>NC_051308.1:148156957-148459082 GCF_015220235.1 Choloepus didactylus
CCAGATAATGAATGTGAGCGGGGTAAGTAAACAGACTGGAGATTTGGATGGGAATTTTGACTTGCTCAGTTACCATGAAAGATAAATTATGAGTGCTACAGACAAAAATAATAATAATAAATACCCTCTCAATTGTTTATTATGGTTTTCTAGGGCCCTATCACCAGAGAGGCCTCTAAAGAAATGTCTGAGTTCCTTCAACATCTAGAAACTGAAGACAACATTAAGGTACTCGACCTGCATAATCTGCCCTAGAGCTAAAAAATCATGAGCTGCTCATGTTATTTTTATTCTCCCAGCTTAATTAAATTCCATCCCTCCTCTTGTTGAAATCTAGAGAGGAATGTCTTCTGGCTGCAAAACCCTTCCTCCTCCTCACATTCTTTTTCCTGTTACTAATTTTTTCTTTAAGCAGCTGTTGTTACTACTATAGCTTCTCAGATGTCACATCACAGCGCTGTCTAACAAAGCCACCTTCTCCTAGGTGTGGTTTAACAACAAAGGCTGGCATGCCATGGTCAGCTTTCTCAACGTGGCCCACAGTGCCATCCTACGAGCCAGCCTCCCTGAGGACAAGAACCCCGAGGAGTTTGGCATCACCATCATCAGTCAACCCCTGAACCTGACCAAAGAGCAGCTCTCAGAGATTACAGTGTAAGCTGCCTCGGCCCCCATACCTCACAGCTCTCTTCTCACCTCTCTCTGCTCTTTGGAAACCCCGGGAGGATTTTCACTGACTGATGTGAGGTGCTGGGCTCCATGGGATCATTGTCTAGTCAGGCCCATATGAACATTAGACTTTCAAATACTTCATGTACCAGACAGTTTGGCCATTCTTTCTCCCTCATGTTTATTTGGAAAGCAAGCTTATATTTGGTTCCATTCCCTTCTGGCTCCTGATAGCACATTGTTCCTGGAGCTTACACAAATATTTTCCTTGCCAATATGCAAAATGACTGCCTGGGAACTGGGGAAGTTCAGTAAATGTCTCATCTCCCTAGTAGTAATTATCTTAGATTCTGGTAATTTCCCTCAGATGGTCAGGATTTGGAGATGCCTGATGGATCCTTGCCTTCCTCAAGCTTAGGCCCTTAGTGCACAGCTTCAGGCAGTGAAAACATCCATCTTCTGCATTTTGTGGTATGTTTGTTGCATTCAAGGTCTATGTTGAAGAGAGCTTGCCTTTGTTAGTGCAGACTTCTTCTGGAAGGCTGTTAGGCTCCTCCTCTTACTATTCCCAGTATACTCTGATTGAAACCGAATATAACTAGTGTCATCTGGTAAAATTTGGACTCTGGCCCTTGTGCTTTCCTCCGGACACCTCCAGGGCCCTAATCTGGGGAAAAAGAGTCCATCCTAGGGTAATTCTGACTCAGTCCAAGTTTCTGTACCTCATGCCAAGCCTTTTTAGGAAATATGAAATGTAGAGTATTTTTGTGATTATGAAATACTATGTATTCATTAAATAAAGTTTATAAAGCAGAGTAGAGTTTTAAGAACTTATTATCTGTAACCCTCCAGAGGTTAGGGGCATTTCCTCTAAACTTTTTTGTATGTTTCCATTCAGTCATTTGTTCTGTGCTTACGTATGTGTGTGGATCATGCTATTTGTAGTTTTATCAGGACATTTATAGCACATTGGGTGCCTCATGCAAATTAGTAAAAGGTGCTCCTTTCTCCAGGTGAGCACTGCACCCCACTAAGCACACCACTTATATGCAGAGTACAATCTGGATTTCAGCCCCTACCTATTCCGTTAACCAGGCCCCCTCTATTTAATCCAGGAAAGGGTGAATAGTCAAGCTCTTATATAACCTGCTACTTCTCTTTCACTTAAATTTGCACTTTGAACATTTCCCCATATTATGGTGTATTTCTTGAAAACATGATTTAGCAGACCACTTTATTTCATTTAACAAAAGAAAGATACTTCACAGACCATATGGTATCTGCCTAGAAAACTGAAGAGAATCTATAGACAAATTGTTATGCCTAATA
Source organism: Choloepus didactylus (assembly GCF_015220235.1). Taxonomy (NCBI): domain Eukaryota; kingdom Metazoa; phylum Chordata; class Mammalia; order Pilosa; family Megalonychidae; genus Choloepus; species Choloepus didactylus. The sequence continues at coordinate 148,158,956 of NC_051308.1, forward strand.
AGAGCATTGTGACATATAATTATGATCAATATAAGAATATTTTTCTACACACCATCCTCAAATAATTAGAAAATGTAATAAAAAGAAGGCCGTCTAGAAATATTAGCATGAAACAGAAAGGCAACCCATAATTATCTCTTAACCTTGATTCAGATTAAGACTATTTATTAGTGGAATGGCATGCTTCAGACCAGAGAAGGAGGTTCTGGAAGCCCATTACCTAGGGTTTTTAAAGTCAGGTTGATATCTGACTCCTGCTCCTCCTTCTTCATATCTCTCCCCCTGTGTCTTCTGGTTCTGCTGCAGACTGACCACTTCAGTGGATGCTGTGGTTGCCATCTGCGTGATTTTAGCCATGTCGTTCGTCCCGGCCAGCTTTGTCCTCTATTTGATCCAGGAGAGGGTGACCAAGGCCAAGCACCTCCAGTTTGTTAGCGGAGTGAGCCCCACCACCTACTGGCTGACCAATTTCCTCTGGGACATTGTAAGTGTCAGTTCATGGCACCGCCTTCATTCCATGGCCCCAAGGTGGGCTTTCATTCTCACCCTGCTGGGCTGCTGGGAGGTGTGGTGCCGAGAGCCTTGTGTGGCTGCTGTCCCGGAACATCTTAGAAAGGCACAGGACTGATGGCCCAAAACTGGGGAGGGATGCATGGTGTGGCTTACCGCCTGCTGAGTGGGGCACTCAGTGTCCTGCCCCAAGGGGACTTCTGCCCACTGAATAATCACTGCCCCACGGGGCACAAGGCTGGCCTTCCTGGGAATAGCCTGGAGCTTTAGGGGTAATACCAAGGGGTCCTTCACCCCACGGCCCCTTCTTAAGTCCTGCCCTACCCACAAACAGGTAAGGGAGGAACTCTCCCAGTTGTAGGGTTGCTGTCTAAATATGGAACACATGGGTAAATTTGAATTTCAGATAAGCAATGAATAATTTTTTCATATATGTATGTCCCACCCTGAATATTACAAGGGACATACTAACATTAGAAAACTATCTGTTTATCTGAAATTCAAATATAACAGTGCATCCTCTATTTTTATTTGCTAAATCTGGCAACCGTACCTTGTTTTGCTTTCCCAAACTGATCAGCTCTCCACTATATCTTACATACATTTAGCCACACTTTAGGGACAATGAAGAAAACATTGTTTGTCAAATCAAGAGCAGACTACCACCTCTCTCACAGCCACCACCAGGGCTGGTTGCAAAGGAGGAGTAAGGATGAGGTACTTTATTAACAGGCCACAGGGTCAAAATGAACTGAGAGCAAAGGCTCAGTTATGACGCAGCAGGTTCACTATGACACCAACCCCAATCTCTTCTGGGTGACCTGGGGAACAAGAGCCTTTGTTTTATCACAACATTCAAAGACCAATGTGAGCCCGCAAGTGATGATGAGATACATCCACTGATGGAGACTAATGTCAACAACTTTCTCCATTATGGCTTTTAAGAATGATGGTGAATATGAGGATTCCTGGAGACAAGATTTTTGTTTTTAATCTCACTCAACTCACTAAGCAGCCATCCCTTAATAATACAAAATCAGAAATTATCAGTAGCAACTAAGCTTTTCCCCTCTCGTCTGTCTCCATGAAAAACCACTCATGTGCACATGAGAAGGAGGTCAGAACCTGCAAGCCTCATTTTGGACATGAATGTCGCTCGTGGGTGCCCATATGGGCCCTATGTTTTACATGTGAAAGGAGCTAGGCTCATCTGCACTGAAAAGCTCCTTGTTAAAGTGCTGATTTATTATTATTTTTTGCATTTTTTGCATTTTTAAAAGACTAGGAATATAATTTGCATAATAGTTAAATGGCTGCTTGGGTTAGCAGACTTGTGGCTGCTGTGCTGACAGGCTACCTGATGTTCTAGAATTTTAAAGCTGGTGGAATCTGAACTCTAGGATCTATAGTGTTGGAGCTTAGCATCCTTGTTAGTCGGTGACAAAATACAACACGCCCCTGGAGGTCACTGTTGAATGAATGAATGAACACATTGCTTATATCATTCACTTAGCACATATACAATATTTTAAACTCCTCTATTTTTATATGCCATCTATTTTTCTCTGTTTTAAATTTTGAAACAATCACAACTTTACAGAAAAGTTGTAAGTATAGTTGGAAATTTTTTTTTCTGAACTGTTTGCAAGTAACCTCTCGACAAGATGCTCCTTCACCCCTCAGCACTCTAAGGTTTACTTCCTACAAACAAGGACACACCCATACAACCATGACACAGCCACAAACATCAGGAAATAAACACTGATACTTTACTACCATCTAATCCTCAGACCCACTCAGGTTTCACCAATTGCCCCATGAATGTCTTTTCTAGAAAAAAGAGCTCGTTCAGAATTATACATTGCATTTAGTTCTGTCTTTTTAGTCTCCTGCAGCCTGAAACAATTCCACAGCCTTGCCTTGATGCTCATGACTTAGATACATTTGAAGATTACAGGCCAGTTATTTTGAAGAATGACCCTCAATTTGGGTTTGCTTCATGTTTCCTCATGATCAGATTCAGGTTACACATCTTTAGAAGTGATGCTGTGCTCTCATTGCATCCTACCCGGTAGCTTGTGATTTTAATTCATCCTCTTACTGGTGATATTCACCTTGGTCACTTGATTAAAGCAATGTCTACCAGTCTTCACTGTAAAGTTGCTCTTTTCCCTTTGTACGTAATAAGTATTTTGGGGAGAAGTACTTTGATACTATGTAAATATCCTGTTCATTATCAAATTTTCCATTTATTGATTATATCTGTATGACTCATGGTTCCTAAGTTATTCAATGGGTTACAATCCAATATCATCATTGCTTATTTTGATTCTCAATTGTCCCCAGTCTGGCCAGTGGGAGCCCCTTCAAACTGTCTTCTGTCTGCTCTTGACTTGTGCCCCCCTTCTTTCTCAAGCACCCCTTTGCTTTCTGGCACAGCAAGGTGTTCCAGGCTCCTGTTGCGTCCTCCCTCACCCCAAAACTGAAATCAGCAATCTCTCCAAGGAGTGCTGTTTCCTTTCCAAGGAAAATGGCCCTTAGAAACCATGATCTTGGCACTAGATGCATTTCTTACCGCTGGGGTGTTGATGGTCCCAGGCCCTCTCAGTTAACAGAACTAGGGAAACCAGGAGTGTATATACATAGATTTGCACACATTTTCATCTATATTTCTGTATCTGTTCATAAACTGAACACTATGAGTTCACACTAAAATCCCAATTTCCAATCCAACACCACAGGGCTCATTCTAGTTTTCTGTCTTTCCATATTCGTAGCCCCCTTTCCCAAGAGCAGGTGACCAGGCTTCCATCACCCCAAATTTACTTGCCCATCTGATCAGTACTCTTGTATGTAGTGAGTCCCCCATCTCCCCCACATCCCTCTCCCACGAAGATGCCCTCTTTGCCCTGCGTGGACTTCGACACACCCCAGCAGGCTGCCCCTCTGCAGGATGCCCTCCTCACCCTACTGGAGCTCTCGTCCTGCTCTGGACCCCTGGGGCTCTTCCCCTAACCCTCCCGCAGCTCTCCCATATCACTCTTCCCCATCTAATGGCTTTAGGACTGAATTGTTCAGGAAAGGTAGACAAAGGAGAAAGAGCTAAAGGGTTGTCATTGACCTGTGCTCAGTGAGGCCAAGGACTATATTTTACATTTTTTTCTGAATTCTGGAGAGATGAGTAGGAAGTAGAATCAATAGGACCAATTAGAAAGAGAGGGTGAGAGATCAGAGGGAATTTTGTAATTCATTCCTTAAAAGATACCTGCTGTAGATTCCCTGAGCAGAGAGGTGGGGAGAGAGGGGAAGACCAGTTTACCTTATGTTTGCTTACCAAGAACTGCTTAGACAAATAGAATCAGAGTCCCTGACCACAACCTGGAGGAGACTGGTCCCATCTGCTCATTTTACAGAAGGTAAAACAGAGACCCAAAGAGGTTATACAACTTGTGTCCCTTCTTTGTCTCTTCAAGATGAATTATGCTGTGAGTGCCAGCCTGGTGGTGGGCATCTTTGTTGGGTTCCAGAAGAAAGCATACACTTCTCCCAGCAATCTTCCCGCCCTTGTTGCCCTGCTCATGATGTATGGGTAAGTTGTTTGGGCCATTCACTAATACCACCAAAAGGGAAGCCAAGTGAGAGGGTTTTATCTTCTGACAGCAAACCTGGGGCACACGGGAGTTTAGCTTCCAGCCCCAGGCGGGGTCTGCAGCTGCTATACAGGAATCACCTGACCTGGCTTCTGTTTCTGACTACAAGGACCGAGGTGTTTCTGAGGTCTGGTCCATTCAGGTACAACGGGAGAAGCACCACATGGCCTGAATCTTCTTCCACTCAAACGGTGGCCTGACCCCAGTCTGGGTACCAGTCATATTCCCATTCCTCCCCCAGCGTGAATTCCAATTCCTCTGTGGCTCATCTGTCCATCTCAGCATCTGCATCTGCACTTCACCAAGAGTTGTTTGCACATAGTTAGAGATTCCTGCCAAAAAGCTGCCCTTGAGTCAGGGCCAGGGTATGACTTGGGGATCAAGTCCAGTCAAATTATAGAGCAATGCATGCAACTTTATAATCCAGACCCACCACTTACTATATGTGTAATGGTGAGCCAGTAACTCATCCTCTCTGGGCCTCAGTTTCCTCATCCACCAAATGGACGTAATGATACCTGGCCCTTCCTATGAGGTCCAGTAGAGTCTTGCTGGAGCAATGGTCTCCTTTCATACCTCTTGGAAATAGAGGATTCAGGACCCGGCATGACAGTGGCATGTCAGTTCCAGTGAACTATGAAGATGAGCAGTGGCCTTCAGCTCTGCTTTGCTGACCCAGACTAGGATGGGAAGAATTGCAGGGTGGAGAATTATCCTATGCAATGTATAAATCTTCATAATGTACATTCTACTTTCATAGCTACTGTCTATTTGCTCCTCACAGAATCCAAGGAGGTGTTCAGGGCAGACATTATTATCTCCATTTTTAATCGAGGCACAGAGACTATGGGATGGAGTATGTCTTTCATCTCACTGGGACTCTGGCCATTTCAAGTATTTCACCTCATATGTGAGGAAGTCCATTATATCTGGAGGTACAACAGATGCAGTGAAAATTGGAACTCTATGCCAGTGTGTTGTGTCATTTCAAACAGATGGGCAGTCATTCCCATGATGTACCCAGCATCCTTCCTGTTTGACGTCCCCAGCACAGCCTATGTGGCCTTGTCTTGTGCTAATCTGTTCATCGGCATCAACAGCAGTGCCATCACCTTCATCTTGGAATTGTTTGAGAATAACAGGGTGAGCATGACTTTCTTGGCTTCCTTGCTTAGTTGGTGGGATACTAGGGAGGATGTGCTGATAAGCAGAGCACTGGGGAAGTTTAGTGCTCGGTGAGCTCCCCTCCCTCCCTCCCTCCCTCCCTTCCTTCCTTCTGTTCTCCCTTCCCCCGTCTCTTCCTCCTTCTCTCTCCCTCTCCCTTTCTCTCTCTCTCTCTCTCTCTCTCTCTCTCTCTCTCTCTCTCTCTCTCACACACACACACACACACACACACACACACACAGATAATCCATTCATGTGATTTCGAAATTTTAAAGGGATAAAAGGGCATATGGTGAAAAGTTTCCTTTCTGTCTCTTCTCTGCAGTCACCTGTTCCCCTCTCTAGAGGCAACAATAGTTCCAGTTTCTTATTTGTTCTTCTGGAGATGTACATGTAAATATATATACAGTCTTTCTCCCACTTTCTTACACAAATTGTAGCATATACTAACACATACTATTCTATATGCAAATTAATCCTGAGGATAGGATTAGGAATTTATGATGCTGAAAGACTCATATTTTATGAACCGTAAAATACAGTTATCCCCAGACTTTTCACTGCCCAGAAAGAGGTGGCCAGATCTAAATCCTAAAAAAATAAAATAAAATGCCAGTGACTGCAGGGCTGTCCGCTCCCGTAGCCCACCCTGCTGTATCTGATTGACTCCTGGCCATGGCTGCCCTTGGAACTTTCCCAAGGATTGGCGTCTCTCCCACGTGCCTGTGGCCCAGCAGCCTTTCTAGCCTTCCCCTCCCTCGTTAGCTCTTCGCAGTTCCACCACATCTGCACTGCTGCCCCGTGGCCCCCATCCCCACCGCGGCCTCTGAGCCCTCCTGGGAGAAGAGAAGGCAAATCTGGGTCAGAGGTCCACAGCCAACCACCTAGTCCCATGGCTTCTTGAAATCAGTTGTTTCCCAGATCTTGTTAGGCTTTCTGTGGCCACTGAGCAAGAAGTGAAACCCCATCTGTCCCCTGTCACAGAACATGTCACAGTCAGATCATGTCACAGTCAGACTCCGGAAAGGGGATGGATGAGAGCACAGATCCAAGCAATGGCCGGAGTGTCTGGTAGACTGAAAATGCTATGCTCTGGAACTGTTTCTTTCTCATAGACTCACAGCTCACTAAGTCTTAAGAGAGTGTGTTACTTCAGAATAATTAAATAGCAAGCCTAAAGCAACTTCAGAACATTCTCCCTACTGTAGCTACACTTATTTAGCCAACATTTACACAGAATACCATCAACCCCCATAAAAGTAAATTCTCAGATAGATAACTGAAGAAAGTCTCACTACCCCACAGGAGGCTCCCCAAATCCTAGTAGGTGCCACTCCTGCTCAGTCAAAAGATATTTCCTAGGTGTACAGCATATAATGGATGTGCCAGAATAAACAAGTGTAACCCATTTGCCCTGCCCTCAAGAAGCTCCTAGTCCAGTTGCTACACTCCAGGTTAGCAACTGATATAGACCATGGTACATGAGATTGCATAAGACAGTATGTGACTGAACATCAAAGGAGCAAAACAGACAAGTGCTACATACAGATCAAAGCAGACCAAAAAAGCCAGGCTGCAGAATCAGGAGAATCTTTGCCTAGAATAAATAGAATTTTATTAGCTGATTGAATAAATACAGATGTGCCCACTACAAGCCAATCAGTGTGCAGGATGTTTAGGAAGGGCACAAAAATGATTAGGACCCAGTTCCTGCCTTCCTGGGGGTCACTGATTAGTAGAGAAAATAGGCAGCTAAAGAAAATGAATCATTGTGATGTGATTAGTACAGTAAGAGAGGAATGGATATTTTACCAGGGGAATCTGGGAAGGTTTATGAGAAAAAGAACTATTTGAGCTAATTTTCCAAAGAAAAGTAGGAATCTGCCAGGGAACAGAAGAAAAAGAGCATTCTTTGCTGCTAATAGCAACAGATAAAAGAAATGCCAGTGCAAAGACTTAGAGGCCAGGGGCCTAGTGCATTCCAGAAGGATGTGTGCAGGGGAAGATAGAGAGGGAGCAGGCAGCGTGAGCAGGGCTGAGGAGGCTGCAGAGGAAAGAGCTGCGGTGGGGATGGGCCACATGAGCTCGATGGAGTAAGCAACAGCAGCCTAGCCAGGGACCTTGTCAGCCTTATCCACTCAGGGTCCCTTTTGCCCTCTTGGGGGAGGCTCTGCCCAACACTCCACATCTGGGGCAGAACAGAGTCTGGCCCTTGTAAACAAATCCCCTCAACCTAACACAGACTCAAAAGCAAGGCTCCCGCCCTCTTTTCTGCTGGCGACAGCCCCAGACAATGTTAGCTGCCCCTTGTGAGGAGATGCTAAGAGCATTCCCAGGAGAGGGGCACTCAGTAGCTCCCTCCAGTACAAACTGGGCTGGGATAGAGCTGATGGGAGAGACTGAGTCCCCCATGAGGGCTCACAGCTGTACCAAAGGGAAGAGACCCCAGCTGGGATCCCCGCAGCTGCTGCGTCTCCCGGAGACAAATGCCTTGGAGGGCTGCCTCATGGGCAGCTACCAAGTGATTCTGCAGGGAGAGTTTCCCGAGGAGACCACGGGAAGGCTGCACTCTACAGATTCCTGCTGTTGCTCACAGTCACCTGCAGTTTTATGGAAAATAACTGGGTAGTTCCTCATAGTTATCTCCAGTGCCCAGTATTGATCATAGTCAGGGTTTAAAAAATGCTGCTTGTGTTATTGTGAGAATAACTAACAGTGCTGAATGGTGCGTGAATGTGGTGGAAAGGGGAAGCTTAGAGTCACGCATGTCACCAGAAGGAAAGTTGGAGGTTAAAATGTGGGAATGTATAAAACAGTGAATCTTGTGGTGGACAGTGTCTGTGATTAACTGTACAAATATTAGAAATCTCTTTCATGAACTAGAGCAAATGTATGACACTACAACTAGTAGTTAATAATAGAGGGGTATATAGGGAAAAATACACCTATTGCAAACTATGTACTACAGTTAGTAGTATTTTAACATTCTTTCATCAACAGTAACAAATGTACTGTACCAATACTATGAGTCAATAATGGAGGGGGGTTGGTTAGGGGTATGGGAGGATTTGAGTTTCCTTTTTTGTCTTTCTTTCTTTTCTGGAGTAATGAAAATGTCCTAAAAATTGAAAAAAAAAATTTTTTGGTGATGGATGCACAGCTGTATGATGGTACCATGGGCAATTGATTGTTCACTTTGGATCTTTGGATAATTGTATGGTATGTGAACAATCTCAATAAAATTGAATTAAAAAAAAATATAGCAGGAGCAAGATGAAAAAGTACCAAAAAAAGAAAAAATTGCTGCTTGGCTGGCTAAGGGGAACAGCCCCCTGCCCACCAGAAGCTTGCAGGAAGCCCCAGTCACCTCCGCGAGTACTTCAGATGTGCACATCCACCCCTGCCAGCCCCCGTCCGGCCACTCTTCCCCCAGGCCCTGCCAACCCCGTACGTTCCCTCCTGTGGCCAGTCTGGCTGCAAGGACGGCTCTATCTGCAGCCTTCCCCTGGTCGTGCCCCCTGAGGGCATCCAGACCCCACTCTGGTCAGGCAGGTGAGCAGACAGGCTTCTCCCTGTTACTAACGAGCCCGGTTCCCTGTGTTTCAGGCGCTACTCAGGCTCAACGCCATGCTGCGGAAGCTGCTCATTGTCTTCCCCCACTTCTGCCTGGGCCGGGGCCTCATCGACCTGGCACTGAGCCAAGCTGTGACAGATGTCTATGCCCGGTTTGGTGGGTGGCAGGTGATGCCGTGGAGGGTGGGCCCTGCATCTGTGCGGCTACAGCAGGATTCCCACGCAGAGCTGCAGTGTGGGCTGGGAGTGGGAGCTCCGTGTTGGGCTAGGATGGTCCTGCCTCTTTGAAGGGGTGAGAATGCCTCTGTTTCCAGGGCTGAGGAGCCACGGGAGGGGCTGAGGGTAGCTATTACTCTTTCCTACTCTGACTTCAAGAGCTCAAGATGAAACCATCCTTGGGGCTCTGCCTGGCAGTCCCTTTGCCTGGTCTAGCCGGGCCGAGTGTTGTTGCCAGTTTTCCAGTTAGCTGGGGCAGCTGATGTGGACTCAACTCCTGTCGCCCTCAACCACAGGCGAGGAGCATGCTTTAAATCCGTTCCAGTGGGACCTGATTGGGAAGAACCTGGCTGCCCTGGCGGCAGAAGGGGTGCTGTACTTCCTCCTGACCCTCCTCATCCAGCACCACTTCTTCCTCACCCGATGGTAAGGAGGTTTATGTCCCTGGCCTGAGGGTGCCAGCTGCCAGCTTGTTGCCTCCAGGCGTCGGTTTCAAGCTGATGGGGCCTTTTCTTTCCTCACGAGCCCAGCTCCCTAATGGCTTTGCACTTTACCAAAGCTTGGCTTGTTCAGAATAAGACAGGGAGGTGAGAAGGGCTAATGTAGGCATGTTAGAATTTGTGAGGAGTCTAAGCTTTAAAATATTTTAAATGCAATGCTGTTACTTTCAATTACTAATATTTCATCCTTCTCATGTAATTAACAGGTAGTCAGTTTAATTTGGATGATATCATTGCGAATGGCAATGGTTAAGAGGTGTCCAAAGCACTAGGAAATAGATTGATGTATTATTCATCAGGAAATGAACAAAATTGGCCCCTAGACTAATTAGAGACTGGGGGGGGGTGTCAGGGAAGGGGCAGAGGGGAGTAATTGGGGTGCCGTGTGTGAGGACAGTGCCACCAGGAGCCCAGCTTCTCCACCTCCATTCCAGTCCGGCCATCCTTCCCCCAGGCACTGCCAGCCCCAGCCTTATTCTGAGTCTGGCCTTACGTAAATAAAGGTTCTGCGGACTTGTTTTCAGGTTTTGATCCACAGGGAATTCATTCCCTGGAAATGAATCCACCCTCCTCCTCTCACAGCTCTGTGGCGAGGATTAAATGAGATAATGGGTGTCAGCAGGCTTTGGATAAAACAGCGTGATCCAGAAGTGGTTCTAGTTATGGGAGTCGGTGTGAGGAACTGTCCTTGGAGTCCCCTCTGCAGTTTTGTCCACATCTTTAAGAGGGCTGGGGGGAGGGGGTACCCAAACAGACTCACTCTCTTCAAACTGATGTGAACACGGTTGAATAGTCCTGCCCTGTGTTAAGCTCTAAAGAGGACTAGAGAAGCACAGAGCAGTTTCTGGGTTCAAGAAGCCCACTGCCAGGGGAGGGGGTAGTGGGTGAGGGGTGGGGGGCAAGCCATGCCCATACAGAGAGGTAACCAGGCAAAGAGAGGGGACGGGAAGAAGAAGGGATAATTTGGTAAGACTGATGCATGGGATGTGAGGAGTGCAGTATAGCGTGAAAGGTGAGGGTGAGGGGTAACAAGAGGGACCCAGAGAGGTAAGCAGAGCCAGGTAAGCAGAGCTCTATCACCACAAAGAGGATGTGGGATTTAAGCCAGGGCCACACAGGATCCCCCAGTGCTGGAAGCAGGGAGACCAAACAGGAGGCTATTTGGGTGCCCAGGTAAGAGACAATAGTGGTCTGGATAGGGACAGGGTATTGGGAGACAGGGAATAAATAAGTCCGTCAGATAAATAGTAGGAGGTTTGTTAGAAAAGATGTGGCCAGTGTGTGAGAAAGGAAAGCCTGTAGCCCACAGTGGTCAAGGAGTGGTGGCGGAGAAGAGAATTCCTTTTGGCAGAGCATGAGGAAGAGAAGATTGAGGGACTGGAAACATGGGCCCAGAGGCTGGGAGGTGGGGATGACCAACATGGGCTGGGAACCAGGTGTAGATGCAAACAGTTGGTGGAGCAGTTTGTGCAAGAGGAAAAGTGGAAGAGAATGTGGGAAAGGCAGCTGGGCCCTGATTGCAGGGATCTGGGATTCCAGCTGTGGAGTTAGGGCTTTACCCCACACCTGATAGAGTACCATTAAAGATTTGGGGACATGAGTGTGTCCTGATGACAGCACTATTTGGAAGGGACAGGAGGAAGTAGGAAGCTTGGTTGATAGTTTACTAATGTTACTGAGTGCTTGCCATAGATGAAGGGTTTCAGTAATGGTAACCACTACCAGGTTTTGGGTCTTTACTCTGTGCCAGGCACTGAGCTGGGTGCTGTCCATGGATTACCTGCTTTCATCTTTACCACCATCCTATGAGATAGTGACTATTATTCCCCCTGCCCCATTTTCTGATTGAAGGAACTGAGGTTTAGAGAGGTTCCGTGATGTGCCCAAGGCCCCATCTGGGGAAGCTGGGTTTGGATCCCAGGGCTGACCCCAGAGGCAAGCCTTGACTTCTCTCCCTAATGCTTCTCCTGGTGGCAGCCTTATTTAGAACCCAAGCCTTAGAGAGCAGAAGCCCAGATTGGGGCAGAGGCATGAGAAGTGTAAGAAAGGTAAGATGGGAAGGACAATCCCAAGGACACAGTCCACCAGCCAAGTCCTCTCTCCTTTTCCTCCCCTAGGATTACCCAGCCGGCTAAGGAGCCCATTAGTGATGCAGACGATGATGTGGCTGAAGAAAGACAAAGAATCATTAGTGGGGGGAATAAAACTGATATCTTAAGACTAAATGAACTAACCAAGGTAAGGGTGGAGCTATAGGCAGGTTAGTTTGGAGATAGATGCTTGTGCCACCCACAAATGGCACAACTTTGTAATTCGCCTTCTGTAGAACAAGCTCTATGTGTAGGCAAGTAATTAATTTTCCTTACGTTAGGTGGGGGCTTCATCTCTGTTTTATAACTTGACTTCCCATGCATTTTCCCTGCTATTTATCCCGGGTGCTGACACAGGGCCTCACTGGGAGCCCCCCACTGAACGTCACTCATCTTCCTCTGCTCCATTTCTGCACCGGGTGGGTCAGCTTCGAGCCTCAGCTCCTGGGTGATGGGACACCCTATGTTTCTTTCTTGGTGCTCACGGCACCTCTCTGGATGACTGTGTCAATATTTAACTTCCTGGTGTTGCACGTTTGTACCTAAACCATCCTTTGCACTTTGCTCCCTCTTCCCCTCCCTGCTCTAATCCAGTCTCAGCTCTAAGTTTGGCTTCTCTGCATCCTGCAGATTTATTCAGGCACCTCCAGCCCAGCGGTGGACAGGCTGTGTGTCGGAGTCCGCCCTGGAGAGGTGGGTACCCTGCAGAGAGGTATACGTCTCTTCTTCCCTCTAAAGCAGCATTGTCCAATAGAAATGTAACACAAGCCATGTTGGTAATTTTTTGGTAGCCACATGAAAACAGGTGAAATTAATTTAAATTGATCTAAATAATATATTTTATCTTACCCACTATATCCACCATATTATCATCTCAAAATGTAATCAATATAAAACATTATAAATGAGGTATTTTATATTCTTTTTTTCATTCTCGGTCCTCAAAATCCAATGTGTGTTTTACACTTACAGCACATTTCAATTCAGACTGGATGCATTTCAAGTGGTCAGTAGCCACGCGTGGCTGACGCCTCCGTGATGACAGCACAGGTCTACAGTGCCTCTCTCCAACCCACACACTTGCCCTAGGGCCTGGCATCCCAGGCCTTCTTGGTCCTTGTTAAAATGTCCAGACATGCTGATGCTGCCTCTTTATCTTTTTCTGTAGCATTCCTTAGCTTTGCAAAACACTTACATATATTATTTCATTTAACCCTCAAAACAGCCTTCTCGTTTGGGTCTTATCACCAAATTATAGTTAAGGAAACTGAGACCTGGTAAGGAAACTGTGGCTTTTCAGGATCATACAGCAGGCAACTCAAATCCAAATCTTTTGACACCTTGTTCAGGCCTTATACTATAGAGTGAGTCATGATCCTGGGCAGTCATCGACACAGCAAGAATTCAATGAAAAAAGAAGAGGATCTTGAGCGAAGGACATTGGGAATTGTTTTGGTTTGGGAAATAGGGTTTGAAGCTTTGCACACACCTAAGAAGGAGGAGTAGGAAGCAAAATCAGGGGAGTCAGCTCAAAGAGGGCCTAGATGAGAAAATAAAGCCGTTGAGAGTATCCCATGAATAGATGTTTTGCTAGGTGGCTTAGATGATTTTCATATGTTATCCTACATCCTATCAAGAGAAAAAAGGAAGGCTGAATTTTGCCTCAATTGTGTTATGTTTTATCCAAACCTTAAACCCTCTTTCATTCTCCAAGTGAACTGTGTGTAGAGATTGTGCTATGTCTTCCTCTATTTCTAACTACCATTAAATCTATCCCCCTGCTCACCACCCTGCAGTTGCTTCTTCCATTCAGCCCCCAATTCCTTTTCTCTAAGACAATTAACCATAGTATCCCAACTTTTCTTGAAGCTAACAGCCTTGATCCCTTCCAGGCCATCCTACACACTACAGCTGAGGTCTTTCTAAAACCTAGTTCTGAACCAGTCACTGCTTAAAGCCCATCAGTGCTCTGTGTTGCCTCAGAGTGAAGTCACAGCTCCTTGCCTTGGCCTGCGAGGCCCCTGCAGTCTGTTCCTCCCCAGTCCTCCAGCCTCAGCTCTTGCTCCAGCTCACCTCCCACATTCCCATCAAACCAAACTGCCTGCAGTTCTGATTCATTATAGCTTCTTCATCCTTGCTTACCTTGCCCCTCTGCCTAGAACACCCTTTTCCAAATGGATCACCTGTACAATATCTCATCTTTCAAAACCCAAGAGAAAATCATGTTCTCTTTGAAGCTTTTCCTAGCCCTCCCTTGTAGAGTCAACCTCAATGAATGCTGTTCATAGAGTTCCTACTGTCTGTTATGCTTTCATTTGTTCCCTGATAGACTGTAAGTTCTTTAGGGGCAGAACCATGGCTTATTTGCTTTTGTCCAGTACCATCCCTGGTATGTTGCAGAGCTGAATAAATGAATGCATGAGTGGAAGGAAAGAAGGGAAGGAGGAAGGGGGGGAGGGGAGAAGAAGAAAACTCCACCTTGCTAGGATGGGGCCAATTCTGGTTTTCCCCCTTAGTGCTTTGGCCTCCTGGGAGTGAATGGTGCCGGCAAAACAACCACATTAAAGATGCTCACTGGGGACACCACCGTGACCTCAGGTGATGCCACTGTAGCAGGCAAGAGGTGAGTGTCCTGCTCTTCCTCTCGCAGGGCCTGGGCCATCGCCCTGTCCCAGCACAGGGAGGGTGAGCACCAACCCCATATCTGAAGACACCCTGAAAGATCTGTGCAGAGAAGTGTACCTCCTGGAAAGCATGATCCCAAAAGCCCAAGACGTACACCCTCTGGAAAAAATGAATTGAACTGTGGCTGTTCAGAGTGGCCTCCTTTCTTAGAAAGTTCTGGGGAACACTAAGTCAGTAGTTCTTAATCTTTTACTCCTTTGAGTGTCTGAAGAACATTTGCATCCTCTTCCATAAAAATATACTGTTGCTCCCCATTACCCACTTCCACCCAAATTTGCAAGCAGTTACAGAGAATTTACTGACCCTGGAAACACATTTATGTTCCTGCAGCAATCCCTGGGTTCCAGGTTAACAACCCCTGTGATGAAGCATCTTTCCTTTGGGTCAAATTTCTAGATGGAAACATTTCAAGGGCCTCTGTGGACCTTTATCTGCATGGGCTCCTTCTGTGCTGATGCCTGGCATTGCCAGGCCAAGGAGTGTAAAGGGAAAACGGGCGTGTACTCTTGGATTAGGGAGGGTACCTGCTGCTCTGTGTGATAAGGCCTGTTTTACCAACTGGTCCCCTGAGACAGGACAGAGAGGACAAACTCTCACTTGTTTGCCTCTTTCCTGGTTCCTTCTTGAACAGCAATGATTGCACACATTAGATGTGCCCAGAGAAAGCCCCAGACCTAGTTTTTAAGTGAGTCAAGCACTGCTGACATGTGCCTGGCATCTGCTTGACTGGACCTCCTTCCCTCATTTGAGAGCTATCATTAGCATGGCCCAATGTCCCTGGTGCACGGGAAGTCCGAAGCACTCTTCCCTGGTTCCAACAGGATGGAATCGGTACCCTGGTCAAAGAGATTGGCACAGGTAGAAGCAGGCCATGGCTGGGTTTGTCTCACCTGCAGATCCAGCTTAGACTGCAACCCAGTGGGTAACTCCACGATGAGAACAAAATGAGTCATGGAGGCAGGGGTGAGATGCAACAGGAGTTTACCCTGAGATGACAAGCCATAGTTCAGATGAGACACAAGTCTGATGTCCAGAAGGTAAAACTGAGCTGGACTCTAGAAAGAAACTATAGGTTTTAGTCACAGGACTGGGGGTGCCTAGTGGGGTAGCTCTTGTGAATTTGGCTAAGTAACCTCCTTACTTCTCTGGGTGGGGTGGCTCAGTCATATGAGAGGTGGCTTTTGTCACAGTGGGGGACTGGTCTGGCCTCTCTCTTCCCTGACCTATTGCATCCAGCCTTTAGTCATAAGGCTATGGGGAGGTGAGAGGGGAGGTTAGACCAAATAGTCTACAGACAGTTTTTTTTTTTTTTTTTCCCTCTAAAGCACTATATCTTCCAGTTGGGGAGAATGTCTTAGTCAAAGGAAATTGAAAGCACTCAACGCTACTCCATCCCTGCTCCCCAACTGAATCTTATTCTGGGTGGTGATCTGATTAATTCCCCTTTCATCCACTGTTTCTCTGCCAGCATTTAAGGATGGAGATGTCTACTTCCATTGGGAGGCACCCATCTTCTCTAACTACTCCCTAAATGTCTGAATGGAATCAAAACCATTGGTTGTTTTCATAAACCTGATCTACCCTTTGTTTTTAAACTTCCATATGAAGTGATCGAATTAAAAAAAAAAAACAAAGCTAACTTCTGGATAACAGGTTTTCAGTTTATCCTAGTCTTGGAAACTGGGAAGGATCTGACTGGATTCAAAGCTCAGGACTCCTGAAGCTCATCAGTTTCTAACCAGAGGGTTCCTGCTTTGATTCTCAAATGTAGTGCACATTTCTGAAGCAAAGCAGGAAAAGGGGCAACATCCTTATTCTGTCAGCAGACACTTCTTCTGCCCCGGCTCTTTATAACCCCCTCTATGGAGGAGACTCATTGTTTTTCCTTCTTGCAGTATTTTAACCAATATTTCTGACGTCCATCAAAATATGGGCTACTGTCCTCAGTTTGATGCAATCGATGACCTGCTCACAGGGCGAGAACATCTTTACCTTTATGCCCGGCTTCGAGGTGTACCAGCAGAGGAAATTGAGAGGGTAAACAATGGTTTGTTTCATCCAATTTAGAATTTGGTAAACCATAAACCTGTTTCATGAGAGTGAATTCATTTAGACATGGGAAAGCTGTAGCACCACTATCCATTCATTCGTTCATTCAACAAATACTTACTGAGTCTCTACTATGTGCCAAGTACCGTTCTAGGCACTAGGGATATAGCAGTGAACAAAACAGACAAAAAATCCCTGCTCTCATATCTAGCAAAACTATGTATGCATTTACCTTTAGAACCAGCAATACCATTTCTTGGAATTTACCCTGAAGATACACTTCCAACATTACAAGATGTATATGTATAAGGTTTCTGTTTGCAATTGCAAAATACTAGAAACTACCTAAATGTTTAAGCATAGTATATTGGTTGAATAATTTATGGTTTAGACAAACAATGAAGTCTTATGCAGCTGTAAAAAAAGAATGAGGAAGATTCCTATGAACTGATACAGAGTTACTTCCAAGATATATTGTTAAGGGAAAAAAGCAAAGCAGAAACAAGTATATGTGGAATGCTACTTTTTATTTAAGAAAGAAGGAAAAATAAGAAAGAATACATATACTTGTATCTGCTTGTCTTTACAAATAGAAATGCAGGAAGAATAAACCAGAAAACAATGAATTTGGTGATTTGTAAGAGGGAGTGAGACAAAAGGGAGACAGGAGAAGATACTTCTCTGTGGATATCTTTTTGTATACTTCAGACTTTTGGAAGCATGTTAATGTTCTACATATTCAAAAAATAAAATCAAATCATTAAGTATGGGAAGGAAGTAAACACAAGAACAAACACAAAACCTAACACTTCAAGCAAACTGAAATTAACCCAGTCATATTTCAAATGAATACCACGATCACACTGAAAGAGACAGAAAAGAAAGAACTAATACAAATAAGTGATGGACACAGTATTTGATTATATACCTTCAGTCTTGCACAGGGTGGGATACGCAGAAAGAACTACAGACAAATTCTGAGATCTTTTTAGTATATTTGTTTTTCACAGTGTTATGGGCAAAGCAATTCTGAAACAACTTTACATGTGCTATAAGATTGAGCAAATAAGTAAATGTATTGATGTTGTTGGAAGCCAGAGTTTTCACTGTGGGAGAAACGACAGGCAAATATGGAAAAGTGAAGAAGCAAGAAAGAATCCTGTGGAGATGGCTTAGCATGGGAAATACCACTGTGAACTGTTTCTAAAATATTTATACATATGTGTCTTTGTGCACGATGTATATGTGCTCATGTATATGGCACATAGCATGTATATGTATAAGCATGTATGTACGTTGTATAATACATACATTCAAATGCATGTATATATTTCTTAGCTAGGTCCTCTGAAAGGGCCAAAAAGCAAAAATACCCCAGTAGCAATGAGCACACTTAGTGCCCAGATTTTGGTCTCCAAGACCATTCCCCACTAAAAGAAACCATGGCTCATCAGATAAATGACTGGTTCCAGGGCTGGGTCAGCATATAAATAAAATGAGCTGGAACATCTTATTATGCCAGAAAGTTAGGAGGTGCTTATACATATATATATATATATATATATATATATATATGACACAAGAACACAAGGAACATCTGAAGAAGCTCCTAGTGGCCAAATTCACACATCATAATAAATACAGTGATAAATTATAAATTATTGGAAAAAAGTAGGAATTCATAAGTCCATTCAGTTCATAAATAGGTGAATAAATGGACAAGAAGGAAGTGCTCTAGCATAAAGTTAAATGCTGAGAGCCAATTTATAGTGTAAAGGAAGTTTTGGAGTTGGTAAATCAGGTAAAGATTGAATTGTACAAGAATCATCGAGTACCAAATTGAAGGGATTTTTTTTTTTCTTATCGTGGTTTTTATATGCATTTTTGTTTTTTCTTTTTTTTTTAATTAAATTCAGTTTTATTGAAATACATTCACACACCATACAATCATCCATGGTATACAATCCACTGTCCACAGTATGATCACATACTTATGCGTTCATCACCACAATCTATCTCTGAACATTTTCCTTACATCAGAAAGAACCACAACAAGAATAAAAAATAAAAGTGAAAAAAGAACACCCAAATCATCCCCCCATCCCACCCCATTTGTCCTTTAGTTTTTATCCCCATTCCTCCACTCATCCATACACTAGATAAAAGGGGTGTGATCCACAAGGTCTTCACAATCACACTGTCACCCCCTGTAATCTACATTATTATATAATTGTCTTCAGGAGTTCAGACTGCTGGGTTGGAGTTTGGTAGTTTCAGGTATTTACTTCTAGCTATTCCAATACATTAAAGCCTAAGAGGTGTTATCTATATAGTGCATAAGAATGTCCACCAGAGTGACCTCTCAACTCCATTTGGAATCTCTCAACCACTGAAACTATTTCGTCTCATTTTGCATCCCCCTTTTGGTCAAGAAGATACTCTCAGTCCCACGATGCCGGGTCCACATTCATCCCCAGGAGTCATACTCTGCGTTGCCAGGGAGATTTACACCCCTGGGAGTCGGGTCCCACGTAGAGGGGAGGGCAGCGAGTTCACCTGTCGAGATGGCTCAGTTAGAGAGAGAGAGGGCCACATCTGAGCAACAAAGAGGTACTCAGGGGGAGACTCTTAGGCACCATTACACACAACTTTAGACTCTCCTTTGTGGTAATGAGCTTCATAAGGGCAAGTCCCATGCTCGAGGGCTCAGCACATCGAACCGCCAGTCCCAATGTTTGTGACAACATACGCTAGGGGATCAGCATCTCAAAGTTTAGAGATAGGCCTTACAATTCAGGGATAGAGTTAACTGCTGTAACAGCTTACAATCTAGGGACTATTACAATTATTGTGTCCACGTTAGGCTATGTTCTAAGATTCAATTCTGAGTTTACACATTGTAGTTAGTCCATATTGGTAAGGCATCATCCCTCTCACCATGTTTTCTCCAACACTTTTACTCCTATATATATATTTTCCTACAATTTTATAGAGTTATATTCACATACCATACATTTATCCACAGTGTACAATCAGTTATTCATGGTATCATCATAAAGTTGTACATTTATCACCACAATCAGCATTTGAGCATACTGATTACTACAAGAAAAATTGTTTTGTTTTTTTTTAGCAATAAGAAAAAATGATAAAAAGAAAAATAACATGTCATACAATACAATATACTACTAAGGACAGCAAATAACACCACTACCAAGAATCCCATATTACTCCCCTATATCCCCTTCTCATATACATTTAGCATTGGCGTATTGCCTTTGTTACATTTAATGGAGGTTTATTACAATGTTACTGTTGACCATAGACTCCAATTTGCTTTGATTATGTTTTTTCCTGAATACCATCCCTTTTTCAAATTTCTACATGGTTGACATTCATTTGCTTTCCCACATGCAAAAACATTTTTATATTTGTATATTTAGTAACAGTCATTGGCCACTCCAGTTTTTGCCACGTTATACAGTCCCAGTCTTTATCATCTATCTTTTCCTCTGGTGTCATACATTCTCCTATCCCACCTCTTTCAGCTTTACTCACAGACATGTTGAAGGGATATTTTTATGAGCAGCAGGATATTTATATGGTCTAAAAGTGTCTCCCCACAGATGTTAGTTGCAAGGGGAAGACATAATACAGTGGAAAAATTAGATGACAACTTGACTGGGTTATCAAAATTAACATCACCAGTGAGGAGCAGATGGATATCTCATGCCTCCAGATGTGATACCCTGAGAAGGACACAATTTCACCTATATAGTATTCTGACTGGAGACATGTGACCTGAATCTCATCATTAGGAAACAACTCCAAATGAGGAACATTCCATTTAAAAAGAAAAAAAAAAAAGCTGGGACTGTATTGTTCAAAAATATCAAAGGCATAAAAGACAAAGAGATATTATGGAAATGTCCCTGATTACACAAGACTAAATAAACATAATGACTGAACAGTACCTGATACTAAACTACATCCTGTGATGGAGAGAAAAAAGTTATGAAGGACATTATTGGGCCAAATGGCAAAACCGAATCATGAATGGTAGATTAAAGTCTCATAACAATGAATTACTGATGTATTGATAACTGTATCATGATTATGTAAGACAATAGCTCTATTCTTAGGAAATACACACTGAAGTATTTAGGAGTGAAGGGCCATGATGTATCCTCAAACGGATCAGAAAGAAAAGTGTGTGCGACAGAGAGAGAGAGAGAGAGAGAGAGAGAGAGAGAGAGAGAGAAGACGAGAGGAGAAAGAGTAAAGGGTTTATGAAAGTTCTTTGTGCTTCCTACTGTTCTTACTGTTTCTGTAGGTTTGAAACTATTTCCAACAAAAAATTTTTTTAAATAATAAAATCCTTACCTTTGTGGAGTTACATTCTAGTGGGAGAGATAGACAATAAATAGATAAATAAGTAAAATATATAGTATATTAGAGAGTGAAAAGTCCTTAGGTGAAAAATAAAGCAGGGAAGAATTGTGGGGTGGAGTTTGCACTTCTAGGTAAGTGGCCCAGGGAAAGCCTCATGGAGGAGGCAGTTTTTGAGTGAAGGCCTAAAGGAGGTGAGAGAGTGAGCCATATGGAGATCTAGGAAGGAGCATTCCCTGCAGAGGGTACAAGTACAGAAGCATGGCGGGTGTGTCTCCATTGATTTCATTCATACACACACACAGACACACACACACACCTGTACTTCTCTATCATAGTTCCCTGTTGAGTTCTTTCGAGCACTCTATAATCTACTTATTCTGTTTATTTCAATTCTCCGTCACTGTGCCCTCCCCAAGTGTGAGTACAGAGGCAATGGCTATGCTTGCCTTTACTCTCCAGCACCGTGCACAGTGCCTGGCTCATACTAGGTACTCAACATGTATTTATTAGATGCACAAATGACAATGGGAACCTCCCACAAAGAGTGATGCTTACTGATTACAACAGCCGACTTTTGTCCCTCCGCCCCAGGTTCCAGTGAATTGGCTTAGGTTTTGCTGTTTAAGAAAGTACGGGAAGGGCAGCTGCCCTCTTGACCCCTTGTCCCTCCATCAGTCCCAAATACCACACCTCTGGTGTGCCCATGATGAGGGGTGGAATTAACATGGGACCCACCATCTTCTCAAACAGGGCTTAGTACTCTTCTTCTGCCCCTAGCCATAGTTTGGGACTTTGGTGAGAAGCACTGTTGCACTCTGCAAGGCTGAAAGACATCTCCCAGGGGGCTGCACCAAATGGGTACTGAGCTGACTGAGCCCCACTGGGGTCCAAGGCACAGAGTGGAAA
The DNA here is from genome assembly GCF_015220235.1 of Choloepus didactylus. Classification (NCBI taxonomy): domain Eukaryota; kingdom Metazoa; phylum Chordata; class Mammalia; order Pilosa; family Megalonychidae; genus Choloepus; species Choloepus didactylus. Next base: position 148,180,691 of record NC_051308.1, read on the forward strand.
GGAGCATGAGGTAGAGGACGTGAGCCTACAGGTGGCCCAGTTTCAGCCCACCTGAATCTGTTATCCTGGCAGTGTGAGAGCTGAGAAGCTGAGGCTTTGGCTTGGTGGAGGTTTGGGTTTGTTTGCTTGTTTGTCTTCCCCAAACAGGATTTCTTTTTCTCCTCCAGGTTGCAAACTGGAGTATTCAGAGCCTGGGCCTCTCACTCTACGCAGACTGCTTGGCTGGCACATACAGTGGGGGCAATAAGCGGAAACTCTCCACGGCCATTGCACTGATTGGCTGCCCACCACTGGTGCTGCTGGTGAGGGACCCCAAGACCTGTGGGCACCGGAAGCCTCAAAAGCTCAAACCAAGATTAGTGTCTGTTTGGTTGGGGAAATACGTTCTGCACCAGCAGATGTAGAAAATGCAGTGGTTTGTTTCTACTGCTCAGTTTTTGGATCATAGCTTGTCTCTTTCCTGGGGCTGCCACAATGAAATACCACAAACTGGGTGGCTTTAAAAAAATAATACAGGAATTTATTGTCTCATAGTTCTGGAAGCTAGAAGTCCGACATGAAGGTGTCAGCAGGGCCATGCATCAATCAAAGTCCATAGGATAGAATCTGTTCCCTACCTTTTCTAGCTTCTGGTGGCTTGTCAGCAATTCACAGTGTTTGCTGCCTAGTTGTCACATGGCGCTCTCCCCTCTGTCTGTCTGTCTCTGTGTCCAATTTTCTCTTCTTTTAAGAGATAGGATTAGGGTTCACCCTCATCCGGTTTGGTCTCATCTCAACTAACAACATATTCAAAGATCCTATTTCCAAACAGGATCACATCCCGGGACTGGGGGATAAGACTCAAACGTATCTTTTGGGAGGACACAGTTCAATCCATAACTCAGTTCTTGGGTGACACTGGAGCCACAACACACTCCCACTGTGACAGCACAGGACCGGAAGTCTAGAAGTGTGCATCGTGTCTCCTCACTCTTCTCATCCAGCCTCCTGCCTTCCCTACCCTGCACCTGGGGATCCCATGTCTCACCCCACTGGGGAGTGGCTGTGTATATTGTCTGTCAGTTCATGTTCCTCAAAGACCAGAGCTGCTCAGAGAGGTTCAGCTGAGGGGCAATGCAGGCACCAGGAGAGGCCAGTCCAGCCCCATAGCCCATTTGCCCTCTCTCCCACCCCATAGGATGAGCCCACCACAGGGATGGACCCCCAGGCACGCCGCATGCTGTGGAGCACCATCATGAGCATCATCAAGGAAGGGAGAGCCGTGGTGCTCACATCCCACAGGCAAGAGCTTCCCGGGGGCTCGGGTGGGGGGGGGGAGTCCTCCCCCACTCCCTCACCTCCTCTTCTTGCCCATAGCATGGAAGAATGCGAGGCCCTGTGTACCCGGCTGGCCATCATGGTGAAGGGCACCTTCCAGTGCCTGGGCACCATTCAGCACCTCAAGTACAGGTAAGGGGATGGTGAGGGGTATGCCTTTACCACCTTCAGTGGGGTTCAACCAGGCCCTGTGCTCTCTGCTGACACCCGGGAGGGCCTGCTGCCCCCCATCCCATGGGCAGAGGTGGGTGGAGGCTGGGAACTCCTCCAGCAGAAGTTGGAGAAAGCCCTATGCTGATAAGAAACACCTTTAAATTGAGCTAATTGCCTGTGGTTAAAGGCTTGCTGAGTCTCTGAATGAGGGGTGTGTGAGGGGATTCCAACCAGGACGGGTGCAGAGCCCAGCTGCGGTGAGGGAGGGTCCTGTCCCTGTCACTGCTTCATTGTCCCACCACTTAGCACGACAGATCCAGGACTGAATAACCTATTTAAAGAGAGTCCACAACCAATGCAGGAGTGATTAGGAGCCCAAGTGGCTTGAGAACCAGTTTTCCTCTCTAGCTTGTTGTAGGCTGGTGACTTTGAGAAATGACCATGTGCTCTACCGACAAACCAGCAATGCCAGTGATCTTGAGTAGGACTGTCCTATACCCATAAGCTATAAACAGTTATGAATAACTTGTTATTAACAGTTTATGTGCCAAAGTTGGCAGTCAGTTAAAATAAGATTATCATAGTAATGCCTTGCACTCTTGCATTCTGATATGCTTTGTAAACTAGGAGAGGGTGGATTTATAGTTATCACTCATCTATTTAACAAACATTCGTTGAGAGCCCAGAAAAGGAATGTCACCATGCTGGTTGCTGAAAGAACATCATATAACCCACCTTTTCTCTGCCAAGGATCTTAATCTTGATGTGCCACTAGAAGTGCGTTGCCCAGTAAATGTCCTCTTCACGTGCAGCAGGGCAGATAAATGATTGAGAGGAAGGTCTAGTCAATGAGCTGCATTTGGCAAATGGATATTTGACCCCTGATTTCTTGAACTGCAACTTGGACACTGCATAGATGTTGCAAGGACATCAGCATGTGAGGTCACCAGGCCTGTCTCGGCAGCTTCCTGTGGCCGACTGCTGGGGAAGCGGAGGTCCTCCCCTCCTTTCCCTCCAACTCCTCAGTATCCCTGTGGTAGAGCAGGTGAGAGATGAGTGCTCCAGTGGGGAGTGACAGTCACTTTCCTGGAGCTAAAAGGTGAAAGGTACCTTATTGTAAAGGAGGACAATGCTAGATATTGGAGGGCATTGAAATAAATTATAACTGACGTAGTTTACCCTGAAATGTAAGTGTGCACTGGTGCCAGGTGGCTGTGCACACCCACCCTCTCTGCTGGACCATTCTTCATGCTGAGGGAAGAACCTATAGCCCTGACCCTGGCAGCTCCATTTGCTTCTGGAAGCTTCCTCCAGGAAGTGCTGCTCTCCCAAGCCTCTGCTCCCACCTGGGATCATCTCATGAAGTCCCAGTTCGCAGTTGCGACCACTGGCCCCACAAGTCTTTACCGGTGAGCCTGTGGTCACTCCATGGGGCTCACATCAACTTTGACTTCAGCAGGCGCGTCTGCCACTTCACCACACAGATATTTAGACCCCAAAAACTGGTATCAAACAATTTCCCCAGGGATTATTGTGGGTTTTATTTTCTCCCAGTTTTAAACATACACATACACACAGGCTTTGATCCCTTACATTTCCAATGAGTGTATTCCTTCTTTTGGGATTGCCTTAGACCCAACCACTAACAGAGGCCTGTGCCACGCTGTGTGCATCCCCTAGGTTTGGAGATGGCTACATCGTCACCATGAAAATCAGATCCCCAAAGGACCTGCTTCCCGACCTGAATCCTGTGGAGCAGTTCTTCCAGGGGAACTTCCCAGGCAGTGTGCAGAGGGAGAGGCACTACAACATGCTCCAGTTCCAGGTCTCCTCCTCCTCCCTGGCCAGGATCTTCCAGCTGCTCATCTCCCACAAGGACAGCCTGCTCATTGAGGAGTACTCGGTCACGCAGACCACGCTGGACCAGGCAGGTGCACGCCACGTGCAGAGTGGGGCCGTGGCACAGGCAGGCCAGAACGCTCAACGTGGGCCGGAATTGACACAAGAGGGAGGCACAGCAGTCCTCATTTTTAACACACGCTAGTCCTTCTGTCCGTTAGGGTAGTGGTTGGTAGATCAGAGATTGTTTTTTAACAATTTTAATCATCAGCAAACTTTGTTGACTTTTACCCGTCTTCCTTCCTGACTATACCCTATCACGTGTGATTTCATCCTTGATGGTTTGTGTGGGTGGCATTTTTTCCAAATCAAACTAATAAATGTGTCAGATTTACATACAATAAAATGCACCCATTTTAAGTGTATATTCAGAGAATTTTGATAAACATGTAGCTCTTTTTTTTTTAAATAAACACTCCTAAAGACAGTCCAGTCAAGCAGGTGGAAACAGGCAGATCTCCATTTACCCCCTTGAGGAGCTTGGTCATCAGCAGCTTTTTGTCATTCTCAAGCAGGTGGAGTCACAGCCACATTGAACACTCTGAATGAAGAACAGTAAAGAGATGAACTACCTTTTATTTTTTTTTAAGTTTTTTTTCTGTAGAGGATTAGAAGGCCCTGCTAGATGAGAATCCACTTTGCCTTGGTGACTCCAAGCTCTGGTGCCCCAAATCCTTTGACTCCTTTGTGGGGACTCTCCTGGCTTAGCTCAGGATTTTGAGAAACAAGCCCCTTGTGCGCAGGCCACAAGCTCTCCAGCTGGGTTGTGGCTAACTGTGGAAGGCGGGGTGGATTTTCAGGAAGGCCCTACCTACTCTTGCTCTTCTCTGGTCTCCAGGTATTTGTGAACTTTGCTAAACAGCAGACTGAAACTCATGACCTTCCTTTGCACCCGCGGGCTGCCGGAGCCAGCCGACAAACCAAGGTACCCTGCTCCTCCTCCACCACCCATTCCATGAGGCAGATGCTCAGCTCAGGGGACCCAGCAGGTCCACTGTGCTCAAGAGGCCCCAAGGCCCAGAGAGCACCCACTGTCCTGCAGGGAGCACCCACCAGCACCATGTCCCCAGCACACTACGTCCCCACGTCCCCACCATGCCTCACTGGCTGTGTGCTGAAGGACTTTTCCATCAGTAGCTGTGTGGGTTCCTTCTGTAATCAACAAACTATTTGGGTGGTATGGGAGAGCAGTTTTTTATAATAACTTACCCACATGTTTTTGCTTTCAGTGAAAAGACTTGGATTTTGAAGAGGCAAGGAAGGTAGGAAAGAATATAAAACATTTTGGTGTTGGGATACTTGACATCTATGTCTGGTCATATTGTTTAGTTTTTTAAATAAACAGTTTAATGGGAACCAAATGCATGACACTACTGACAAATGGAATACAAAGTGTCATAAAATGTTTGGCTACCTTTTGATTTGCAGACATATTGCACAAGTTTGAATAATTTGAGGATTCAAAACATTTTGAATTAATTGTGTGGTTGTTAACATATTTAAATTTTTTATTTTGGCAACATATATAACATAAAATTTGCCATTTTAACCATTTTTAAGTGTACAATTCAGTGGCCTTAATTACTGTAATATTGTGTTACCATCACCACCTTCCATTACTAAAATTTTGCATCACCCCAAAGAGAATGTGTTTATGTTTTAAGGGAAGGAAATTCACTAGTCCCTGTGCTCCCACTTCCAATGGTGGACACATTTGATTAGAGCAAGGATTATTGTCTGTTGTAGGGAGGGGGCTTTTTGGTCCTTATAAAAATGTCAAGATGATGGAGGAGGAATCAATAAAAAGCTCTGTGCCCTGGCCTGTGAAAACTGGGATGACTTGGAATAGGTGCTTCCAAGTTCCTGCCCTGGCACAGTACCCCATGTAAGGAGTGTGCCCACCCCATCCCAGTTTCCAACAGAGAGAGAGGGCGGGGGGGCGGGGAGAGGGAGAGAGAGAGAGAGAGAGAAGGTACTGGAGGAGGCTCCAGGATCCAGGTGCCTTGGCTTAAGCCAAGGATTTTTTTTTTTTATTTCAGTTTAATTGAGATATAGTCACATACCATATAATCATCCATGGTGTACAATCTACTGTTCACAGTACTATCATATAGTTGTGCCTTCATCACCCCAATCCATTTTTGAACATTTTCTTTACACCAGAAAGAATAAAAATAAGAATAAACAACAAAAGTAAAAAAGAACACCCAAATCATCCCCCCTCCATTCCACCCCAATCTTTATTTAGTCCCTGTCCCCATTTATCTACTCATCCATCCATACACTGGGTAAAGGGAGTATGATCCACAGGGCTTTCACCATCACACTATCACCTCTTGTAAGCCACATTGTTATACAATCATCTTTAAGAGTCAAGGCCAGTGGGTTGGAGTTTGATAGTTTCAGGTATTTACTTCTAGTTATTCCAATTACTAACACCTAGAAAGGGATATCTGCATAGTGCATAAGAATGCCCACCAGAGTGACCTCTCAACTCCATTTGAAATCTCTCAGCCACTGAAACTTTATTTTGTTTCATTCTGCTTCCCCCTTTTGGTCAAGAAGATGTTCTCAATCCCATGATGTCGGGTCCAGGTTCATCCCCAGGAGTATCATATCCTGTGTTGCCAGGGACATTTACACCCCAAGCCAAGGATTTTAACACATTACCTCCTCCATTCTTTCTAATTTCCCCACCTTCCATTTCTCAAATCAAGGCATTTTTGCAATAAGCAAAGACATGCAAAACCCTTTTTTCCCATAAAATTCCTATTCCTTCCAACAAATTTCTTGACATCAAGAGAAAACAGATACATCTAACAATTGAAACACTCTCTTCCAAGGCAGTGCTAGTAATGAGTTTTCCCCCTTCCTCTTGATCAGTGGAGACATAATGCCTCCTTGGCAAGGCTGATTTTGCCTCCCAGAGTGCCTAAGTAAAGGCGCCTGTCCTGGAAACATGAGCCTTGCTGAGATTTTCTAGCACCATTTCTCATTTATGGATATTGCTGTTCTTTTAATGCCAAGAGAAAATTATTATTTGAAAGACATTTGCAGTTATGTATCCCCTTTACAACTCAGCATACATAATTGGGTAGCAAAAGTGTTCCTAGAAATACCATTGGTCTCCCTATTCCCACCCTAGTATATTCCTTCTTAAAGTACTAATATCACATCGTCTCTGGGCCAGGCCAGGGCACTGATGATCTGCGATTTGCAGCAGTTAATTCCACACTTTACCCACTTATTGGATATAACCATTTTTCAATTTTGTTTTGGCACTTTAACATACAAATATTAGAGAAGCTGCTGCAAAATAGAAGCTTTTTACATTTTATAATAAATTTGTGATTTTAAAACCTATATCTGAGTTTATGATATATTATCTTTACCAAGGTTGGTAAAAATCCTGTACAGTATTGTACATAAATAAACCTGTCACAACACAGTGATTGCGTTCTTGTTTACATTATACTACTTTAAAATTGTGTCCTTAAAATTTCCTACAAACAAGAAAATGGCCATTTCTTGCAAGGAATTCTAGAAAACATTCATAACTCACCCCTGAACAAACATGAGAGCTCAGCTTCAGGAAGTTCAGCAGGCTGGTGGTTTCATAGCCCCAGATTGTGAGCCAGAACCAAGTTGACATTTCATTATCTAGAGATCAGTGTATCTACTTACCAAGAACATTTTAAAATTCTTCAAGGGACTCAGGACTGGAAAACATCTTTGGAGATAAGGTCTTGTGGAATGTCACAATCTGTTATATGAAATCAGGTAAAGGTCAAGAGTGTGATAGATGACTAGGCATCTGATCAGTCAACTTAGAAACATCCTAAATGGGTTAATAATTAAGTGACCATCTCATGTGCTTTCCAAAATCAGGAACAACTCAGATCAGTTTCTGAGCATCGTTCTTAAATGTTGTTATGGCGTTTCCACATATAGCTTAAATCCTATCAATTAATTTCAGAAGTGCCTGCAGCCTTGATTACTCCTGTCCCATCTCAAAGCATGTTCTCAGCCCTAAGTACTGTACTTAGTCCTCTTTTTAAGAGTTGTGTGAATTTAAGCCAGATAATTGGAAAAACCATGTTTTGTCTAAATTGAGAGGGCCTACTTCTAACCTCCTCCTTGCCAACACCCCACCCTGACATTTGGGTATTGGTTCAGGAAATGAACATGCATTTACTAACTGAGACTTTGTCCAGTTGGAAAAGTCACCTTGGTGTCCGCTTCTCAGGGAGCATGACTTTAGTGCCAGAGTTTTGATCTGGAGCCTGCTATCCCTAGTTCCAGCTCAAATCTCTCCCTACTCATTCATTCCCCACACCCTACCCTCATCAAGTTTTCATGCTTCCCAGGGGTTACCTTTATAGGAAGTGGTCAAAGAGAACTGTGTACCTCAAAAATGACTTGAATTATGGTATCTCCTTGGCTTTTAAGAGAGCAGGGAGTTGGCAACTTTCTTGGGCTAAAAACAAACCCAGTGACCCTACAACAACTTTTGGAAACAGCACAGTGTGTAGCTTCCCTCTAAGATGCATGTATGTATACATGCACGGGGCATGTGTCTTTATAAGCAGAAGTTCAGAGAACACCTGGATCTAGAGCCATAGGGGCCCAAGAGATTATCTGACCATTTCACATATAAGGAAACAAGCTACCCATAACCTTGGTGACCCAATAGAACCCCAGTGCTTTGGCTGAGCTTCATTCAGAGATTGCCAACTGTTTAACTTTTACAAATCCAAAAGCAGTTGTACCATCTCTTCAGAAAACCTAGATGATGAGTGTCCATCTGCTCTCCTCCCACAGGTCTGCTGAATGCCCCACACTGCTCGTTCCCTAAGCGGCTGGAGGTGCGGGCCTTGGCCCATATGGTCCTCTGAATGAAGCAGTCAGCAAACATAATCTGCCTGCAGCAGAAACAAATGCATGAGGATGGTGCAGTGAATGCAAAATGGCTCTTTTGGACCGAAACCAAAACTGACAGGCTTGCCCGGAGCATCCTGAGTCATGGTGGTGAAACTGACCCAACCAGTCCAAAACCCTTTCCATGCAGACCACAGAAGAAGAAATCCCAGTCCATCCCCACCAGTAGGTTTGGTGTCCACATCTCTCTCATTTCAGGTGGAGCTGCTTTTCTGTGTGTGTGTTTTATTTTTAAGGAGCAAGTAAAATACTAATGTACTTGTCACAAACTATCTTAATTCACTGATGTCCTTGGTTTGCACCTTCTGGCATAGGTTTTAGGTGTTCTGTGTGCTCATGTACAACTCCCTGACATTTCCGTAAGCATCTGGGAGATTTATGACCATAGGTGCTAGTCATGGCAAGATTCTGCAACAATGGGTGGAAGCAAATGACCTATGCTTGATATTCCCATGCGAAGTCTGCTTTATAAGGTTTGAAGAAAATAACCAACTGACAATGGAGGTAAATGTTATCTGTTGTCAGTTGGGTATTATCTTAATCTAGGTTTCACATCTGTTTGCCCAGTTTATTTGTGTACCCACCTCATAGGTATAATTAGGACAGCAGGCAAAGAAAAAAGAACATATAAAAGTGGATTCTTGGTTGGAGAAGAGATCCAACGTGTCTTTGTAACTATTTAAAGAAGTCAAGTCCTCACTCATACAATAGTGGGCCATTCGTACACAGCAAACGTGTGTGCCTTCTGCAGTGACAGTAGAAGGGAAAGGGTCACAGGACATCTAGTTGTACACATAAAAGCTCACCAAGAATCAGAAAAAAAATAGTTTTAACTAAACCACTTTAAGAGAATTATGGATGAAGAGAGCAAATGGACTTCCTTCCCAAGGCCATCTCCTCTCCATGACCTAGAACAGTGCTGCTCAAATCACATTACACTATGGATGGACCCCAGTCCCCGAAGGTGAGGGAAGGAGGGAAGGGGGAGAGAAAGGAGGTGAGTCCCAATAACTCTTACTGAGAAGAGGACATGATATGGCGGTAAAGTTTTATCTCTTCAGTGAGGATGCTGTGCTTCTCCAGGGGGCAGATGGCTAAATGACTGTAAATCCTACACAGCTTCTGGCTTGCAGATTTGCACATAATAGACACGTGGCAACTAACTGCTAATCAAGATTACACAACCACTCTGGTAGTCTCAAAGCTTACTCTGGCTTTGACTTTTTTTTTTAATCTACCAATTGACCGAAAACATAAAACTATTTTAACTTGGGTCAGAATTAAAGGTTGGGAAAGCCCAGGAGTATGCTGCTGATAGTTACATCACACTATTGCATGCTGTGTGGTTTTGTAATTTAAGTTAGCAACTACAATGTCATGGGGAAGAAGGCTGAGCAGGAAGGAGGGCACGAGCAGTCATTCGTGGTAGGTCGTGCTGGTTATTAGAGAGACCTCCTGACGGGAAATAGTTAGGTATAGCCAAACCGGCCAGAATTGAGCCAGAAGATCTACTGACAGCTCAAAAGAGCAACAAGAGAGAAGAACAAGAGAAAAGAAATTAGTCAGTTGGTATGTTGAGAGCTGGGGAAGGTGCTGCAGCCCATTTCCCTCACCCTGCACCTTCAGGTCGAAGGGCCTCAGGCTGACCAAAGTCAACTTTCTTTCTCTCAGTACTCTCAATAGTTTTTCTGCCCTTTGACCTCACCCTGTTAATCACCAAGAGGATCCCGATCTAAACTCCTGTGATTAAAGGTCGAATTTACTGTGCAATACTCTTCCCCACAATTTTTAGCACAGCCTTTCCAGAAGAGATTGAGCACATTCCCACCACATTGAATGTCCAGCAGTGGTGCCCCACCCAAGGCCCTTCCCCTTGAAGGAATGAGAAAAAGAAAAAAACATACAGGCCACCTCCAAGGTCACAGGTAAACAACTCCTTGCCCTCTGGTCTAGGATGGTTGTCCACCTCAGCTGCCAAGAGACTTAAATAAAAAGGGAGGCAGAAAGAATTGCTACCCAGGGGAACTGAGAGCTTCTGGGAATACCCTTCACTGACCAAGAGCATTTAAGATCTGAAGACTGCCTAGTTGTTCCCCTGAGATGATATAAACTGAAATAAAATAGAAGGACTGGTCTGCTTTCACCAGTTTAATATGAGAAGTGGGAATGCCAGTCCTGAGTGCTTTTAGGCACTCACCATCTGAGGAAAGGGGTAAATCCCACAGAAAGCCATGAAAAATTGTGCCCCAGTTGGACCACAGCAGATAACCTGCCTTTAAGAAAGAGTGATATTCCTCCCAACTTGAAAACTTAGACAGCACCAAGACTTAAGTGTGATTAGGCATTTTGGGTGTGGTTAAGATATAAGGTGACTAGAGATGATGGGAATGGAAAATATGTAATGATCCCTTTCCTTTCCAAAACTCAATCTGAGATAGCCAAGGGCAGTCCTTAAGCAAACAAATGGCTCACTTTTTTTTAATGTTTGCTATTGCTGTGGTTCTTGCTGCTGCTACACCAATAATATCTTAAAATCCAGACTTCAGACTTGCTGGGGCCGAAGGAAGATGCCCACATGTCCTTGGCCACCATGATCCCAGCGCTCAGTGACTGCAAGACCAGAAATGAAGGCAGGAGGGAGCTATTCAGAGCTAACAAAGGCCAGCTGAAACAGGCTTTTCATACTAACACCCATCAACCAATAGTCTCAGTCCATCAATCTGTCGCTCCTTTGGTCTTCAAAATGTTAACAATAGAAGGACAGTAACTACTAGGTCTAATTTGAGACCCCAGGAGGCTTCATGTCTTTAAACTCTCAAAAGTAAACAAAATACACAAGCACAATGCCCTTGGGGTAAGCTCAGTGTACCTGTCTCCATGACATCTGAGCTCTCAAAGGGCAAGATCTGTGTCTTTTTCATCTTAGTTTCCCCAGCTCCTAGCAGACAGGAAACTGTCAACAAATAGTTGCTGAAATGAACACTATGAAAACCAGTAAAATACACAAAAGACGTTGTTCCAAGAAAATGATGCCTCTGAAAAGCTGAAGATAGCAGCAAAGGACAAGTAAAGCAACAGGGATTCTGTGCTTTGAAAAAACGCCAATCATAAAAAATAAGCAGGAAAAAAGTGGAGGAGGGCCTGGTCATCTCGCACAGGGCAACATGGTTCCAGAGTCTGGGATGGAAGTAAACAGCCTACATGCAGAGCAAAAAGGCATAGACCAAAACCACCAAGAAGTGCCCTCAGCGCACAACATCCTACGTGTTTGCCGTGATTGGCCAGTCACAGATTCAGGTGTTCAAAGAGGCCTTCAGCATGATCAGTCAGAACAGGGATGGATTCATCGACAAGGAAGATTTGCAGGATATGCTTGCTTCTCTCGGGAAGAATCCAACTGGTGCATACCTTGGTGCTATGAGGAATGAGGCTATGGGTCCTATAAATTTCACCATGTCCCTCACTATGTTTGGTGAGAAGATAAACGGCACAGACCCAGAAGATGTTATCAGAAATGCTTTGGCTTTCTTCAATGCAGAAGCAATAGTCACCATGCAGCTAAGAGCTGCTTACAACCCATGGGGGATCGGTTTACAGACGAGGAGGTGGACGAGCTATACAGAAAAGCACTTACAGAGGACAAAAAAAGGGAGGGGGACATTGAGTTCATGTGCAAAGGACAAGGATGACTGAAAGAACTTTAGCTAAAACCTTCCAGTTACTTTGTCATTATTTTATTTCTAGTCTCTTTTCCCCACCCTCATAGAATCTGTTGCAAGCACTTAGCTCTACAGCTTTGTCTTTTTTTTTTCTTTTTATTCTATTTATTCCAGCTCTTTCTGCCATTTAGCACTTGTATAATCAGACCAGAAATGAGAATGAGGTTGTCAACTGTATTGAAAAAAGAGATTATGAATAAAAATCAACTCTGGCCCTCCCCTGCTTGCTCTCCTTCCACAGAGTGGAACAGATTCCCTGCCCAAATGGTTTAAAGCCGGCTTCTAGGACGTGTGTGGGCCTCTTTCCTGGGTCAAGGATGGTCCTTGAACATGCAGACTAGTGTCTACACATGGTGCACGAGACCTCTTGGAGAAATGGGAAAGGGAAGAAGAAAAGTGGGGTGAGCCATGAGGCAGCTGACTCGGCACCACCATAGTCCAATGTTGAACTCCAAGGAATCCAAGAAGTCTAAATTTGTACTTAGGTCACTATGAAAGGTCATTATTTAGCAGTTTGTTAGCTTGGTTTATTACTTTAAGTATTGAGATATTTATCAGGACCCCTTAATGGCACTCTCTTCAGAGCTTCTCCCAAGGCTCACCAGGATACATGCTCAGCTTTCTGAGCAGTTGCCTGACACAAAGGCATAGAGGCACATGTCCATGACTCAAGGTTTAAGCAGACTAGAGCTATCCTCTTGGTTTTGTACTTCGGTAGCTTCCATAAGTAATCACAACCTGTTGTAGCCAAATTCCATAGTTTTGGGTCCTATTGAGTTTCAGAGGGCACATTTCATCCACAAAGCACTGCACAGACATCACTTTGTCAGATAACATTCCAGGCATGCAGCTTAGCAGTGATACTATTCTCATTTTCCAATGGAGCTCGGCAATCTCTTTGTCCTGAACAATACTGACAGCTGAGACAATCCTCTTACAGCTACAAGAGAAGCAAAGGAGTAAGAGAGAAGGGAGACGAGAGGAAATTGAAGTCAGAAGAGAGAAAACAAGGAGGGTCAAGGAACACTCAAGTCTCCGTGTTTTGGGAGTAGAGTGGTGAACAAAACCCAGCCCTTGTCTTCATGGTGCTGACATCAGCAAACTTTTTCTGCAAAGGATCAGATAGTAAATATTTCAGTTTTGCAATCTCTGGCCACAACTACTCAACTCCACTGTTGAAGTGCAGAACAATGGTCATGGAGGGGTTTGGCCCACAAGCCATACTTTGTTGACCCATATTCTAGTGAGTAACTGAACCTGGGTTTTTATTGCCTCTAACATCCACCGCACCTCACACAAGATGTCCTACAGTGTGTTGTGTTGACACTCTGTGTCGTACCTCCAGGGTGCCACTTCAACCTATGAGTGTCTGAAGGCCAGGCTCCAAACATCCATGCTTGTTCCCATGGTTCACTATATAAGAAGTTTTACAGACACAAAGTTACATGGTCAGTAAGTTGATTGATTTTTAAATTTGGGCCACTGGGCAAAAATGTTATGGAAGAACCAGGAAAATCTCTATTTTTAGCCCTCCTTTTGGAGAGAGGCTCCCTTTTTTGGAGTACCCGGTAGTATTTTGCTCTATAAAAATGATGAGCTTTGAGAACTGCAGAATGCTGTATAATTATAAGGTAAATTTATGCTTTTTCCTATTTAATTGGTGTCACTCTCTGGAATTTAGAACTGATTCATTTTCTTATTTCTGTTAAAGCATGACTCTTCTCCCTGTTCTAGAGGCTCAATATCTCAGAACCCTACTCTGCCTTCTTCACCCTCTGCATTCTGCCAGTTGCCAAGGCACAGTTTCCAATGCCATGAGGTCTTTCCCAACTGCCCCCCTTGCTTTGCTTTATCACAGCCCTTTCTCTGATACAGGCTTTTATGACTTCTTGCCTGAACACTGTTCCAGCTCCCAACTGGGCTAGTCTGTCCCCTCCTACATCCAGCTATACTGCTCTCTGCTTCCTAAAATTCAGCTCCTGAGTCCTGTTCAGAATCCATTATTGGGCACCTACCATGAGCCAGGCACTGTGATGACTGCCAGGATGCAAGAACCAGGCCCCAGCACCACTCTGCTTAGGAAACTGTCTCAGAAATAGATCAGATCAGTAGAGTACGGAAGCAGGGGAGGCAGGGGGAGAAGAGAGAGAATGAATAATAGGAGCCCAGAGGAAGCAGAAGCACACCCAAACCTGACTGGCCAGAAATGGGTGGAAGCAGGAATTCTTCCCAAAAGGATCACTCACTCAAGTTTTCAGTGGTTCTCATAACCTACAGAATTAAGAACAAAACCCTTACCTTGGCATTAAGGACCTTTCATAATATGGCCCCAACCTACCTTTCCAGCTTCATCCCTTGTCAGTCCCTATACAAAAACTGCAATCAGTCCAGTCAAACTGAACCCTCGTTTCCTGTCTCCCTGTCTTTGATCTTACTCTGCCCTCTGCCTAGAATATCTTTCTAATATTCACTTTTTAACTTCGTTATATACATAAAAAAAATACAAAATTAAAATTAGTTCTCTCTCCCTCATAACATACACAAAGATAAATTCCAAATGTATGAAAACTGCTTTTTAAAAAAATAGTCATTTTTGTTTAATTTTTTAAGAATTTTTCAAGTTACATATTTACAGTAGAAATTTTTTTCTGAACCATTTGAGAGAAAACTAACAACCTGATACCTCATTACTCCTGAATATTGTTTGTCTCTTTCTGACAACTAAGAATATTCTCCTACACAATCACAATTCAACAATTAGCATCACTAATTAACATTGGTACATCACAACCATCTAATCCTCAGACTCCATTCATGTCTCAGCCATTTTCCCAATTATGTCCTTTATAGCTAAAGGATACAATTCAGAGTCCTATATTGCAAAATTGAATGCCCTTTTAGTCTCCTTCAGTTTGGAGCAGTCCCTCAATCTTCTGAGGATTACAGGCTAGTTATTTTGTTCTGTTCTTCAATGTGGGCTTGTCTGCTATATTCTCATGATTAGATTCAGATTATGCATATTTGGTGGAATATCTCAGCAATTATGCTGTGTTCCTCATATTGCATCCTATAGATGGCATACAATTTCAGTTTGACCCATTACCAATAATACTAACTTATGGAAGTGTCTGCCAGGTTTCTCCACTATAAAGTTACTCTTTTCCCTTTGTAATTAAAAAGTTTTTTTTTTGTGGGGAGGTACTTTGAGACTATCTGAATTTCCCATTTCTCATCAAACTCTTTTAATAATATTCATTTATTTATTTATATCTGTATGGATTCATGATTTCCTATTTTATTCAATGAATTTAATGCTTCACTACTGTTATTCATTTGGATGCTCAATTTGTCCCCAATTTACCCAGTGCAAACCCATTCAAGCTGGCTTCTGTGTTTGTTTTAAGTTTGTATAGTTTTAGTAATACTCTGGTGAAAACTCTGCACAATCACTGATCAAGTCCCTGCAGAACCTTTTACTCTTTCTTTTTGCCAATACCAGCATTGGCCTTTTCAGTCCCCCTAACTTTCTTCATTCTGTGCTTGCATTTTTTCACTGTTTTCTTGAGGTCTTTTTCTTCTCATACAGGCTGTGTCTTGCAAGTCTGTGTTTGGGTTCATTTTTCTCTGCAAAATCCAAGGAATCATAAATCATGCTGAAGCCAGTTGTCCTGCCACCACCAAAATGGTGAATCTAAATACAAAGATGACATCTGGTGTAGTCTTGTATATTTGGGCTAGTTTTTCCTGAATTTCTGCCTTAGGTACTGTTGTCTTCCCTGGGTGAAGGACATTGATGACCATTTATTTCTACTGAACTATGTAGTCAGTTGATCATGAACTTCCTGGTCCAGATAGTTACTGTGGCATTTGTGATCCTCAGGCAGCCAGGAGGAAAAGATCTGGCTTCTGTGTCCTTTTGACACATCTCCATTATTCTTTGATGCCTCCTTGCTTTTTGGCATAACAAGATTTTCAAGGTTCATATTGTCTTTTCCCAATCTGAAATCAGCAATTTCACCGAGGAACTCTGATTCCTTTCAGGGATATGCCATTCAGAAGTCAACATCTAGGCTCTCTCAGTAGACAATTTGGGCATATGAGTATATCTATATGGAAATAGATGGGATCCATTTACATCTATATTTATTTCACTACATATTTACAATCATGAGTGCACAATGATCCCTCCAACTCCAATCCAACACCACAGGATTCACTTTAGTTTTCTATCTTTCTGTAATTTTAACTTCTTTCCCTGATAGTGAGAAGTTTGGCTCCCATTATCTTAGATATATTCACTTATTTGTTTGATCCCCTAGATGAAACCCACCTCTCCTTCTCATCACTACCCTACCCCTCCCATGGATGCCCACACCTTCTGACTCCTTATTCTAGGCCACTCCACCACATAGATACCCTTCTCAGCCTGCTCAGCATCTGACACTCCACACCAGGTCAGCGTCCCACACAGACATCCTTCTCACTCACTGGGGCTCTGACATCTGGGCCACTGAGGCTCCCCTCTCAGCCCCACATGGAGCTTGGCCTGCAGCACCTCACCTAACAGCCTAAAGAATGATCTGTTCAGTCAGGGAAGGGAACAGAAGAGTAACTAAACGACTACTTTTTGAAAAAACAAACTTGAAAAATTTAGGAAGCAAAATAAGATCTTCATCAGGTTGGGATAGGACATTTCTTAAGGAATAATATTGGTTGCTAACATTTACTGAGCACTAATTATGTGCCAGGACTGTTAAGCACTTTACATATTTAATCATATAATCCTTACAACCACCTAATAAGCAGGAACTGTGGTTATCTCTATTTAACAGATGAAAGAACTAAGGCTTGACCTAAATTGCCCATGAAGTGATGGGACTAGGAATTAAACCCATATTGCCTGACTCCAGAGCCCATATTCTTTTTTTTTTCCCCCTTTTCTGAAGTTCTCAAGGTACAAAGCAACAACAAAAGGTTTTATCAAAATTGTGACCTGGCAGAGGGGGCCCGAGAGATGAGGACCAGCTGGCCACCCCAGCAAATGCTGTTGGCCTCCCTGAGAACAGTATCCACAGCCAAGGGGGTCAGAAGACAGGAAACTCCAAGGTGGCTTAGAGTCAGAGGACTAAGGAACTGGCAACTCCAAGGGGAAGAAAAAGTAGAGGGGACAAGAAAGCTGGGAGCAGTAGAGCAGAGGCTGCAACATGGAGACACCTAGGAAAGGAGGAAAGAGCACTTAATGAGAGCCCTTGGGGAGGGTGGGTTTTGGTGGAAGGGAGCAATAAAGGCCACGTGGCCAGTGGGGGCCATGGGAGGAGAGGCGGTGGAAGGAAAGCAGGAAACAGAATGAGAATGGAAGAAGGCTCACCTGCTAACTTCTGCTCTGAGCAACTACGCATTCACGTCCCCAATTCTGCACCAAGATCAAGTCCAGTTCATCTCAGACTGCCCCAGAAGACTCGCCCATTGCCCGCCTCTAAAAACTAGGATGGCTGCCAGTCCAAGGGCTGTCATGGAAATGTCTAGGAAAGCTAGACAAGCATCCAGGGAGGGAGCCTCCATGAGCCACAGCACGGACCCTACCACCAAAAACTTGGTCTCAGATTTGATTATTGCAGAGCTTGTTCAAAGGGAATCCAAGACAGCTGTGGGGAAGAACCAGGTAAAGTTTGGCAGACTGCTCTCTCGTGCTCCAGAGTGGAAGTCGGAAGAAATTCTCAACAGTGTTATAGGAGGTGACGGTGGGGCTTAGAGGTGCTCCCCTCCCACTACCTCAATTGCCCACCCCTCATCCTCTGCCCTGTCCCCCTGCACTCCAGTTTCTGTTATGGCCTCCTGGAAAGACTTCTGGGCCATGATGTTGTCTTCCAGGACATCCCTGTCTTTCCACCACCAGCGAAATTACACTGGGTCCCAGTTCCAGTCCCAAGTTGGCCAGTGAATTGTAGAATGACATGGGGAAGCCTGTGTTCACCTTCATGGTGGTGCTGAAGTTGGGCACAATGTCATTTCCCTTGGGGTCAAATTTACAGTGAAAGATGCAACTGGGCCCAATATACAAAAACTAGTAGCAAGCCTTCCTGCCATGGACATACAAGATGCTGTGCTAAGATACATCCACTAGAACTAGTTCTCCCACCAGCAGGACACTGTTTCCCTGGGTGAGCTGTGAGGCCCCAGGACCCAGGCAGTTGCATCCTCTACACCAGCTTATTCTAGAGGGCACTGTCATAGTATATGTGGCTCACTTTTGTGACCACCCTGCACACGGGAGTCCTGGCAGATGGAGCCAGCACATGGAGTGGAGAGCCCATACTCTTGATCACTCTTCCATACAGCCTTGCAAAAGATGCACAAGACAAACACATACATATACATGTACTCCATAGAGAAAAAGATTTATTAGAGTACATTAAAATGAAAATTTTCCTTAAAACCCACTATAAAAAAAAACACAGGGAGACATTATTTTCAATCACATAGCCAACAAGGAATTAGTATCTAGATATAAAGAAGTTCTAGGAGGAGGCGGGGCAAGATGGCGGACTGGTGAGCTGTATGTTTTAGTTACTCCTCCAGGAAAGTAGGTGAAAGCCAGGAACTGCGTGGACTGGACACCACAGAGCAATCTGACTTTGGGCATACTTCATACAACACTCATGAAAATGTGGAACTGCTGAGATCGGCGAAATCTGTAAGTTTTTGTGGCCAGGGGACCCGCACCCCTCCCTGCCAGGCTCAGTCCCGTGGGAGGAGGGGCTGTCAGCTCCGGGAAGGAGAAGGGAGAACTGCAGTGGCAGCCCTTATCAGAAACTCATTCTACTGATCCAAACTCTAACCACAGATAGACTGAGACCAGACACCAGAGAATCTGAGAGCAGCCAGCCCAGCAGAGAGGAGACAGGCATAGAAAAAAACAACACGAAAAACTCCAAAATAAAAGCGGAGGATTTTTGGAGTTCTGGTGAACATAGAAAGGGGAAGGACAGAGCTCAGGCCCTGAGGCTCATATGCAAATCCCAAAGAAAAGCTGATCTCTCTGCCCTGTGGACCTTTCCTTAATGGCCCTAATTGCTTTGTCTCTTAGCATTTCAATAACCCATTAGATCTCTGAGGAGGGCCCTTTTTTTTAATCCTTTTTTCTTTTTCTAAAACAATTACTCTAAGAAGCCCAATACAGAAAGCTTCAAAGACTTGCAATTTGGGCAGGTCAAGACAAGAGCAGAACTAAGAGAGCTCTGAGACAAAAGGCAATAATCCAGTGGCTGAGAAAATTCACTAAACACCACAACTTCCCAAGAAAAGGGGGGTGTCTGCTCACAGCCATCATCCTGGTGGACAGGAAACACTCCTGCCCGTCGCCAGCCCCATAGCCCAGAGCTGCCCCAGACAACCCAGTGTGACGGAAGTGCTTCAAATAACAGGCACACACCACAAAACTGGGTGTGGACATTAGCCTTCCCTGCAACCTCAGCTGATTGTCCCAGAGTTCGGAAGGTGGAGCAGTGTGAATTAACAAAGCCCCATTCAGCCATCATTTCAGCAGACTGGGAGCCTCCCTACACAGCCCAGCAGCCCAGAACTGCCCTGGGGGGATGGCACTCACCTGTGACATAGCACAGTCATCCCTCAACAGAGGACCCGGGGTGCACAGCCTGGAAGAGGGGCCCACTTGCAAGTCTCAGGAGCCATACGCCAATACCAAGGACTTGTGGGTCAGTGGCAGAGACAAACTGTGGCAGGACTGAACTGAAGGATTAGACTATTGCAGCAGCTTTAAAACTCTAGGATCACCAGGGAGATTTGATTGTTAGAGCCACCCCCCCTCTCTGACTGCCCAGAAACACGCCCCATATACAGGGCAGGCAACACCAACTACACACGCAAGCTTGGTACACCAATTGGACCCCACAAGACTCACTCCCCCACTCACCAAAAAGGGTAAGCAGGGGAGAACTGGCTTGTGGAGAACAGGTGGCTCGTGGACGCCACCTGCTGGTTAGTTAGAGAAAGTGTACTCCACAAAGCTGTAGATCTGATAAATTAGAGATAAGGACTTCAATTGGTCTACAAATCCTAAAAGAACCCTATCAAGTTCAGCAAATGCCAAGAGGCCAAAAACAACAGAAAATTATAAAGCATATGAAAAAAACAGACGATATGGATAACCCAAGCCCAAGCACCCAAATCAAAAGACCAGAAGAGACACAGCACCTAGAGCAGCTACTCAAAGAACTAAAGATGAACAATCAGACCATAGTGCGGGATACAAAGTATATCAAGAAGACCCTAGAAGAGCATAAAGAAGACATTGCAAGACTAAATAAAAAAATAGATGATCTTATGGAAATTAAAGAAACTGTTGACCAAATTAAAAAGATTCTGGACACTCATAGTACAAGACTAGAGGAAGCTGAACAATGAATCAGTGACCTGGAAGATGACAGAATGGAAAATGAAAGCATAAAAGAAAGAATGGGGAAAAAAATTGACAAAATCGAAATGGACCTCAGGGATATGATAGATAATATGAAACATCCAAATATAAGACTCATTGGTGTTCCAGAAGGGGAAGAAAAGGGTAAAGGTCTACGAAGAGTATTCAAAGAAATTGTTGGGGAAAACTTCCCAAATCTTCTAAACAACATAAATACACAAATCATAAATGCTCAGCAAACTCCAAATAGAATAAATCCAAATAAATCCACTGCGAGACATATTCTGATCACACTGTCAAACACGGAAGAGAAGGAGCAAATTCTGAAAGCAGCAAGAGAGAAGCAATTCACCACATACAAAGGAAACAGCATAAGACTAAGTAGTGACTACTCAGCAGCCACCATGGAGGCAAGAAGGCAGTGGCACGATATATTTAAAATTCTGAGTGAGAAAAATTTCCAACCAAGAATGCTTTATTCAGCAAAGCTCTCCTTCAAATTTCAGGGAGAGCTTAAATTTTTCACAGACAAACAAATGCTGAGAGAATTTGCTAACAAGAGACCTGCCCTACTGGAGATACTAAAGGGAGCACTACAGACAGAGAAACAAAGAAAGGACAGAGAGACCTGGAGAAAGGTTCAGTACTAAAGAGATTCGGTATGGGTACAATAAAGGATATTAATAGAGAGAGGGGAAAATATATATGACAAACATAAACCAAAGGATATGATGGCTGATTCAACAAATGCCTTCACGGTTATAACGTTGAATGTAAATGGATTAAACTCCCCAATTAAAAGATACAGATTCACAGAATGGATCAAAAAAAAAAAATGAACCATCAATATGTTGCATACAAGAGACTCATCTTAGACACAGGGACACAAAGAAACTGAAAGTGAAAGGATGGAAAAAAATATTTCATGCAAGCTACAGCCAAAAGAAAGCAGGTGTAGCAATATTAATCTCAGATAAAATAGACTTTAAATGCAGGGATGTTTTGAGAGACAAAGAAGGCCACTACATACTTATAAAAGGGGCAATTCAACAAGAAGAAATAACAATCGTAAATGTCTATGCACACAATCAAGGTGCCACAAAATACATGAGAGAAACACTGGCAAAACTAAAGGAAGCAATTGATGTTTCCACAATAATTGTGGGAGACTTCAACACATCACTCTCTCCTATAGATAGATCAACCAGACAGAAGACCAATAAGGAAATTGAAAACCTAAACAATCTGATAAATGAATTAGATTTAACAGATATATACAGGACATTACATCCCAAATCACCGGGATACACATACTTTTCTAGTGCTCATGGAACTTTCTCCAGAATAGATCACATGCTGGGACATAAAACAAGCCTCAATAAATTTAAAAAGATTGAAATTATTCAAAGCACATTCTCTGACCACAATGGAATACAATTAGAAGTCAATAACCATCAGAGACTTAGAAAATTCACAAATACCTGGAGGTTAAACAACACACTCCTAAACAATCAGTGGGTTAACGAAGAAATAGCAAGAGAAATTGCTAAATATATAGAGACGAATGAAAATGAGAACACAACATACCAAAACCTATAGGATGCAGCAAAAGCAGTGCTAAGGGGGAAATTTATAGCACCAAACGCATATATTAAAAAGGAAGAAAGAGCCAAAATCAAAGAACTAATGGATCAACTGAAGAAGCTAGAAAATGAACAGCAAACCAATCCTAAACCAAGTACAAGAAAAGAAATAACAAGGATTAAAGCAGAAATAAATGACATAGAGAACAAAAAAACAAGAGAGGATAAATATCACCAAAAGTTGGTTCTTTGAGAAGATCAACAAGATTGACAAGCCCCTAGCTAGACTGACAAAATCAAAAAGAGAGAAGACCCATATAAACAAAATAATGAATGAAAAAGGTGACATAACTGCAGATCCTGAAGAAATTAAAAAAATTATAAGAGGATAGTATGAACAACTGTATGGCAACAAACTGGATAATGTAGAGGAAATGGACAATTTCCTGGAAACATATGAACAACCTAGACTGACCAGAGAAGAAATAGAAGATCTCAACCAACCCATCACAAGCAAAGAGATCCAATCAGTCATCAAAAATCTTCCCACAAATAAATGCCCAGGGCCAGATGGCTTCACAGGGGAATTCTACCAAACTTTCCAGAAAGAACTGACACCAATCTTACTCAAACTCTTTCCAAACATTGAAGAAAATGGAACACTACCTAACTCATTTTATGAGGCTAACATCAATCTAATACCAAAACCAGGCAAAGATGCTACAAAAAAGGAAAACTACCAGCCAATCTCCCTAATGAATATAGATGCAAGAATCCTCAGCAAAATACTAGCAAATCAAATCCAAAAACACATTAAAAAAATCATACACCATGACCAAGTGGGGTTCATTCCAGGCATGTAAGGATGGTTCAACATAAGACAATCAATCAATGTATTACAACACATTAACAAGTCAAAAGGGAAAAATCAATTGATCATCTCAATAGATGCTGAAAAAGCATTTGACAAAATCCAACATCCCTTTTTGATAAAAACACTTCAAAAGGTAGGAATTGAAGGAAACTTCCTCAACATGATAAAGAGCATATATGAAAAACCCACAGCCAGCATAGTACTCAACGGTGAGAGACTGAAAGCCTTCCCTCTAAGATCAGGAACAAGACAAGGATGCCCGCTGTCACCACTGTTATTCAACATTGTGCTGGAAGTGCTAGCCAGGGCAATCCGGCAAGACAAAGAAATAAAAGGCATCCAAATTGGAAAAGAAGAAGTAAAACTGTCATTGTTTGCAGATGATATGATCTTATATCTAGAAAACCCTGAGAAATCAACGATACAGCTGCTAGAGCTAATAAACAAATTTAGCAAAGTAGCGGGATACAAGGTTAATGCACATTAAGTCAGTAATGTTTCTATATGCTAGAAATGAACAAACTGCAGAGACACTCAAGAAAAAGATATCATTTTCAATAGCAACTAAAAAAATCAAGTACCTAGGAATAAACTTAACCAAAGATGTA
Organism: Choloepus didactylus; assembly: GCF_015220235.1. Classification (NCBI taxonomy): domain Eukaryota; kingdom Metazoa; phylum Chordata; class Mammalia; order Pilosa; family Megalonychidae; genus Choloepus; species Choloepus didactylus. Next base: position 148,204,219 of record NC_051308.1, read on the forward strand.
AAAGACCTATACAAAGAAAACTACATAATTCTACTAAAAGAAATAGAAGGGGACCTTAAAAGATGGAAAAATATTCCATGTTCATGGATAGGAAGACTAAATGTCATTAAGATGTCAATTCTACCCAAACTCATCTACAGATTCAATGCAATCCCAATCAAAATTCCAACAACCTACTTTGCAGACTTGGAAAAGCTAGTTATCAAATTTATTTGGAAAGGGAAGATGCCTCGAATTGCTAAAGACACTCTAAAAAAGAAAAACGAAGTGGGAGGACTTATACTCCCTGACTTTGAAGCTTATTATAAAGCCACAGTTGCCAAAACAGCATGGTACTGGCACAAAGATAGACATATAGATCAATGGAATCGAATTGAGAATTCAGAGATAGACCCTCAGATCTATGGCCGACTGATCTTTGATAAGGCCCCCAAAGTCACTGAACTGAGTCATAATGGTCGTTTCAACAAATGGGGCTGGGAGAGTTGGATATCCATATCCAAAAGAATGAAAGAGGACCCCTACCTCACCCCCTACACAAAAATTAACTCAAAATGGACCAAAGATCTCAATGTAAAAGAAAGTACCATAAAACTCCTAGAAGATAATGTAGGAAAACATCTTCAAGACCTTGTATTAGGCGGCCACTTCCTAGACTTTACACCCAAAGCACAAGCAACAAAAGAAAAAATAGATAAATGGGAACTCCTCAAGCTTAGAAGTTTCTGCACCTCAAAGGAATTTCTCAAAAAGGTAAAGAGGCAGCCAACTCAATGGGAAAAAATTTTTGGAAACCATGTATCTGACAAAAGACTGATATCTTGCATATATAAAGAAATCCTACAACTCAATGACAATAGTACAGACAGCCCAATTATAAAATGGGCAAAGGATATGAAAAGACAGTTCTCTGAAGAGGAAATACAAATGGCCAAGAAACACATGAAAAAATGTTCAGCTTCACTAGCTATTAGAGAGATGCAAATTAAGACCACAATGAGATACCATCTAACACCGGTTAGAATGGCTGCCATTAAACAAACAGGAAACTACAAATGCTGGAGGGGATGTGGAGAAATTGGAACTCTTATTCATTGTTGGTGGGACTGTATAATGGTTCAGCCACTCTGGAAGTCAGTCTGGCAGTTCCTTAGAAAACTAGATATAGAGTTACCATTCGATCCAGCGATTGCACTTCTCGGTATATACCAGGAAGGTCGGAAAGCAGTGACACGAACAGATATCTGCACGCCAATGTTCACAGCAGCATTATTCACAATTGCCAAGAGATGGAAACAACCCAAATGTCCTTCAACAGATGAGTGGATAAATAAAATGTGGTATATACACACGATGGAATACTACACGGCAGTAAGAAGGAACGATCTCGTGAAACATATGACAACATGGATGAACCTTGAAGACATAATGCTGAGCGAAATAAGCCAGGCACAGAAAGAGAAATATTATATGCTACCACTAATGTGAACTTTGAAAAATGTAAAACAAATGGTTTATAATGTAGAGTGTAGGGGAACTAGCAATAGAGAGCAATTAAGGAAGGGGGAACAATAATCCAAGAAGAACAGATAAGCTATTTAACGTTCTGGGGATGCCCAGGAATGACTATGGTCTGTAGGAACAAGTTCACAGAAATGTTGCTATATTAGGTAACTTCCTTGGGGTAAAGTAGGAACAGGTTGGAAGTTAAGCAGTTATCTTAGGTTAGTTGTCTTTTTCTTACTCCCTTGTTATGGTCTCTTTGAAATGTTCTTTTATTGTATGTTTGTTTTCTTTTTAACTTTTTTTTCATACAGTTGATTTAAAAAAGAAGGGGAAGTTAAAAAAAGAAAAACAAGGAAAAAAAGATGTAGTGTCCCCTTGAGGAGCCTGTGGAGAATGCAGGGGTATTTGCCTACCCCACCTTAATGGTTGCTAACATGACCACAGATATAGGGGACTGGTGGTTTGATGGGTTGAGCCCTCTATCATAGGTTTTACCCTTGGGAAGACGGTTGCTGTAAAGGAGAGGCTAGGCCTCCCTATAATTGTGCCTATGAGCCTCCTCCCGAATGCCTCTTTGTTGCTCAGATGTGGCCCTCTCTCTCTACCTGAGCCAACTTGAAAGGTGAAATCACTGCCCTCCCCCCTACGTGGGATCAGACACCCAGGGGAGTGAATCTCCCTGGCAACGTGGAATATGACTCCCGGGGAGGAATGTAGACCTGGCATCGTGGGACGGAGAACATCTTCTTGACCAAAAGGGGGATGTGAAAGGAAATGAAATAAGCTTCAGTAGCACAGAGATTCCAAAAGGAGCCGAGAGGTCACTCTGGTGGGCACTCTTACGCACACTTTAGACAACCCTTTTTAGGTTCTAAAGAATTGGGGTAGCTGGTGGTGGATACCTGAAACTATCAAACTACAACCCAGAATCCATGAATCTTGAAGACAGTTGTATAAAAATGTAGCTTATGAGGGGTGACAATGGGATTGGGAAAGCCATAAGGACCACACTCCACTTTGTCTAGTTTATGGATGGATGAGTAGAAAAATAGGGGAAGGAAACAAACAGACAAAGGTACCCAGTGTTCTTTTTTACTTCAATTGCTCTTTTTCACTCTAATTATTTTTCTTGTTATTTTTGTGTGTGTGCTAATGAAGGTGTCAGGGATTGATTTAGGTGATGAATGTACAACTATGTAATGGTACTGTGAACAATCGAAAGTGCGATTTGTTTTGTATGACTGCGTGGTATGTGAATATATCTCAATAAAATGAAGATAAAAAAATAAATAAAGGCAAAACCAAAAAAAAAAAAAAAAAAAAAGCATGGCTTTTTGGGGGACATAATATACATAATATATCCAAACCAGCACACTTAGTAAATCTTAAAAAATCACATCCTAAACATGATATGAGAATTTAATCCTCACCTTTGGTATTTGTCCTTTTCAATATTTTTTGACAAATAAAATGACATGCTTAAATTTGAAAAAAAAAAAAAAAGAAAGAAAAAAAAAAGATTGGGGTGATGAATGCACAACTGTAAGAAGGTACTGTGAACAGTTGATTGTACACCATGGATGAGTGTATGGTATGTGAATATATCTCAATAAAACTGAATTTAAAAAAAAAAAAAAGCTCTATAATTTCATAAGATAAGGTAAGTAAACCAAAAGAAAAATTAGCAAAGAATATGAATAGGTAGTTCATAAAGAGGAAACTCAAATAGTCACTAAATACAAGAAAAGATGCTCAACCTCACTAGTAATCAAGGAAATACAAATCCAAATAACAATGGAATACTTACACCTATCCAGCTGGCAAAAACTAAAAAGTGGAACAATATCAAATCTGTCAAGGTCATGCGGCAATGCGGACTCACTGCTAGTGAGAGTATGTGTTGAGGATCCCCAAGACAAGCACTGTGATGGTTTGGATGCATTATGTCCCCCAAAATGCCATGTTCTTTGATACAATCTTGTGGGGGCCAACATTTTAGTGTTGATTAGATTGGAATATTTTGATTGTTTCCATGGAGATGTGACTCGTAACACCTTTGATTAGGGTGTGACCTGTTGATGGGATTGTTTCCATGGAGGTATGGATCCACCCATTCAGCTTGGGTCTTGATTTAATCACTGGAGCCCTAGAAAAGCTCAGAAACAGAAGGACTTCAGAGCAGCTGCAGCTTACAGAGACATTTTGGAGACGGCCATTGAAAACAGACTTCTGCTGACACTTTGGAGATACTACCCCAGAATTTGCCCTGAGAAGCTAAGCCCAGAGACATTTTGGAGAATGCCATTTTGAAATGCAACCTGGGAGCAAGCAGACGCCAGCCACATGCCTTCCAAGCTAACAGAGGTTTTCAAGACACCATTGGCCATCCTTCAGTGAAGGTACCCTATTGTTGATGCCTTACCTTAGACACTTTATGGCCTCAGGACTGTAACTTTGTAACCAAATAAACCCCCTTTATAAAAGCCAATCCATTTCTGGTGTTTTGCAAAATGGCAGCATTAGCAAACTGGAACAACCACCATGTTTAGAAATTCCCCAAAGGTAAAAGTCACAGGTGGAATTTGAGGAATCCATGTGCACACTCCTATGCTCTCTCTTGCCCATGACTGGTTACACGGAGTGCACTCATCCCCCAGCAATGAAATACAACAACATATGTGCCATGCTTCTGCCTGGGGAAGCCCATTAAAGACTCAGAGCCAAGGGTTTTACTGCATGCTGTACATAGGCACCCTCTGCCTAACACATTCCAAAATTCCAGACTCCCAGAAAGAAAGCAAGCGTTCATCAAAAACTACATTATTTGCACATAATAATGTCTTGGCACAGTAAACCACCCTTAGGTTAAGGAATGGTGGGGACACTTTTGAAATCCAAGTTCCCAGACTCCAGCCAAGGGATTACCTTGCAAGCAAGCCCTTCTAAAGACAGTAGCCTCAGGACTGCTGCATTAACCCTTTTCTGCAGAGTGTACATTGATATGACCAGACTGATGAGCAATTTGACAACATCTAATAAATTTGAAGATGTGCATGGCTATTGGCACAAACAAGTCTACTCCTAGATCTAGTCCTTCTTAGAGAAATTGTGCATATATAGATATGGTTAGGTATGTTCCTTGTAGCCTGATTCAAGTAGAAAAATACTAGAAACAACCAAAATATTAATCAACAGCAGAATGAATAAATAAATTGTGACACATTCATGCAATGGATATGCATTCTGTAGCAATGGAAATGGACTAGAAATATAGTTTACAAAATAGATAGATTTCAGAGAGGATGTGGGAAGATGGCAGAATATGAAGCTCCAGGAATCAGTCTCTCCACCAGAACAACTTATTAACAGGCAGAAACTATTGAATCAACTATTTTGAAACTCCAGACTCCAGTAGAACACTGTTCAGCATCCAAGGAATAGCTGGAGGAAGGGGCTGGTAAATTGCAGTAAGTAAGTACCAGTGAATTGCATTTGCTGGGCAACAACTACCACCTCTTATCCCTCAGCCTCACATCAAGTAGCAGTGAGATCCTCAACCCTGCCCTGTGGTACAGCTTGCTGATGCCAGGGTGGGACATAAAAGACAGTTCCTCAAGATCCAGGGGTGTGCTGTCTGATTGCTGACCTCTGCTTCTGATTAGCTACTTCAGATCACTAGGAGCCCAGCTCTGAGGACAGATATTATTCCAACCCACCCCAGGCAAAAGTGGCAGAGGAGTCTTCAAGATAGTACCCTTCCTCAAAACTGCAGAAAACAGCTAAAGAGCTGTGTTTACTGGGCAAGTGCCAAATCAAGAATATGCAGCTTCAAAGAGGCATAGGAAAAGCTCCTGGCTTCCTTTCTGACTCCTCCCTTACCCCTCCCCAGGGCAGTGTGGAGCCAGCCAGCTCTCCCTTTGTGGGTCCCTGGCCTCCTTCTGGCTGGGAAAGACTGACCTAGGAAAATCCTCTCCAGCTTGCTGCCCCCCACCCCACCCCCCATCCATCCAGAATTTGCCCTCCTGGCCAAAGCAGCTTCAGACAGTGGAAGTGGGGTAAGAAAAAATTGAGTCAGGTGGCCTGGGGCAAAGGCTTTAAGTCCTGTAGGGGAGCACCCAGGACAGGAAAAATTTCTCTTTCCTAGGGAGTAGAGGGGGCATTCAAACCCTGTAAACAGGGAACTCCAAAGGCCACCATCAAGCACAAACCCAAGACAAGAAACACAGAAAAGACAGGGAGGACTCTGCACTTTGCCTTTGCCTTGGGCTGACTTCTTGATGGAAGGGCTGAACTCTGAAGGACAGCACCAGCCAATGCAGAGGCAATTTGTCAGGACGGTGAAAGGTGTTTTGTTAGCTCCTGCCACTCAAGAAAACCTCTGTCATATCACTAGCTGGATACAAATTCAAGAAATAGACAGCTCAGAGACTAAATCCTAGAGCAAAGATTTTAAAATATTAAAATAGGTTACAAAAGATTATAAGACAAACAAAGAAACAAGAAATGATGGCCCATCCAAAGACAGAGGATAAAAATCCAGAAAGCATCAATAAAGAAGACCAGACTGTGGGCATACTGGACAAAGACTGTTAAAAATAGTCTTCAGTATGTTCAAGGAGATGAAGGAAAATACAGAGAAAGAATGAAATGATATCAGGAAAACAGTGAATGAGCAATATAGAAATCTCTATAAAGAGATAGAAATTTTTTAAAAGAACAAAGCAAACTACTGGAGTTGAAGACCACAAGAACTGAAATTTAAAAAATTCCCAGGAAGGTTTCAATAGCAGACTGGAGCTGGCAGAAGAAAGAAACAGTGAACTCAAAGACAAGACAATTGAAATGAGTCATGCTGAGGAGAAGAAAGAAAAAAGAATTAGAAAAAGCAAAAATAGCCTAAGAAACCTGTGGGACACCATCAAATACACCAATATAGGCATTATAGGACTTCCCAGAAGACAGAAAGGAGCAGAAGAAATAATGACAGAAAATTTCCCAAACTTAGTAAAAAGATGTGAATATGCACATACAAGAAGCCCAATGAACACCAAACAGGATAAACTTGAAGAGAATATGCCTGGACACATGGTAGTCAAACTGTCAAATGCAAAGGACAAGGAGAGAGTTTTGAAAGCTACAAGAGAAAAGCAACATGTTATGTTCAAAGGAGTCCCAATTAGACTAAGTTCTGATTTCTCATTAGAAACCTTGGAGGCAAGAAGGTAGTGGTACAAAATACTTAAAGTGCTGAGAGAAAACAATTGTCAGCAAAGAATTTTATATCTGGCAAGACTTTCTTTCAAAAATGAGGGAGAGTTTAAGACATTCTCAGATAAACAAAAGCTGAGAGAGTTAATTACTGCTAGACTTGCCTTGCAAGGAATGCTAAAGGAGATTCTTTATACTGAAAGGAAAGTATGCTAGATAGTGGATCAAAGCAATGTAAAAAATGAAGACCTTCAGTAAAGGTAACCATAAGGGTAATTACAAATGCCACTATTGCATTGTATTTTTTAGTATTCAACTCTACTTCTTACTTCATATAGGTGCTAAAATGTAAATGCACAAAAAAGTAATAATATATCTACAGTTTTGGAATACAATGTAAAAAGATATAATTTGTAACAAGTACACCAAAAAGGTGGGAGGATGGAGAGCTATAGGAAAAGTGCATGTGTATGCTATTGAAGTTAAATTGGTATCAAAATAAAAATGATTGTTATATACTTAGGATGTTTAATTTTAACCCCATGGTAACCACAAAAAATATTAAAAAGATATCCAGAGAAAATGAGAAGGGATTCAATATGGTATAGTACAAAAAGTCAAATAAATATGAAACTAGGCATTAATGGAAGAATTAAGGGGCAAAAAGACATAAATCTTACAAAAACTAAGTAGTGAAATGGCAGAAAAAGTCCTGCATTAGCAGCAGTTGTTTTAAATGTAAATAGACTAAATTCTCCAGTCAAAAGGCAGAGATTGACAGAATGGATTAAAAAGCATGACCCAATTCTATGCTGTTTACAAGAGACTCAAATTCAAAGACATATGTAGGTTGAAAATGCAAGGATGGGGAAAAAATATATCATGCAAGTAGTAGCCACAGGAGAGCTTGGATAGGGGTACTAATAAGAGATAAAATAGACTTTTAGTCAAAAATTCTTACAAGGGACAAAGAAGGTCATTTTATACTGATAAAAGGGTCAATTCAACAAGAGGACATAAAAATTTGAAGGGAGAAATAGATGGTTCCACATTAATAGTAGGAGACTTTAATATACCACTTTCAATAGTAGTTAGGATATCTAGACAGAAGACCAAGAAGGAAATGGAAGACCCAGACAATACTGTAAACCAACTAGACTTAACAGATGTATATAGAACATTTCACCCAACAGCAGCAGAATATACATTCTTCTCTAGTATACATGGATAATTCTCCAGGGCAGAACATATGTTACATCACTAAACAAGTCTCAGTAAGTTAAAAATATTTAAATCATACAGTGTATCTTTTCCTACCAAAATAGAAAGAAACTAGAAATAAATAACAGAGGGAGAAATGGAAAATTCACAAATATGGGGAAATTAAACAAAATGCTCTTAAACAATCACAAGGAAAATTAGGAAATAGCTTGAGGCAATTGAAAATGAAAACACAATATACCAAAACTTTTGAGATGCAGCAAAGGCAGTGCTGAGAGGGAAATTTATAGCTCTAAAGGCTTACATTAAAAAGAAAGAAAGAGCTTAAATCAGAGATCTACCCTCAAAACAGAGAATCTAGAAAAAGAAGAGTAAACTAAACACAAAGTGAACAGAGGAAAGGAAATAACATAGATTGGAGTGGAGATAAATGAAATAGAGAACAAAAAATCAATAGAGAGAATCAACAAAACCAAAAGTTGGTTCTTTGAAAAGATCAATAAAATCAACAAATCTTTAGCTAGAATGACAAACTAAAAAAAGAGAGGAGACAAACAACTAAAATCAGAAATGAAAAGGGGGGGTGGATATTACTACCAACCCTACAGGTATAATCCTCCTGTAAGAGGATAATATGAACAACTGCACACCAACAAATTAGATAACCTGGCTGAAATGGATAAATTCATGGAAATACTCAAACTACCTAAACTGACTCAAGAAGACTTAGAAGATCTCAACAAACCAAAAACTATTAAGGAGATTAAATTGGTAATCAAAAACCTACCAACAAAGAAAAGCCCAGGACCAGCTGGCTTTACAGGGAAATTTTACAAAATATTCCAAGAAGAATTAATACCAATCCTGCTCAAACTCTTCCAAAACATTGAAAAGGAGGGAAAACTCCCTAACTCATTCTATGAGGTCAATATTACCCACCTATCAAAGCTAGAAAAGATACCACAAGTAAAGAAAATTATAGACCAATATCTCTTATAATCGTAGATGCAGAAAACCTCAACAAAATATTAGCAAAGCAAATCCAACAGCACATTAAAATAATTATACACCATGATCAAGTGGAATTTATTCAGAAATGCAAGGGTGGTTCAACAAAAGGAAATCAATTAATGTAATACACCACATTAACAGAATGAAGGAAAAAACACCTTGATTGATGCAGAAAAGGCATTTGACAAAATCCAGCCCCTCTTCAAGATAAAAAAAAAAACACTTAAGAAAACTGGGAATAGAAGGAAACTTCCTCAGCATGATAAAGGGCCTATATGAAAAACCTACAGCTAACACCATGCTTCATGGTGAAAGACTGAGAGCTTTCCCCCTAAGATCAGGAACAAGACAAGGGTGCCCACTGTCACCACTGTTATTCAACATTGTACTGGAAGTTCCTGCCAGAGTAATTAGGCAAGAGAAAGAAATAAAAGGCATCCAGATCAGAAAGGAAGAAGTAAAACTTTCCTTATTTGTAGATGATGACCCTATAGACAGAAAATCCTGAAAAATCCACAACAAAGCTCCTAGAGTTAATCAATGAATTCGACAACATGGCAGGATATAAGATTGACACCTAAAAATCAGTAGCGTGTCTATACATTAGTAATGAACATACAGAAGAAATCAAGAAAAGAATTCCATTTACATAGCAACTAAAATAATCAAATATTTAGAAATGAATCTAGCAAAGGATGAAGACCTTATACACAGAAAGTATTAAACAATGTGAAAAGAAATCCTAAATAAATGCAAGGACATTCCATGTTCATAGATTGGAAGACAAAGTATTGTTATGATGTCAGTTTTCCCTGTGATGGTTAAGTATATGTGTCAACTTGGCCAGGTTATGGTGTCCAGTTGTTTGGTCAACCAAGCACTGGCCTGATTGTTACTGTGAGGGTATTTTGTGGGCTTAAATCATCAGTCAGTTAATTTCATCTATGGCTAGTTGTATCTACAATTAACTGAGATTGCCTTCCACAATGAGAGAAGTATCATCCTATTAAAGTTAAAGGCTTTAAAAGGAGAAGTGATGATTTCTGTAATTAGAAGAAAGAATTTCCATCTCTACTTCAGTCAGCCAGCTTCTCTTGGAGAATTCATCGAAAACCATCAGAGTTCACAGCTTGCAGCCTGCCCCAACAGTTCTGTTTCTCTAGGTTACCCTGACTAGTACACTACCCAAAGTGATGTAAAGATTCAAAGCAATCCCAATCAAAATTCCAAAAGCCTTCTTTTCAGAAATAGAAAAGCCAAACACTACATTTATATGGAAGAGTAAGTGGACCTGAATAGCAAAAGCCATCTTGAAGAAAAAGTTGGAGGATTCACACTTAAAACTTTTTTTTACAAAACCACAATAATTAAAATAGCATAGTACTCACTTTGGATGATTGTGTGGTATGTGAACAATCTCAATAAAATTGAATTTAAAAAAATAGCATAGTACTGGCACAGAGATAGACATACAGACCAGTGGAATCGAGTGTTCAGAAATCAACCCTCGCATTTATGATTTTTGATAAGAGTATCGAATACACTCAGTGGGAAAAGGGTGGTCTCTTCAACAAATGGTGCAGTGAAAACTGAAGTTCCATATGCAAGAAAATGAAGGTGGCCTCCTATCTCACACCGTATACAAAAATCAACTCAAAATGGATCAAAAACCTAAATATAAGAACCAGAACCAGAACACCCCATAAGACTGTACAACACAGTGAACACTAAATTATGGACAACAGTTAATAGCACAATTATAAACATTGTCTTTCAACAACTGCAACAAATGTACAACACTAATGCCAGATGGTAATAATAGGGTGGTATATGGGAACTCTATTTTATGCATGATTTTTCTGTAAACCTACAACTTCTCCAATAAAAGAAAAAAAGATAAACAAAAAAAGAGATAGCTTTCAAAACACATCTAACGACAGACTGATAATTGCAGCAAGACCTTCTCTGGCAACTCTATCTATAATTTGTTACCCCTACCCTCATGCTAACACCATACACCTTTCTCTGTTTTTTCCTGATATACCTAGAAGTCATCAATATCTAACATACTATATAGTTACTTACTTTATCTTGTTCCATGTCTCTCTGCCTCTATACAATATAAATGCCATGAGGGCAGTCATTTTTGTCTATTTTGTTAATCACTTTATCCCCAATGCCTCAACAGTGACTGGCCATATTAGGTACTCAATAAGTTTTTGCTGAATGAATGAATACTTCATTCATTGAATGAGTGAACAAAGTAAGATGCCATTGTTATAAAGTTTGAAACACGTAAAAAACACCAAAGCTTATTTATAGGGACATGTACACATATTTCTAAAAGTGATTTTTTTAAAATATGACATGCCTAGAAATTATAAACATGAAATTTGGGAAATTATTGTTTTTAGATGGGGACGAAGGAGAGTGAGACCAGGGAGAGATTAAAAAAAAAAGAGGTTTCAACTGTATCTGTAATACTGTAATTTCTTAAAAATACTGAAGCAAATAAAGCAACAAGTTAGGAATTGACAAAATTAGGAGGTAGGTACATGGATATTCACAATATCATTCTCTATATTTTCTGTAGGCTTGAAATAGTTTATTTTTAAAACATCCTGTCTGAGGCTAATCTCTTACACCACAAACCACCAATCCCTGCTGTTCCAATTTGCTAATGCTGCCATTAAACAAAACACCAGAAATGGACTTGCTTTTATAAAGGGGGTTTATTTGGTTGCACAGTTAGTCTCAAGGTCATAAAGTATCTAAGGTAAGGCATCAACAATCAGGTACCTTCACTGGAGGATGGCCAATGACATCTGGAAAACCTCTGTTAGCTGGGAAGGCACGTGGCTGGCGCCTGCTCCGAAGTTCTGGTTTCCAAATGGCTTTCTCCCAAGATGTTCCTCTCTAGGCTGCAGCTTCTCAAGGCAAACTCTGGGCTAGTACCTCCAAAGAGTCAGCAAAACTCTGCTTTCAACAGCCATCTTCAAACTGTCTCTTACCTGCAGCTCCTCTCTCAGCTCCTGTGCATTCTTCAAAGTGTCCCTCTTGGCTGTAGCAAGCTTGCTCCTTCTGTCTGAGCTTATATAGGGCTCCAGTAAACTAATCAAGGCCCACGCTGAATGGGTGAGGCCACACCTCCATGGAAATTATCTAATCAGAGTTATCACCTACAGTTGGGTGGGGCACATCTCCATGGAAACGCTCAAAGAATTACAATCCAATCAACACAAATACATCTGCCCACACAAGACTGCATCAAAGATAATGGTGTTTTGGGGGACATAATACATGCAAACCAGTACACCTGCCAACACTACCGGCAATCACAGGCTACCTCCCAACCCTCTGTAACTCACAGTAGTGTGTGAGCTACTCTTCCAAATGGCAACTTACTCCACTTCTCCCATCCTCCTACTAGAAGGTAAGATCCCTGATGTTGAATCTTCTTTGCTTCCTTCATATGGCCTTTAATGGTGCCTTACTACAAAGTGGGTTTTCTGTAAATATTGAATTGAGGGAAATGAAAATGCTACTCTGAGAAACGGCAGGCAGGACCAGCTACATATTTGTGAGGCACCGTGCAAAATAAAAATGCAGAGCTCTTGTTAAAAAATTATTAAGAATTTCAAGATGGCAACAGCAGAGCATTAAATCAAGCACAGGGCCCTTCTCAGCCTGTGCCCTGAGTGACTGCACGCCTGATGCCAGCCCTGGTAGCAGACCTTCAACACAGAACTCATAAGGTACCTGAATGATTTAAAAGGATAGAATGTGGTGCAGCTGCTATGTGTATGTGGCTGCACAGCTAGGGACTGCATTTCTTGAGCCTTGCAGTCACATGTGGCCTTGTCACTAAGTTCTGTCCTGCATAACAGAAAAGAAGGGATGTGGGCACTATTCATGCTCTCTTCCCCCACCCTGCCATCTGAAACTTGGATTTGTGGTAACCCAACTTCAACCATAAAAACAACCTTAAGGACCCAGAGGTTAGCAGAGCCACAGATGGAAGGGCTCTGGGTCCCTGCAAGTGTGCAGGGAGCAGAGCTGCCCAGGAATGCTGCCCACTCCCCTCAGACCACTGGGAGGCCCAGAGTAGCGCAGGTCTCTGGTTATAGGAGCTTAGTTTGGTTGACTTAAGTGATATGATGGAAATATCATTTTCCAACAGCCAAAAACAGGACCTTCCAGACCAAATGAATGCTATTAGAGGTCCCTTCATCCTGTAGGAATGGAATCTGGACCAGCCCCAAAGAAGGAGCTTGTCTTAGAGAACTGTGCTCTCTGCCCAAGTGGGAAGCACACTCACAAGCTCCCTCCAGGGGAATTCAAGCAGCTGCTTAGGACATTAAAGTTCCTCAACAGAGCAAGCCTGGAACCCAACATAGAAGTACATGTGTCCTCAGGAGTACTAGAACCCTTTTTGTAAGTCTTGATCAGGCTGCAGTGAGCTCAGCAGCCAGACTCCTCATGGACTGTTCAGAACTCTTCCAAAAACTCAAGAGCTAATGGACCCAGCAGTCCACTAGGCTGTGTCAGACAGATCAGAGGAAGAGAATATTTACAAAGCAAGGTTGAAACTCCATGGAGTCATCTAGCTCCCAGCAAGGTTTCAAGCAGCAACCAAGGCATGTTAGGGGATCAAAGATCAGATGTTACATAACATAGCACATGGCCCTCAGCAGGAAAACCCCACACACAGAGGCCTTGGCTTTTATAACCACATTTTACTTGGATTTGCTTGTGCATTTTTTAAATAGCTCCAATTAATGAATGTCCATGTGTGATAGTCCTATTTTCATGCTCAGGCAGAGGGAAAACAGGGTATCTGAGCCTGGGCCCTGGGAAGCCAGAGGAAGACTGAAAGGAATTTGGATGCCAAAGGATGCAGCTGTGCAACTGAGAAGATATTTTCAATGATATTTAGCATTTTCAACAATATTTAGCATGTCCCCCAGAACAACCCAGACTATTCATCAGAGCCAATAAAAAGGGGGAGATTGAAGAACTTGCCCCAGGCCGGAGGGAGAATGCATGTCAGAGCCATGATCAGCTCAAGTCTTGACCGACCTAGTCCTGTCTTTAGCCCACAGTCACACCTCTCTCCCTTTTATTACAAAGAACAACAGGGAAGCAGACAGTTATTAAACAAAGGCCAAAACTACACGTATATACTTGTCAGGCTCTTTTTTTAAAAAGCACAATATTCCTATAATTATAGCCAAAGAACTGGAAGGAAGGAGTGGGAGATGTTGCTGTGCTTAGACTAATGAAGAGCAAACCTCAGGACTGGGGCAGCAAGGGAGGATAGAGAAGGAAGGCAGAGCTAGCAGGACCTAGAACTGTTTGCAGAAATACCAGGGATGGATGTATACCACCTGCAGGCAGGCACACAGGTTATGTGGACACACCTAGGGACCTGTGCACACACCCTGAGATCATGCATATGTGACAGAGGATGGGGGAGTGGGAGGGACAACTTGCCTTCACAGTGCTCCCCAATGTTATGGTTCCATGGGAAATCCAGTCAACACACATCACTGCATTCAACCTTCTGATGAGGAGAAAAGAATGGCAGATACATGCCAAGCTAGAAATAATAAGACAAAGGATTTAAGAAAGCTGAAGAAACATGAGTGGTGAGATCTTTGGAATAAACACCCTGGTGATGACTCTCCCCAGAGCTCTGGGAACAGGCTCAATTAATGCAGGGAGGTTAGGCCTGAGCTTCGTCAGGTTCAAGTTGAAAGGTACGCAGAGGTAGAGCAGGCAGTAGGTGTTTAGAAAGTCTGCATCTTCTATCAGACACACCTGTAAAAAGGAAAAAAGTTCACAGCCTTGGCAGTGCTAATAAAGTTTCAAACATGCAAACTCACAGATCCACCATTTCATGATGTGGCTTCATTTGGGGAGGGCAAGAGGTAAAGAAGGGGCCATTTATCGTGGTCAGAGCGGAAAGACAGATGGTGGTCTTTTTATATATGACAAAAGCCTTAATCAATAGCAGAGTCAGAGAGGGGAAGCTGGTGAGAATTGTGTATGTATCTAGGGATTCCTGACCACCGTGTCCAGATGCCCTCCTCCCCTAGGTGTCATGTTGTCATAAACACACTCACCCAGGGCCCCCAACTGTCCTGCAGTGTGACAGCCTGAAACAAGGCCTTCAGATCCTCAATGGTATCAAGCCAGACAGTCAATGAGGCTTAATCCCAGAAAGTGCTAAACAGGATTCAGCAGGCAAAGGGCAAATCCTATTAAGCAAAACACCCTCCCCCCACAAACTATGTGGGAAGTCTTCAGAAAACAAATGGCCCCAGTATAAAACCTGGTGACTGGATTGCTGCAGAACTGAGTTTGCGAGCATGTTGGCTGGGGAACTGAAAGTGAGTCCCAGTCCACCCGCATAGAAGCTTCCAGCTCATTTTAGATTGCTCAGATGTGTTGCTGCTTGGTGCAGGGGGCCATAAAAAGGACCCTTTGAGAGCATGCAATATGAAAAAAAAATCCACTTTCTGTAGTATTGTCCAACTTTGAGAGAGATGACAATTTACTTGCTCATGGTTTTTAGGCTAAGAGAAGGTCCAACTTAAGGCATCATCAAGGCAATGCTTTCTCCCCAAAGACTGTGGCATTTTGGGGCTGGCTGCCAGTGATTCTTGGTCCTTTACTTGTCACATGGAAAGCATATGGTGACATCTGTTCTCTCTCTTCTCTTCTTGGTTCTATTGATGTTCAGTTTCTGGCTGCTCCCTCTGTGGCTTTCTCTTTCTCTTTGAATTTCATTCTCTTATAAAGGGCTCCAGTAACAGGATTAAGACCCCTTCTGATTGCGGTGGAACACACCTTAACTGAAGTAACATCATCAAAAGGCCCTATTTACAATGGGTCCACACCCACAGGAATGGATTAACTTTAAGAACGTTTCTCTGGGGTGCATACAGCTCCAAACCACCACAGAGGTGGATCCGGGAATCTGCATTTTAATAACTATCCCCTTTCTGGATGATTTTGAGGCAGAGGTTGGTTGGACAACATTTTTCCAAACAAAGCTGTAGGAGCCATGCTGCCATAGAGAGCTGACCGGATCAGACCTGTTTTAGAAAAATCACTCTGGCAGAAAGCACCCCATTCATGCTCACTCAGCAAAGCCCCTAATCCTTTGCTGATCCTCCAATAACCTTCTGTTTGTTTCCCAGGAGCCTCAAAGCTCATAAATGGCTCTGAAAGTGCCAGATACCTGAGAACAAAGGCCATTGGGAAGGTCATGCCTGAAGGCTCCTTGACTGTCCCTTTTTTAATCTAAAAACCCAGGGTAAGGAGGGATGCTGGTTGCTAAGGCCTTGGCTCTCCAAGACCACTAATGGACTTCTAGATTCTGGAAGATGCAGGCTCTGTTGCAGACTAAAGCCTGGAACATACCATGGGTCTAGTGTGGTTAGGGGCACAGGAGCTATTGACAGGACAGAACCTGTGCTTGTTTGGTTAACAAATGCCCAGGGGATATTTGGGTGCAGGCCATGTCAGTTATTCACCCCTGAAATGCTAATTACATGCTCTCAGAGAGCTGAACCCACCCTGATTAATGTAGTATAGTTCCCTGAAGCCACTGGTGGTAAATACATTGACAAATATTCTGTTGTGGCTACAGCAATGACATTCCTACCAAAGGCCTCCACATACATTCCCTAATCCATTGAGCTGGATTTCTATAGAAATTGCCTCCTTGGAACCTGGTGATTCTGAGCATGGTGAAGAAACTCAGCCAACTGACACTAGTTGGCAGTACGAAGGCCAGGTGATGTTCATCCTGGCTTGGTGCTCACCACTCACATCCAACCCAGGTTCCAGGCCCTACTGAGCCTTTACGGCCTAGCACCTGTCCCTTCCCCTCCTCATGCCCCTTCCACAGCAAAAGTCTCATCTCTCCCCAAATTGGACAATGCTACAGAAAGTAATTTTATTTTTCATATCATATGCTCTCAGAGGGCCCTTTAAGTGCCCCACTGCACCAAGCAGCTACTCAGATAAAAAATCTGAAGTGAGCTAGAAGCTTCTGTACAGGTGGGCTGGAATTCACTTTCAGCTCCCCAGCCAACATGCTCACAAACTCAGTTTGCAGCAGCCCAGTCACCAGGCTCTATACTGGGACCATTTGTTTTCTGAAGAGTTCCCACATAGTTTGGGGTGGGCGGTGAGGGGGTTGCTTAATAGGATTTCCCCTTTGCCTGCTGAATTCTGATTGGCACTTGGTGGATTAAGCCTTGTCAACTGTCTCACTTGATATACCATTGAAGATCTGGAAGAGAAAATGGAAAACTAATGGTATTAGGTCCTTTAAACAACCGTAAAGAAATGGCTCAATTTTAATCAGCTACAGGGGACCCAAATCAAGCAATTGGCTTTTCGATGCTAAATCGCCAGTTTCTAGGCCAAGAATGTCCATAATCTAAATATCATTATTTTGTATGTATAATCCAATGGCATTTGTAAGTGTGTGGTACAAGATACTTAAAAAATTTAAGAAATATCAGCCTGATACCATTGACTGAAGGATAAGATTCAACATAGGTATAGAAAGTATAATTAACAAAGACATTCTAGAGAGTTGATCATTTGGAACCAACTTTCAATACCAGAATAAAAACTTGAAGAAATGGCTATTTCTATTCTAAAACACTATTCTACTCTAAAAAACTAAAGTTATGAAATAATTACAATTCATTAACATGAGGAATTGAGTGGTTTGCCTTAGTGAACCTTAAGTACCCACTAGTGTTAGCACAGAGGCCAAGAGGCCCGTGGGTCAGGACAATTCAATGGCTATTTTATTTCTGCTGCCTGTGACACCTTAGGAACAGGGATTTGGACCTGCCCCAAATGGTGGGTGCTGTCACCATCCATTCTGATCTGGGATAAGGATACCTGAAATCTCAAGAAAATGCTAAGATCTGGGAATTGGTTTTAATTAAAATAAACCATTTAAGTAGTCTTCCAAATGCTATGCTTGTGTAATTTTATAGCTATTTTGTTTTTTTAAAAAAAGTAAAATCATATAGGTCAGACATTTTCACATACATTAAACTCATTTCTTACCATTTAATTCTAGATATTATTATCCTAGCTTTAATTAAGAGGAAAGCAGGGCTCAAAGAGATTCAATAATATATATAGCTGGCAAGGGTTGGAGTTGGGATCCATCAAGATCTTCCTGTCCCCAGGTCCCATATTCTTTCCACCACACCATACCTATAATAATTGGGCTTGCTGTCTTGTCCAGAAAACACAGCCATTTCTAATCCAATTTACACTAGGAATTTCCACCTAGTGTAAACAAAAACTACAAAAAAACACCTCTACTTATCGGTCATGTGTGGCTACGGGCCTGGGATCTCTCCCAATGCATTTATACCAATGCCATCAAGGCCAGAAGTAAAGGTCAGGGATCCCCATTCCAGAGCCTCCACCCTTCCCAAAGTGCCCTCAGCTCAGCAACCCCATTCAGGATAACAGGATGAGGTTTCAGACACCAAATAGTAAAGGTGAATTTCAGGAGATCAGTATTTACACACACACACAAACACACACACACAGCTGGGCTGCTCACCTTAATGACCACACAAAGGGCTTTATGTGCACCTGGCTGGTTCCTCTCAGAGACTGTATTTCAGATGAGTTGGGCTGAGTCCTCCCCATTCTCAAATTGTCATCTCGGTTTATAAATTCTGACTGCCCCAAGCTGTCATAATAATGAGGTGAAGGCAGGGACTCTGGAACCCACCCCTGGGAAACAGAGCAGGCTTAAAAAGACACAATAGGAATGGGAGGAACACTAACATTTGTCAAAGTTCCTATTGTGAGCCAGAGGCTTTCAAAATAATCCTGTGCAACAGTTATCCTTACCCCCACTTTTGGATGAAGCCACCCAAGCTCCAGGAGGTGGAGTGATCTGCCAGGTTCATACAGCTAATGAGAGTTAGAGCTGGGGTGTGAACCCTGGTCTGCCTCTCTTCATATTAACAGGTTACCTCATTTTATTTCATTTAATATAACTTCTCCTCACGTTATGATGAAGGTATCATGATCTCTACTTTACAGGTGAGGTTGCTCAGCAAAAAGGCAGCTCTGAATACGACCCTCTTGAGACTCTGACTCCTCGACTAAATCACAAAGGAAAGGGGGGCTCTAAAAACAGAGTTCATTGGTCATTCTCAGTAGGAAGCAGATTGGCCTAGAGCACAATCCTCTGCATTTTCAGCAAGACAGCTTCCCCCATAGGGGGCAGGCAAGAGCCAGAGGTGGCGAGAACCATCTCTTCTCTTGGCTTTTAGTTTCTAAGCCCACCCGTATGGGGAAGTTTAAAGACATTCTGTTTACCACACAACATTCACAAGAACAAATTCCAGATGAATTCAAGGTTAACTTAAATTTAAAACGACTGCATTACTAGAAGAGAGTATTTTTGTAATCTTTGGGGTGAAAGAGGCCTTTCTAAACAGAACAAAAAGCATGGAGGTCATAAAGAAAAAATTAAACAAATTTGACTAAGTAAAATTTTGAAACTTTTTAACAACAAAAAATACCACTAATGATGTCATGAACATATAAAAATATTGTCAATATTGATAAATAAAAAGTTGATAGAATATACGAAGAGATTCAACAAATTAAAATAAACTGTTTGAAGACAAAGGATAGAAAAGACTTTTTATTTGTGAAGGTTGGTCAGAGACAAAGAAAAGGGAAAAAGACAGAAGACATTGCTATTTAGAAAAACCAAGACCTGCCAAGACATGGAATCAGCTTTCAAGAATTGAGCCCTTTTCTGCGGCCTGTGCCTGGTGACACTCTGAGCCCACAATGCTGCCACCGAGTGTACGTCTGTGACCCGTGGCAGGGAATAAACCACAGAGCAGCAGGATGCATGGGAACGTCCCTGGCCCGGTGTCTTAAACAGAACGTGGTCCAAGGGCAAAGTCTGGTTTGGCGGCCAGTATGGAGTAGCAAGGCTAGTTATTATTCCTGGCATAAATCTCCTGAACTTGTTCTGTCTCCAGGGCTCTTTTAAAAATTCCTTTTTTTGTGGGCAATTACCACAGGATTCAAAGGGTTTCTCTCTCACACAGGCTTAGGTAGCAAGTGAGAGGTGGAACCATGCTCTCATGCCCCACTCCTCTCAGGGAAATGCCCAAGTCTTTGTAAAGACTGTGAGTGCTTGTCCTGCTTTCCTCATCAGCCTCACTTCCCCACTCTTGAAGCTCTGTGCTTAGCACTCCACTAAACTAGATGTCAGCTCTCCCTAACCTGGGACACTCTCACCCCTTACCCACCCATTCACCTATTCTCCTGTTCCCTGCTGAGTTATGAGCCCCTGCGGGGAGTCCTTCCTGTGCCCCCAGCTGGGTGGACACCAGCAGCTCTGCTTCCCCAAACACCTTGAGGTTATCCTTTGAAACATTCATCATTCTCTAGAATGGATGCCTGATTACAGTTGTGACCCTCACCAGACTGTTAGCTTCTGGTGGCAAGAGCTGTCACAGTAGCCTCCAGTCGTGGGCACAAGGCAGTAGCTCCATACATATCTGCTGACTGAGAAACATGTTGGCTTCGTCTAATCCTTCAGGAACACTCTTTATGTCAGGCCTGGAGCATCTGTGGGCTGTGCTCTCGCTTACTTCCTATACCACACACAGTTCCTGGGGGAAAGATGGTGGCAAGACTCCAACAAATAGCCACACTTATCGTCTCTTCCTGGAAGAATAATGTCAACACAAAAAGAGAGTTAAGTGCCAACAGAGGTGACTGGGACTGCAGACCTCTCATGCAAAGTTCTCGAGAAATCTCCTGGTGGATTTACTCAGGACAAAGAGGAGTTACAAGGCCCGGCAGGGCAAAGGAAAGAGCACCAGGGAATTGGAGTTCCAGTTCTGACTCTATGCCAACTGGTGTAACTTTGGGCAAGTCCCTTCATCTCTCAGGCCTGAATGCCCCCTGGGTCTGTACAGTGAAGGGCTGGGTTAGGTGCCGGCCAAGATCCTGGGAGGGGAGGGAGGGGAGAGGCTGACCAATGGGAGAAGCACACAAGTTGGGCTCCACCCTACCTTGACCTCAGCCCTGGAAACCACCCAATCCAAATCCTCCCACCTAAAACAAACTCTCCTTGCATCGGACATTTATCTTCTGGGTCACAGGGCACATATCTCAGGCAGCTCCCTGCAATTGGTGCTTTTTACAAAACAAGCAAATCTAGACTGGAGAAGCACCTTTCCACACTCCATTTCTCACAGTTCAGGTTTTCCACCAGCCTTGTCTCTACCAATTCTGGAGAAAACTGGCCCCAGAATGCTGGGGGTATCACCAGCCCCGAGCCTCCCTCCCTGTAGGAGGAAAATCCATGCCCCTCTTCTTTCCTTTTCTTTTTTTTTTAAATTAAATTCAGTTTTATTGAAATATATTCACATACCATACACTCATCCATGGTATACAATCGACTGTTCACAGTACGATCATATAGTTATGCATTCATCACCACAATCTATTTCTGAACATTTTCCTTAAATCAGAAAGAATCAGAATAAAAAATAAAAGTAAAAAAGAACACCCAAACCATCCCTCTCCCCATCCCACCCTATTTTTCATTTAGTTTTTGTCCCCATTTTTCTACTCATCCATCCATACACTAGATAAAGGGAGTGTAATCCACAAGGTTTTCACAATCACAATCACATTATTATACAATCGTCTTCAGGAGTCCAGACTACTGCCATGACCCCTTTCTAATGTGTTGGGAGTTGGGAAGCTGCTGACTATGTTATAAGGAAAATAGGAACATGTCTATTCCTACTGATTCCACTGAGCTAGAGGAAAAGGGAGACAGCTCTTACGATATATTCCTCTAGTCTACTAAATGCATAGGATTTGGAAGCAGTCAGACTTGGGTTCAAGTCCTAACTCTGCCACTTTCTAATTAATTAACTTTGGGCCAGTTACCAACCTCTCTGCAGCTCAGTTCCGAATCTGCACAGTGGGGATCCTCAAGTCTACCGCAAATGGTTGTTATGAGGATTGAATGAAACAGTCCCTGTTAAGGACACAGCACAGGCCTGCCTTGCTCAGCCTAAGTGCTTAGCAAATGTTAGCAGCTGCTGACAACCTGGAAAGGTCTGGCATGGAGCAATGGGGCTTATGTTTTTTTAAAAAAAAAATGTCCTTATTGCTCAAATGTGGCCTCTCTCTCTCTAAACCAGCTTGGCAGGTGGACTCACTGCCCTCCCCACTACATAGGACATGACTCCCAGGGGTGTAAATCTCCCTGACAACATGGGACATGAATCCTGGAGATAAGTCTGGATGCAGCATCGTGGGATTGAGAAAGCCTTCTTGACCAGAAGGGGGAAGAGAAATGAAACAAAATAAAGTTTAAGTGGCTAAGGGATTTCAAATGGAGTTGAGAGGTCATTCTGGAGGTTATTCTTGTGTTATATAGATATCCTTTTTAGTTTTTAGTGTATTAGAATAGCTAAAAGGAAATACCTGAAACTGTTGAACTGCAACCCAGTAGCCTTGATTCTTGAAGACGATTGTATACCTATGTAGCTTATACGGTGGGACTGTGTAAATGTGAAAACCTTGTGGCTCACACTCCCTTATCCAGTGTATGAACAGATGAGTAGAAAAATGGGGACAAAAATTAAATGAATAATGAGGGGGTGGGGGTGGGGGGGGATGTCTGGGGTGTTCTTTCCTACTTTCTATTTTTATTATTATTTTTTTTATTTGGAGTAATGAAATGTTCAAAAATTGTGGTGATGAATGCACAACCATATGATGAGACTGTGAGCAACTGAATGTATGCTTTGGATGACTGCAGGTGATGTGACTATAACTCAATAAAATTGCAGGATAAAAAATTCCCCCATGAGCCATTATCTTTGGGCTTATATCAAGACCAAATCCTGATCCCACAGCCCAGAATTCAGGTCTTTTCATGCCACACCACCCTCTACCCTCTAGCTCCTGTTACTTTTGATTAAACAACTGAGAACTCCAAATTTTAAAAATAAAAATCCTCATGCAAAGACTGGCCTGTTCCTGACACAAAAGCCCAAGGAATCCCCCTGCTCAGGTCTACCGCTTCTTTCTGCCCCGGAAACCCAGTTCTGAGACCAGGCAGCCAAAACTCCAGTTACTGACTTTGAGCCTGCAGTGCCTGTGCTTTATTTTTGCTTACTCATAGTGCAACTTGCTGAATAGTTAACTTTTAATCTCATGAAAAATTCCTGCAGCCTGCTTTGGGGGATTAGAGGGTGGTAGAGAGGTAGGGGGGAGGAGTTAGGTCCCAGGAATCTGGGAGCACCCTTGGGATGCATTTTCATAGATGGCACCTGGAACGGAGAGACAGCTCCCCAGATGCCCCTGCCAGTGCCAGGCCAATAAGCCTTTTTGTTCTGTTTGGGTTGGTTTCAGTGTCTTACATTTAAAAAAAAACCAAAGGATCAAGATGAGCCAGCATTAGGATGAATAAAGACTAAGGCCCTAAAGGTAAGTGAGGATCTGCAGCCAAGCCCTCCCTGACTTGGTTAATAAATGTGCCGGTTTGTATATTTATGTCCCCCAGAAAAAGCCATATTCTTTAATGCATTCTTGTGGGGGCAGATGTATTAGTATGGATTGGATTGGAACCTATTAGTTCAGTGTCATTGTGACCCTGAACTGTAGGTGGTAACTGACTGGATAATTTCCATGGAGGTGTGGCTCCGCCCATTCAGCATGGGCCTTGATTAGTTTACTAGAGCATTATATAAGCTCAGACAGAAGGAGCTCATAGCAAGATGGAGCTGAAACAGACATTCTGAAGACGGCCATTGGAAGCTGATGCAGACATTTTGGGGAACGCCATTTTGAAACGCAACCTGAGAGCAAGCAGACGCCAGCCACGTGCCTTTCCAGCTAACAGAGGTTTTCCAGATGCCAATGGCCTTTCTCCAGTGAAGGTACCCTTTGTTGATGGACACTTTATGGCCTTAAGACTGTAACTGTGTAACCAAATAAACACCCTTTATAAAAGCCAGTCCATCTCTGGTATTTGGCATTCTGGCAGCATTAGCAAACTAGAAAAATAAGTAAGCCAGGGATTAAGCTGTTCTAGCACATTCTATTCTGTAGTGCAGAACGGATCCTCCCCATTACCAAGAGGCATAAACAATAGATTAGTAACTTCAGTACCTGCCAACTTCCCTGTGTTGTGCCTGCTGTCTGTGATGGGTGACAAGGCCACTTCCAAACCAAAGTCTCTGCCGAGACACTGCCAGAACCAGAGAAGACCCAGAGGCAAAGGAAAGGGAGGCTTCCAGGGCTCTGTTCTATAGGATCAGCCCGTGAGGGCTTGGCATGTGCCTGGCACTGCACCAACCACTTGGCATATATTCCTAAATTAATCCTCATAAAAACACCACCCTGGGAGAACTATTGTTGGTGTCCTCCTCTACATATGGGAAACTGGAGGCAAAGAGAGGTTAAATAACATGCCCAAGAAATTGCCAGAAACAGAACTTCAACCCCACAATCTATCAGAGGGCATCATATAATATTGTCTTTAACATTTCACTACAAATTGCAAATGTGGTCGCATTTCCAAACATCGAGACATTAGTGAGAGAACTGGAGTTACTTGGAGAGGCTCAATGGAAGATGGGGAAGGATTGGGAAGGGCCCAGGGGAAACAGGAGGAGGCAAGGAACTCATGTGCATGGAATGAGTTGGGCATGCTCAGGAAATGGGCAAGACCAAACACAGACTTTGTTGCAGCAAAATTTTCTGGCAACCCTGCTGTAATGTATCTAACCCATAAATTACAGCCTACCTGGACATGTATGAATGCGTGCTGTTAAAAACACCTGTTCATTTTAGCAGCTCTTATAAACACCTCATCTCCGAACACTCAGGATGAAAGGGCTCCAGGATGGCAGGGATGTGTCCTCCCACACAGCTCCCCTCAGCTGACATTCTGTTCCCTCCACGTAAGCGAAGCGTGGCAAACTGGGGTGTCTTGTGATAGCTTCCTCTACACAAGCTCTTTAGACTGAAAATTCTTCTGAAAAGAAAATTGCTTTATCTTTGGACTTTGAGAATTCCACTGTTCAGAGAGTACTGTTAAGTTTAATTTCTTCACTCTTTGGCGTTGAGGAAAATTCTTGTTTTTGTTTTTTAATAGGCATCCTCTACATAATATTTCTCTTCACAATGAGGTCATCTAGATGACTCGTTTGAGCTTCAGAACAAAATGAATTCCAGGTTGCCCTGACACAGAGAGGGCAGTTACTGCCTTGTGGGAGATGTTGGGCCACACAGCAGTCAGCCCCAGCTCCCGGTCACAAGAGTCTCTCTCTGCTCCCCAGGCCCTCAGCCCTGGGTCTGCCCCTGCCTCTGACTTCCTATTATAGCTCTCTGTGATCCTGCCACCATGAGGGAAGTTCCTGGGGGTGAGGGTCATGGCTCACCCACTCCTCCCTAAGTGTGCATTTAGTGCCTTCTAAATGCCAAGCAAATCACTAGACTCTCCTGGTGTTGGAACAGGGTCATGCTTACAAGTGCAGACTCTGGAGCTAGACCACCTGAGTTAGAATTCCACCTCTGCCACTTGCTATCTGTGTGACTTTGAGCAAGTCCCTTCCCCTGTGTGTGCCTTAGTTTCCCCATCTGTATAATGGGGATGATAATGGTATCCATCTATCTCAGAGCATTAAGTGAGTTCGTATATGTAAAGCATGTCTGTGGTTACCATTAAGCCTTATATATAAGTTAGTATTACAGGCTGTAGCAATAATGAAACCAACTGATACAATAAAGTACAAGTGCTCTCTACAGCAAAAAGAAGTACAAGATGTTTTAGAACACAAGAAGGATAACCCAGACTTAGGAGGGTTCCCCAAAGGACTTGACACACTAAACATAGATTAAAGAATCAGCTAACCATAGGAAGGGGAGGTGGGGACAAGGAAAAGAGGGTTCCAGTTTGAGGGAACAGCATGTACAACATGGAGGCAAAAGTACATGCTTTCTTTGGCTAGTTTGCTTCATTTAAAAAAAAAAACAAACAGTAAATCAGTCACTAAGTAGTAGTTAGTACAGAATTTATAATGTACTGTTTAGCCATTGAACTGTTAATGTACAAACTGCAAAGAATTCATATTAAGATCACAGAGAGTGAGTCTGAAGTGAATACATCTTTGAAACTTATACCAACAAGATCAAAATGGTTCACAAGTTATCTTTTTATTTTCAGTAGGAAACAAACATTTATGACCCTCAGAATTTTAAGTTAATTTAATTGTTCCATAAACTCCCAAAAAGAAGACATAGTGTAGCCTTTGTTTTTTACTCCTCACCATCACCTCCAGCACAGAACCTAGTGGGTACCCAACAGAGGCTTATTAAATGGTGAATGTTTAAAATGAATCCTGTGAATGCCCAATTCCTCTCTTCCCACTCAACTCACAAAAGGCAAGTTTGAGCCTGCCTCCAATTTCTTAGAGCACCAAGATAATCTCTAAAATGACATCACTGCAGAGATGCGTTTTTAATCAGCTAGCAAATCTCAACATGAACTGAGAACAAAGGTTGGAAGAACAGAAATATGCAAACAAGCCAGTATGTTACACATGAAGTCAGTTTGGAGAACGAGCTAGACAAACGGTTAGATTTTGATTTAAAAAAAACCAAAGGGGGTAATCTTCCCAGCAGGTAATCATCTTTTACAGAAGACCAGCAAAGCCTTTTGCTTATTATTAAAATGAGGAACTCTGGTCCCTGATAGAATAGAAGAAGGAATAGGATTTTATCATTCATCCAGGAATTTTTAAACAGGTTTTGGCTGAAGAACTCTTTGTTCAAAATGAATTATTGCCAAGATGTGTAAACAAAGGAAATACACCAAGACAGGGCTGCTGTGGTTGAAGGCAGGGGCCAGGACTCGGTCCAGCTGCTCACCCTCTCTGCTGGATTGTATAGTGTCCCCCCAAAATTCACGTCCACGTGGAACCTCAGAAATAGGGCCTCTGCAGATGTGAATAGTTAAGATGAGGCCATACTGGATTACAGTGGGGTCTAATCCAATCACTGGTGTCCTTACAAAAAAAAGAAAACCAAGGCACAGACAGACACACAGGGAGCAGGCTGTGTGAAGACAGAAGCAGAGATGAGAATTATGCAGCCACAGCCAAGGAATATCGGTGAATGCCAACCACCACCAGAAGCAAGGAGAGAGACGTGGAACAGATTCTCCCTCAGAGCCTCCAGAAGGAGCCAGCCTTGCCGACATCTTGATTTCGGACCTCTTGTTTCCAGAACTGTGAGAGAATAGATTTCTGTTGTTTGAAGCCACGCAGTTTGTGGTACTTTTTTTTATAGCTGTCCATGGAAACTACATACCTCCCTAACCCCTGAACATGTCAAAACCACTAAAAACCTCCCCTTCCCCCATTTCATAGGTGGGAAACCTGAGGCAGAGAAAAAAAAAAACACATGACTTGTCCAAGGTCAAACAGCTAGTTGGTAACAGATCCAGGATGCGTTCCTTGGCCTAATGACTCCAAAATTCAGTGCCCTACCACCATGCCATGCAGATGGTATGAAAAATACTCTTGATGATATGGACATGGTAGCTGATGGAAAGTGGCTAGTGTGCAAGAGGAGGAGGATTGCCTTGTCAAATATGCAGCAGAAGAGGGCAGAGCAAAATCACACAGTGGCTACTAGCTGTTTGGGAGCTCCAAGATGCCAACTTAAATGAGAAGACAGTATATCCCATCTCTCTGCTGAATCACCAGCCTGCAATTATTCATTTGCATGTTCAAGTCAACAGATATTTACTGAGCAACTGCTATTAGGCAATGTGCTGGGTATAGTGATACAAAAACGAAGGAGAATCTCCAGCCCTCCATGGGACACAACATGGGACTGAACCTCTGTCTCCACTTTACTAAAGAAAAAGGTGCAACCTGTTTCCCCTGCTGGGTGTCAAGCTTATTTTAGCTCTCTGCTCCAAGGGCTTTTAAGAAGTAGAATTTTCTGAAATGGTGTGTTGGATGCTTTCTTTTTTCCTAAGCTATCTAGTAAAATATAAACCCTATCAGCTTTTACCATAAGTTAGTGCTAAATGCAACCACACCCCAGAGAAACTGGCTTCCCCTGTTACATCTGAGGTAGGAAGCAAATTTATTTTAAGCACTAATAAAAATACACAGCACTGACAACTGTAGAGCATCTATCCAATTTAGCTTCATCCCATAGTTTTATTGAATAAAATTATCACCATTTTGCAAGCAAGAAAAGTAAGATCTGAAGAAGATAAATGTACAGGGCCTAAGCCAGGGAATCCTATGATTATTCAGAATTGAATTAGGTACATAATTAATTATTCAATCAGTATGTCTTCACCAAGTAACCTATGACATTTGAGACACAGCACTCAGAACCATGTGAGACATTTAAAAAGAAGATGAAGACTAAGTCTAAGAAATAGCACATCGGTTCCAGGATCTGATAATTAATTAGCTAAGTAAGCAAAATATACAAATAACGAGAGTTTAAGGAAAAAATGTGACAAATATCATTAGAAACTAAATGTCACAAAGGCTCGGAGGTAGAAAATATAAAGTTTAACCAGAGAAATGAGGAAATGCTTCATGGAGAAGAACTTAATGTAAGAGGACGGAGCTGGGTTTCAACAAACAAATATAGAAGAGAGCAGCCTAGCAAGGAGGGAGAGAATGGACTGAAACACCAGCACCATCAGTGTTTAAAGACACAGAGAAGAGGATAATTTGGTTGGAGCAGGGGGTTCATAGGTGGGAATGATTTGACAAAGGAGCGGAGGGGGTCTGAGGGCCCTAACCCCTGTTGAACATTATCACGGAGGTCATGGGCAATCCCTGGAGGCATCAGAGAGATGAGTGGGGGCAGATAACAGGACAACATGGTTAACCAGTAATAACCCAGGGGGGAATAGAATGAGTGTATGTGAAAGGCAGCACTGGCTGGAGGCAAATGTTGGCCTCAAGGGAGGCTTCATGAAGAAAAGAGCGTGTGGGATAGGCCTTGAAGATCCAGCATGTCTGGATGTGGAAATGGGAGAGCACAGTCAGGGAGGCTGGAAAACATAGCACAGAATGAGGAAAGGCACACACTCCAGTGTGCCCTACATGTAGGGTGTGAGTAGGGAGTCAGGAGATGAGGAAGAAAGGCAGGCAGGGGACTTGAGTGCTGGGCTAGAAAATTTGGACTTTACCCAACAGGCAGTGAAACTCCTTGAAAGTGTTTGATAAGAGGGCTCACCGATGGGCACTGCATTTGAGGAACATTTGGTAATGACGGCTTCCCTGTTTGGTAATGACTGCGTCCCTGTTTAACAGCTGGTGATAATCGAGACACTTAAATTTAGTAGTGAGGATGGTCAGGACACACCAGAGAGAGCCACCAAGGCCAGACAGAAGAGGTGGCAGGAGCCAGGCACTAAGCTGTGCCTACCTGAATGGGGACTCTGGGAAGAGCAAGAAGGAGGCCACTGTGGGGGCCATTTGGGGGTCCGACTGTGTAGGGTGAGAGAAGAAGAGGCCAGATATGAACACCCTCGTGGACCTTCTGCTTCTGTGAGCTACAAGCCATTCTTGAGGTAGAAACAACAAAGGCTGAAGCCATAAAGGAAAAGAAAGGCAGATTTGCCCATGTCAAAAATGAAAAACTTCAGCACATCAATAACACAGTAAACAAAATGAAAATGCCAAACAGGACAAATTATATGTGACATAAGACTAACAAATCAATTCTTTTCTTATTTCTTACAAATCAATTAAAAAAAAAAAAAAAACTGGCTAGGGCATTGTATTAGTTGGGAGCAGGAATTTGCTGAATAATCCAAACATCACCGGCTTGAACAGGCTACTCACAAACCATGAACAAATGATCAATGAGCACGTGAAAGAAAGTGCAGCAAAAAAATACAAATTAAAACAAAAAAACACAAATGACCACTTTTGGCCTATCGGATTGGCAATACTAATTGACAATATCTGGTATTGGTGAGGATGCTGGGAAATGGACCCTCAATTACCTGTTGGTAAGATTATAAATTGGTATCATCTTTTGGAGAGCAATTTGCTAATGTCATCCAACATTTTAACTGCATATTCCTATGATCTGCAATCTTTCTTTTAGAAAACTATTCTACAGACTTGATAGTAAGACTGCCTAATGATGTGTCACAAGCATATTCAATAAAAAGTAGTTTGTAATAGCAAAAAAAAATCATAAAGCCCAACGATAAAAGACATTAATAGGATATAATATTATGCAAACAGAAACAAGAAATAAAAGATCATTTTCAAATAGGGAATGATCAAAGTAATGATAATAACTAGTGTTGTCAAAGAATTTAGAGTTCAGTGTATAAAGGTTTGGCGACAAGGATATCCATCAACATAACCACAAAAAATATAAGGCCTAACAATATGAGATTGTTTAAATAAATTATGCTACATCTGTAAAATGGAATGTTATAGTATTCAACCATTATAAATATATAGATGAATATTTATTAACATAAAAATATTCACAATATAGTAAAAATAGGTTACAAAATGGTTCAAACAGAATGATCATGTTTTGCTTTAAAAATATGCATATTGTACATGGGCAAAAAAAGTCTAGAAAGAGATACATCATAGGATGGTAGGATTAGGTGCTTTACTTTCTTTTTTAATCTGTATATTCTATTTTTCTATAACAAATAGGCATTAATTTTGTCAGGAGGAAATTGAAGGTTTAGAAATGTTAGTGATAAATAAAACAGTTTTTAATAACAAGAAGAAATGTTTTCTATGATGCTAAGTTGAAAAAAGGAAGGAAGACACAATTTTCTAGACAGTATGAGTAACAGGTAAAAAATACATTTTTTTATGAGATCGGTATGAATGGAACGACTGCCAGTCTGGACTAAAGGGACAGAAAAGAGATAGATTGAAGGAAAAATAACTTCAAAGGCAGAACCATGGAAGCCAAAGTATGGAGCAAAGACAGCCTGGGCCAGGAGAGTGGATTCACCCATGTATGTCGAAAGGTTCTTCAACTTATGAAGTGTCAGCTACTGAGATACATTCCATAGAGCAGTTCCTCTACCTCTAAACCTGGGTCACACATTGCAGATAGCCATGTCACCTAGCACAGGTGGTCCAGCTTTGGTCACCATTCATAGAGCGAATGTTTCCCAGAAAGCACCAGGATTGAAGTGTGTATGTCTTTTGTGTGACTCTTCAAATTTTACCTGCCAAACAGAAGGAGCATATTGGGCTTCAGTCATGACAACCAACAGAAAAGAACAGGTGATCAAGTCCTGTGTCTCTCTCCCAGATTTAAATGCACAAGTCTTCCATCATAGTTCCAACAACATTACCAAAACTGAACACTGCTTCACAGACTTTTGCAACAACACAGCACTCTACCTTCGGACAGCATCACCAAATGCCCCAAAATGAGGATCCATGGAAATGACTGTTGTTATTACTGTGCCAGTTTGCCTCTTGTCCTTAGCTGCAGTGCTGGCCATATGGGCATGCCAAGGCCCGTATTGCACACACAGAAAGAAAAAGGGACAGAATGTGGAGGAACCACACTCTGAGTGCAATCTGGTAAAGGCTAGAAAAACCCTTAAAGGTCTGATTTACGATGTGACTGCCTCTGGATCTGGTTCTGATAATGGAACTTGGACTCAACTTTGGCTTATATCTGAATATCATGAACTGGGCTCCTTACATGACTATCTGAACAGAAATGTAGTGACAGTGGTTGGAATGACCAAAATGTCACTTTCAATAGCTAGTGGTCTGGCTCACTTTCAAATGGAGATTGTCAGTACACAAGTTAAACCTGCTATTGCTCATCAAGATAAAAATTCAAAGAATATCTTAGTGAAAAAATGTGCAACTTGTGCCATAGAGACCTTGGGAATGGGAAAAGGGATGTGAGTTGGATGGGGGAAGAAAATATAATACAAAGGATGTCTTGAGTCCTGTATGACAGTGGTTTTCTAGAATAGATCTAAAAATCACTGTTAGTTCACAACACATTTAGAAAGTATCTTTATTTGTATGTTACAATTTATCTAAATTATATCATCAGTTTAAAAAAATGCTTATGTGAAGGGGTAATCTTGCTTGTGCTTGTAACCTTGATTTCTCACGTATTATTTCTTCATATATGAGAATGAAATTATACATTTGCCATCATTGTACTCCAGTCTCAAGTAAATAAGCACATTATTTCCTGTTTTATTCAGTTATATTGGGTGAATGTACTTATTTATTTATTTAAGAGAAGATGCTCTAACATTTCCATGTTCCTTGTTATGCTTTCCAATTTATTTTAGGGTATCCAAATATAATTCCATGTTTCTATTGGTTCAGTTTTCACTCATGAGAAATTTGCACATTTGTACATTTGGAGGTATTTTTCTTGTTTTTGTGTTGGTTAACTGTAACTCCTAACTAGTCTTAAATATAAATTACAAAGTACATTTTTGATGAAAGGGGGTAGATTAAGAAAAATGTTAAGGAAAAAGTTAAAAGTTGTAATTTTTATTTAACTCTCAACATGAATATAACTGGAAATACCCACTTACAAAAATAGGATCAAGTTTAGAGCATAAGGCAGATTTACTGTATATACCTATGTCAAATTTTAAATTTTGTTTTTAATAGAGTCCCATTGTGTAATATTTATTTCCTTTATATTATAAGCAAAGAATATTTTTTCTTAGGCTCAAGGGATCAGTGTTCTTTGCTGCTTTCAGATATGTTTAATTGTGGTACAATACAAAGCTTGGGAAAACACTATTTATGAGAGCTCAGTACTGTATAAAAAATGGAGATGGGATTTATATGCAGCATCACTTTCCTAAAATAAGGGAAACATTATTTGTTGTCAATAATTCAGCAGGAACTTGTTTTCTTATAAAATATGTGTTTAAGTTTGTAACTGGTACAGATTCTGTTGTATGCTTTTTTCTATCTAAAATATTTGGCATGTCACTTCTAGAATACTTAATTTATGTTCTGACTTGAAAGTTAAGCGAAACATAACTGTTTCATACACTGCTATTTTAGGCAGAGCACTTGCTTTTCATCTTTATACTTCCAATTAAATTTACATTTTAAAATTCCATGACTGTACAAAAATAGTAACTTGGTTGGAGTGTATGAAAAATTCAAAATCAGCTTTTATTTAAAAATAAAAATCTATAATAGATCCATTAGGCTAGAAGTTTCATAATAATTTATTATTTTTAATACTTCTACTGTAGACGTATTAAAACAAAACAATTTCTACTATGCTGGAATTTTGCTACCATGTGACATACTAGGGCAGAGAAAATTCAGGGCTGTTTCAGAGTCTACACAAGTACCAGGGGAAACTTTATGGCAAATCATCTGAAAGTCTGTCATTATACAAAGTTCTAGTGAACAACTTAAAAGTGATGGCAGGGAATAGTTTTTGACTGATTATTTCAAAGGAATGTGAACTCTTTTTTTAATTTAAATAAATTTATTTAAAATATCTAAATTTTATTTCCCATCAGGAAAGTAACAATGGCAAATGAAATAAAAGTTGGCAGTTGATGTCTTCAATAATCAGCCCTTTAATAAAGTCATAAATACAAAAAAATGTATTTTAAAATGATATTTTAATGTATTTTAAGGGTATTTTAATTGTCTGCATAATACAAATGGATATTTTTCTTCTTTCTACTTTTCTGCAATGAGATTACATTCTTTTAAAAATTAAAAAAAAATTTTAATCTGGGCAAGGTACTTAGAGTCCCTCAACAAAATGAATTGTCTCTGTGGCTCAGAGTCAAGGAAAATATACACAAGATCAATGATTCTCAAATGGTATTGACCATAAGAAATGCCTAGAGGACTTGCTCAGAAAGCAGATTACCAGACCCCATTTACAAAGCCAAGATAATCAGTTTGGTTGGTACATAGCTGTGAATCTTTGATTCCTACCATATGAATTATATTTAACAATACCCAAAATAGCATAATAGACAAATATGAATATCTCAACCCAGTATCTTTTAATATTGACAAAGTTTTCATTGTATTTATAAACATAATATTGCTCCTTATTTTATCTCTGAATTTACAACCCTTAGGATTATTAACTTTTTAAAACATTGCTTTCTCAGGTGCCAACTGTTCAGGCGCTTTCTTTTTGGTAAATGCTAGCATTTGGAAAATATATCATCCAATCCAGGTGCTGCATTTTACAAATGAGATTTTTACACCAGAGAAAAGTCATGGCTTGCCTTAGGGCCTCCACTGCTTACTGCCTGAGCTCCTGCAAGAACTTGGAGCTCCTTATTCTCTGGCAGCCCAGGGTTGCTTCCAACCTTTTCAATTTCTCACTGGTAATTCTGCCTTTAGCCCATGTTCATCTAAAGATGGAGCCATGACTAGGGACATTAAAGAAGGGAATCCAGGTGACCTCATTCCACTGCACACTGACAGCTTACACTTGGTTCTAAACTCCACTGTCTGCAGGTCAACCAACAACTTAATGAAAGTCCAAAGTTGGCTCAGCACTCATCAGATTTTAAATAATACTTGTACAGAATTAGCAAGTTTTAGCAGGTTTGGAATACATTTAAAGAAAATTTCTGTTATCATCTAGTATTTCCTCCCAGATATTGCTTGAGTGGAGGAAGCACCAACATACCATAGATTACATGAATAATACATAGAAACAAGTAAGAGTAGAAATCAATAAGTATAGCTTCCTTGCTAGAAAGTTCCAGAATCTCTGTCCTAATAGTCTTGTATTTTAATGAGTAAATCATGTCAAAAAAAAAAATAATATATCTTTCCTACGACAGCTAACACTTATTGAGCTATATGCCAGACATTAGGCTAGGAACTTTACATATATTTTCTCATTTACATAACAACTGTATGAGTTGGATGCTGGGATTACCCCCATTTTATAGATGAGGAAACTGAGATTTAGAGAGAATAAAAATCTTACCCAAGCACATGCTGCTAGCAAAGTCAGAGCCAGGATTAGAACTAAGCCCATCTGACACAACATTCTTGCTCTCTTAAGTATTCTACTATATGCTTCTCTAGCTATCTATCATTTATCTATCTATCTATAATCTATCTACCTTTTTATCTATCAACCGACTTATCTATATATCTATGAATATAATCCTCAAATATACATATCAGAATTATGGGTGTTCCCTATTTTCAATCTTAAAAACTAAATTTAAAATATGTATATCACACTTATGGGTGCCATTTTGTGTACATAATTACAAACTAAAGTTAGTACTTTGTCCAAATGTATAAATACTTGTACCAAAGTATACTTTAAAATTATAAAGTGATGTGTTTGTCAGATATAAGAAAAATATTAACTTATGTTACATTTTCAATGTATTAGTACATAACAAATGTGGTTATAAGAACAGAAATGGTATCAGTCAGGGTTTAGTTGCAGGAAACAGTAACCTGCTCTAGTTTAACTAGAAATGCTTGTGGTGGTTTGCAGCTGCTATGTACCCCAGAAAGGGCCATGTTCTTTTAATCCATTCCTGTGTGTGCAGACCTACTGTAGGCAGGACCTTTTGATTAGGTTATTTCCATTGAGATGTGACTCACCCCTTCAAGGTGAGTCTTAATCCCCTTACTGGAACCCTTTATAAGAGGATAAAACACATTCAGAAGCTAAGAGATGAATTCAAGAGAAGCTCACAGAAAGAAAACCCCAGAGAAGCTGAGAGAGGACCCACAGAAGCTCATAGAGGAAGCCACTGGAACCAGAAGCTGAAAGCCACGAAACCCAGGAGCAACAGACCAGCAGACACCAGCAATATGCCTTCCCATATGACAGACATATCCCAGATGCTGGCAGCCTGTCTTCAGAGTCCAGGTATCATCCTGTTGATGCCTTGAGTTGGACATTTTCATAGACTAAGAACTGTAAATTGTAAATTAATAAATCCCCATTGTAAAAGCCAACCCATTTCTGGCATACTGCATTTCAGCAGCCTTAGCAAACTGAAACAGTGTTTAATCCAGGGAATTAGGTGCTTGTAAAATTGTTTAAAGACTAGACAATCATGCTTAGGGTAGGCCTCCCTAATAACTCCCAAAAAGACCCTGATCAACTATCCTTCCAGGGGAGCTGCTCCTGGGCCACAGTAAGAAACAATTGGGAAGTTACCATTGAATCTGCTGAGTCTAGGAGCCCATTACCACACTGATCCAGGGATGGGAAATCAGCCATAACTTCCCATAATACACATGATACTGAGAATAGGTCATTAGATCACAATGGCAGAAAAACTCAACAGCTGAAGATGCTGGAAATTGCCTTCCATCACACTAGTGCTAGTGTATGATATTGGTATAATTTGTACTCAGAACCAGAGCTTCAGGGGATGCTGAGAATTATAGTTTAAAGCTTCCCAGGCTTTATAGTACATGAAGGCACATGAAAAGGAATTGGGGGTTGAGTGCCAATTTAAGATCTCCATCCAGAGCAATTACCAAATAATGTAACAAGGGATTCCATTGAGTGTAAGGCAATGTGGTCTGAGAACCACTGATGAACCACCAACTCAGTAATCAGACAGCAGACTCCAGTGCTTCATGAAGAGGTATGCAGAGCTGCCTAGCATGCTCGACTAGAATTTTTGTAGAAACAGAAACCAAGGGAGAAGAAACTTGCTTGGCTTGTGCAATTTTTTTTAATGTGTCTAAATTGCCTTTTACTAAAAACTGTTTGTCTCCCAAGATTATATACTACCAATAGGACAAATGATAGCTGCCTTTATAAACCATGTTTTTATGCCAAAAAATATAGCAAGAATTAACAGTGTTCTTGTGTGTGTATGTGTAACAGATTAGAAAATAATTCGGTGTAATAACATGGGAAAAGTCCTTATGACACAACATTAATTTTAAAAGGGCACACAATTATATGAAGTATAATTATGACATATCATAAAGCAACAAAATTTCACTAGTAATCAAAGAATAATGAGATACCACTTACCACCCATCAGATTGGCAAAAATTTAAAAGATGGATAATATCCAGTTTTGGTGATTGTGGAAGAAATGGGTAGTCATATGCAATTTAAGTTTGAGTGTAATGGGTCCAGAATACTCTTCAGGACAGCAATTCTACCATTAGATATCTATCTAAGAAAAACAATTTCCCATGTACAATGAAGCAAGTACTAATAATGTTCATTGCTGCATTTATTCCAGCAAAAACCTGAAAACAACCTATATATCCATCAATATGAAGAATAAATAAATTGTAGTATATACATATAATAGAATACTCCATAGTTATTAATATGCATAAGGTAAATGTCTAGGTACTAACCAGGAAAACTGTAAATACTGTATTATTAAATTGCATAGAGGCTTCTGATTGACCAAGCTGGCAGCATAGGACACTCCAGTGTTCCATTCCCCAACAGAATTTCTGAACAACTGGTGAAAACTGGCAAAGCCATCTTCCCCCAAAATCCAGAAAACGGTTGAAAGGTTGCAGTAACTGGCAACTGGCTGTTCTAGTTTGCTAATGCTGCTGGAATGCAAAACACCAGAAATGGATCAGCTTTTATAAAGGGGGGTTATTTGGTTACAAAATTATAGTCTTAAGGCCATAAAGTGTCCAAGGTAAGGGGGTACCTTCACTGAAGAATGGCCAATGGTGTCTGGAAAACCTCTGTTAGCTGGGAAGGCACGTGGCTAGCATCTGCTCCGGAGTTCTGTTTTCAAAATGGTTTTCTCCTGGGACGTTCCTCTCTAGGCTTCAGCTTCTCTCCAAAATGTCACTCTTAGTTGCTCTTGGGGCATTTGTCCTCTCTTAGCTTCTCCAGAGCAAAAGTCTGCTTTCAAAACCATCTCCAAAATGTCTCTCTAAGCTTCAGCTCCTCTCTCAGCTTCCATGTATTCTTCAAAGGGTCCCTCTTGGCTGTAGCATTTTTCCAAGTGTCCCTCTTGGCTTTAGCAAGCTCAGTACTTCTGTCTGAGCTTATATAGTGCTCTAGTAAACTAATCAAAGCCCATGCTGAATGGGCGGGGCCACATCTCCATGGAAACTATCCAATCAGAGTCATCACCCACAGTTAGATGGGTCGATCTCCATGGAAACACTCAGAATTCCAATCTAATCAACGCTGATATGTCTGCCCACACAAGATTACATCAAAGAGAATGGCATTTTGGGGGACAGAATACATTCAAACCAGCACACTGGGCAAGTGCTAAATCAAGAAAACACAACTTTAAAAAGCAGTAGAAGCTCATGGCATCTTAGCTGCTCCTCCTCCAACCCCTCCATGGTGAGGTGTGGAGCCAACCTGTGCTTCCATTGTCAGCCCCTGGCACTGTTCCAGAGGAAGCAGAGCAATTCCTATGCACTTACTGGGGTGTCTGCATGTCAGTGCCAATCTATCAAGTAGCAGCATGAAAGACTGAACCAGGAAACATGACTTGGACTCACTCTCCAAGAACTTGCCCTGCAGGCAGAAGCAGCTTACAGACAGCTAAAGCAGTTTGAGAAACAATTAAATTAAAGCAGACTGGAGCAAAGGATTACTTGCTTTAAGGCATAAAATAGAACACCCAACAGGGAAGAAGTCTACATCAGAGTAGAGGAGGCATTCAAATTCCTGTAAATGAGAGAATTCCTAAGGCCATCAGTACAAGCCCGGGAAATGTCTGGGTCCAGGAAATAGCTCAGGAACACCTCACACATTCACCTCAGATAGATCTTCTTGATAGGGGGACTAAACTCTAAGGAGAGCACCAGCCAGTGCAGAGCTAACTTGCAAAGACTGTGAAAGGTGTTTTTTGCATTGGTTTGCTTGCTTTTGTTAGCAACTAGCAGTCAAAAAAAAAAAAAAAAATCTGTCATACCACTAGCTGGTTACAAACACAAGAAACAGACAACTCAGGGACTAAATTTCAGAGTTAACACGTTAAAATATTAAAATGCACACTGTGGAGGCTTCCGGTACACCACAATGGCACCATAAGACACTCTATGGTGCCATTCCCCCACAGAATCTTCGAACAAATAGCAAAACCTAGCAGAGCCATCCTCCTCAAAACTCCAGAAAAGCATTAAAGGGTTACAGTAACTGGGCAAGTGCTGAATGAAGAAAATGCAACTTTAAAATTGTAAGTGAAGTTTGTGAAGCCTATAGCGGTTTGAAGCTATGTACCCCAGAAAAGCATGTTCTTACAATTAATTCATTCCTATGAGTGTGAACCCATTGTACATAGAACTTTTTGATGAGGTTACTTCAGTTAAAATGTGGCCCAACTCAACCAGTATGGGTCTTAATCCTAATACCAGAGTCCTTTATAAGCAGAATGAAATTCAGACAGAGGGAAAGCTACACAAAAAGCTGAAAGTCCCAGAAGAGAAGGGAGAGGCCACCATGTGCACTGCCATATGACAGAGGAGCCAAGGACCAAAGATCACCAGAAGCCAGCCACAGAATGACAGTCTTCAGGAAGAAAATATTGCCTTGATGATGTCTTCATTTGGACTTCTCCTAGCCTCAAAACCATGAGCCAATAATTCCTGTTGTGTCAGCCAACCCACTGCATGGTATTTGCTTTACCAACAATGAAACTAAAACAGTGCCCTTGCTGGCCCTTTCCACAACTGTCTCCAGCATGGTGTGGAGGCAAATTGCAATCCCATTATGGGTCCCTGACCCTGTTCCAGAGGGAGCAAAGTAACATACTAGGGTGTCTGTATGTTGGTAACAATCTATTGGGTGGCAGCGTAAAAGACTGAACCACTAAACTCATCTTGGACTCACCCTCTCAGAACTTTCCCTGCACACAGAAACAGCTTACAGACAGTGAAAGCAGTATAAGAAACAATTAAGTCAAAGTGGCCTGAGGCAAAGGATTACTGGTTTTAAGTCATAAAATAGCACACCTGGGAGGGGGAGAAAATCTATTTCATAGGGATTAGAAGGGCATTTAAATTCCTATAAAAAGGAGAATTCCCAAAGCCAAGACAGAGGCAATCTCAGAAAAGATGGAGAGAACCCTGCACTTCACATTGCCTTCTTGATAGGAGAGCTAAACTCTGAAGAACACCAGCCAATGCAGAAAAAATTTGCAAAGACTGTGAAAGGTAATTTTTTTTAATTTTTTTTTATTGTTAGAGAAGTTGTGAGTTAACAGAACAATCATGCCTAAAATAGAGGATTCCCATATACCACCCCACTACCAACACTTTGCATTGATGTGGAACATTTGTTACAATTGATGATAGCACATTTTTAAAATGTACTATTAATTAAGGTCCATGGTTTACCATAGCATTCTCTGTGTAGTGTAGTTCCATGGGTTTTTCTTAATTTTTGTTTTCACCATATATACAATCTAACATTTCCCCTTTTAATCACACTCACATATTTCAGTGCTGATAACTGTGCTCACAATGTTGTGCTACCATCACCACCATCCATTACCAAAACATTTCCATCATTCCAAACAGGAACCTTGTACATTTTAAGCAGGGAATCCTTGCCCATCCCCTGATACCTATATTCTAAATTCTGACTCTATGAGTTTGCTTATTCTAATTGTTTCAAAACAGTGAGATCATACAATACTTGTCCTTTTGTGACTGGTGTTTTTTGCATTGGTTTGTTTTTTTAATAGCTCCTGGCAGTCAAGGAAAACTCTGTCATAACTCTAGGTGGACACAAACATAAAGAACAGAGAGCTCAGGGACTAAATCCCAGTGTTAACACTTTAAAATATTAAAATGTACAGTGCATAACAAAATATTATAAGACAAATGAAGAAAAATGAAATGATGGCCTATCCAAAGGAAGAGGATAAAAATCCAGAAATCATCAATGAAGAACAGCAGACTTTGCATATACTGGACAAAGACTTAAAAAATGATCCTCAATATGTTCAAGCAGATAAAGGAACACACAGAGAAGGTACCAAAGACTATCAGGAAAACAATGATGAACAATATGAAAATCCCAATAAAGAGACAGAAATTCCAAAAAGGAACAAACAGAAATTCTGGAGTTGAAAACCAAAATGGAAACTTCCCTAAAGGGATTCAATAGCAGATTGGACCTGGCAGAAGAAAGAATAAGTGAACTTGAAGACATGAAAATTTAAGTGATTCAGGCTGAGAAGCAGAAAGAAAAAAGAATTTAAAAGAGCAAACAGAATCAAAGAGACCTGTGAGACACCATGAAGTATACCAATATACACATTATGGGAGTCCCAGAAGGAGAAGAAAGAAAGGGGCAGAAGGAATATTTAAAGAAATAATGGCTGAAAGCTTACCAAATTTAACAAAAGACATGA
This sequence comes from Choloepus didactylus, assembly GCF_015220235.1. NCBI lineage: Eukaryota > Metazoa > Chordata > Mammalia > Pilosa > Megalonychidae > Choloepus > Choloepus didactylus. Next base: position 148,245,611 of record NC_051308.1, read on the forward strand.
ATATACACATTCAAGAAGCCCAGTGAAACTCAAACAGGATAAACTCAAAGAGAACCATGTCCAGACAAATAGCAGTCAAGCTGTCAAATTGTCTAGGACAATAAGAGAATTCTAAAAGTTGCAAAAGAAAAGCAACATGTTATATAAAAGGGAGCCCAATAAGTTCTGATTTCTCATCATAAACCATGGAGGCATGAAGACAGTGAGAGGAAATATTTAAAATCCTCTGAGGAGACATTGAAAACCAAGAATTTTATATCCAGAAAGAATGTCTTTCAAAAATGAAGGAGGGAAGGAAGAAGATGGTGGCATAAAGAGGAGTGAAAGTTAGTTAGTCCCCTTGGAGCAACTAATAAACAACCAGGAACAACTAGTAAATGATCTGGAATAACTGCTGAGGGACAACTGTGACTGTCCACACATCATGCATCAACCTGGGTTGGGAGGAATGCCTGAGATCACAGCATGGAATCTGTGAGTAGAAACTGCGGATCCGAGTTGGGAGCCTCCTCCCCCCACGGCAGTCCAAACGGCAAAGACTCGCTGTGATAGAAAGCAGCACTCTCTGAACAAGTGCATATACCTCAGTCCAACTCCAACTGGGGTTTTAATTGGCAAATGTGGACTGCTCAATGCAAGCTGCAAATCCCCAACAAGCAGACAGTCTTTTAGTGATGACTGACCTTGAAGAGTCAATGGACTTCTCTGTCCCAGAGGACAAGATGCTATCTCTGGCTGAAGGGTGAAACTGGGGTCCGTGGACTGACCCTGAAAGGGGGCTTTCTGCCCCGTTTTCTCTCTCTCAATCTGAGTGGCTCAGTGGAGAAAGCTTCAGCCATTTTCAGCTCACAGCACTCTGGCCCAAACAAGGGTGGAGATAGCAGAGTCAGAAAGACAAAGAACCTAATTAAATGCAAATGAAAACTCTCTAGGGGGTGTATCTGCCCTAAGAGGAAAGAGGTGGTGCCCAGCTCCACTACCCGCCTTCCATTCAGAACCAGACCCCGGAGCCTGGGGGAAAACAGCCATGGCCACACCTCCTTATAACAGTCAGGAGCTACAGACTGACAGGCACCACCTGATGGGCAAGTTAGGAAAAGCACAGCAGCTTGAGGCCTCACAGGATGTCTCAATCTTCTAAGACACACCCTCAGGGAAACTGGATACTGAATATTTCCTCCTTTTGGGATCTGAGCCCGTTCTGGTCTGGGAAAACCTGATTGGGGTAACCAAGGAAACCAGATGCCTAGACAACAGAAAACTACAGCCTACACTAAGAAAAATGAAGTTATGGCCCAGTCAAAGGAACAAACTTACACTTCAACTTAGATACAGGGATTAAAACAACTAATGCTAAATCAATTCAAAAAGTTTAGGGAAGATATGGCAAAAGAGATTAAGGCTGTAAAGAAAACACTAGGCATACATAAGTTAGAAATAGAAAGCTTGAAAAAAAAACTGGCAGAATCTATGGAAATGAAAGGTACAACACAAGAGACAAAAGACACAATGGAGACATAAAACAGCAGATCTCAAGAGGCAGAAGAAAACACTCAGAAACTGGAGAACAAGACACCTGAAAGCCTACACAGAAAAGAACCGATAGGAAAAAGAATGGAAAAATATGAGCAACATCTCAGGGAATTGAATGACAACATGAAGTGCATGAATATACATGTCATGGGTGTCCCTGAAGGAGAAGAGAAGGGAAAAGGGACAGAAGCAATAACAGAGGAAATAATCAATGAAAATTTCCCATCTCTTATGAAAGACATAAAATTACAGATCCAAGAAGTGCAGCATACCCCAAACAGAATAGATCTGAGTAGTCCTATGCCAAGATACTTAACAATCAGAGTATCAAACGTCAAAGACAGAGAAAATTCTGAAAGCAGCAAGAGAAAAGTGATCCATCACATACAAAGGAAGCTTGATAAGACTATGTGAGGATTTCTCAAAAGAAACCATGCAGGCAAGAAGGAAGTGGGGTGATACATTTAAGATACTTAAAGAGAAAAACTGCCAACCAAGAATCCTATATCTGGCAAAACTGTCCTTCAAGTATGAGGGAGAGTTTAAAACATTCTCTGACAAACAGACAATGACAGAGTTTGTGAACAAGATACCTGCACTACAGGAAATACTAAAGGAAGCACTACAGATGGATAGGAAAAGACAGGAGTGAGAGGTATGGAGCACAATTTTGGGTGATGATGTCACAGCAATGTAAGTACACTGAACAAAGATGGCTATGAATATGGTTGAAAGAGGAAGGTTAGGAGCATGTGGGACACCAGAAGGAAAGAGGAAAGATTAGACTGGGACTTTATAACTCAGTGAAACCTAGAGTGCCCAAGAGTTGTGATAAAATGTACAAATATGTTTTTTTTTATGAGGGAGAATAAATGAATGTCAACCTTGCAAGGTGTTAAAAATAGGGAAGTATTGGGGGGAAATACAATCAATGTAAACTGGAGACTATAATTAATAAAAACATTGTATTATGCTTCCTTTAATGTAACAAAGGCAATATAACAAAGCTAAATGCATATAAGGGAGAGCTTTGGGATGCTTGACATTGGTAAGGCTGTCTGACTCTTTATTCTACTTTACTTTAATGCTATCTTTCCTTTTGTTGCTTCCTAGCTGTCATGTTTGTTTGTTTGTTTTGCTTTGTTTTGTTCTTTATCTTCTTTCTCTCTACCTTCTTTGACTCTTCCTCCTGCTTTGTTGAAGAAATGGAGATGTCCTTATATAGACAGTGGTGAGAGTGGTGAAAACATAAATATGTGACTATACAGGGAACCATTGATTGTTTACTTAGGACAGAATGTATGGTGTGTGAACAAAACCGTCTTAAAAAAAATGGGTTGATGAAGAAAAGTTGAAGGCACTATACTGAGTGAAATAAGTCAGACACATAAGGACAAATATTGCAGGGTCTCACTGATATGAACTAATTACAATATGTAAACTTATAGACATGAAATAGAAGTTACCAGGATATAGAACAAGGCTAAAGAATGGGGAGTGGTTGCTTATTATGAGCAGAATGTTCAACTAGGTTGAAAGAAAATGTTTGGCAATGAACAGAGGTGATGGTAGCTCATTGTGAGAATAACTAACAGTTCTGAATGGTGTGTGAAGGTGGTGGAAAGGACTCAGAGTCATGTATGTCACCAGCAGGAAAGTTGGAGGTTAAAAGACAGGAATGTATAAAACAGTGAACCTTGTGGTGAGCAATGTCTGTGATTAACTGTACAAATATTAGAAAACTATTTCATGAACCAGAACAAATGTATGACACTATAACTAGAAGTTAATAATTGAGGGGCATATAGGGAAAAATATACCTATTGCAAACTGTATACTACAGTTAATAGTATTTTAATGTTCTTTTATCAACAGTGACAAATGTACTATACTAATACTATGAGTCAACAATGGAGGAGGGGGGTTGTTAGGGGTATGGGAGGATTTGAGTTTCCTTTTTTTGCCTTTATTTCTTTTCTGAAGTAATGAAAATGCTCTAAAAATTGGAAAAAAATTAATTGTGATAGATGCACAGCTGTATGGTACCAGGAGCAATTGATTGTACACTTTGGATCTTTGGATAATTGTATGGCATGTGAACAATCTCAATAAAAAAAAAATGAGGGAGTCATCAGATCTAAATATAAGAACCAAAATTATAAAACTCCTAGAGAAAAACATAGGGAAACATCTTCAGGATCATGTGTTAGGCAATGATTTCTTATACTTAACACCAAAAGCATGCACAGCAAAAGAAAAAATAAATTACTGGGACATCATAAAAATCAAAAATTTTGTGCATCAAAAGACTTTATCATGAAAGTAAAAAGACACAAATCTGATAAGGGTTTAATATCCAGAATATATTAAGAAATTCTACACAACTCAATAACAAAAAGACAAACAATGCAAATAAAAAATGGGCAAAAGTCTTTGAACAGACAATTCTCCAAAGAAGATATGACCAAAAGGTACATGAAAAGATGCTCCACATCATTAGCATTAAGGAAATGCAAATCAAAATCACAATGAGATAGCATTTCACAACCATTAAAATGACTTATTTTTAAAATGAAAAATAAGGGTTAGAGAGGATGTAGAGAAATAGGAACACTCATTCATTGTTGGTTAGTGCTGCTCCTGTGGAAAAGAGTTTGATGGTTCCTCAGATAGTTGAGTATAGAATTATCATACGATCCAGCAATCCACATCTAGGTATAGACCAAAAAGAACCGAAAGTAGAGTCTTCAACAGATATTTTCACAGCAATGTTCATAGTGGCATTTTTCACAATAGCCAAATGATGGAAGCCAACCAAGTACCTATCAACCGATGAATGGATAAACAAAATGTGATATATATATTCAATGAAATATTACTGAGCCATAAAAGGAAATGACATTCTGATACATTCTACTATATGGATGAACCTAGAAGATACCATGTTGCATGAAATCAGCCAGCCTGAGAAATACAAATATTGTATGATCTCACTTATATGATATAACTAGAATATGCAAAGTCATAGTTACTATTCATAGCAACTAGAATACAGGTTACCAGAGAGAGTTAATGCTTAATTAGTACAGAGTTTCTGTTTGGAGTGATTGATCAGTTTTGGTAATGGATGGTGGTGATGGTAGCCCAACATTGTGAATGTACTAAACATCACTGAATTGTTTATTCAAATGTGGTTCAAAGGGGAAATTATAGATTATATATATGTTACCAGAATAACATTTTTTTAAAAAAACCATAGAATTGTACAACACTAACAGTTAAATCTACTGTAAATAGTATAATATTGTTTCATTAATTGTAACAAAGGTACTACACTAACGCAAAATGTTAATAACAAGGAAAACAGTATGTGAGCATGGGTATATGGGAACTCTGTTTTCTGTAGGATTCTTCTGTATACCTACAACTTCTCTAGTAAAACAATTAACTGCATAAAAATAATAATATGTTCATATTCATGTCATACACAAACACGAACACATACACTACTAACATTTCTTGACATTTAGTATGTGCCAGGCACTGTTCTAAGAATTGTATGGGTTTTAACTCAGGTAATTCTCACAACACAGCAATGAGAAAAGTAGTATATTTGTTCCCATTTTACAGAGAAGGAAACTGAGGTACAGAACATCAGTAACTTGGCCAAGGTCAAAGTGGTGGAAGTGAGATTTAAACCCAAGCATTCTGGCTCCAGTGTGCATACACTTATAGAGAAGCGATGAAACTGGAAATCAAGATTAATTTTGAAGGAATCCAAAGCTCAAAGTTTCAGTTACCACTCATTTTCAGATAACATCATAGTTGAATTTTCCAGAAGATGGCTGGTAATATTACCTGGGTGACCTGCAGGTACCAGGCCCTTCTCTAGGGTGAGATATTAGAATTTCCAGAATCTGCTGCCCAGAATCCTTGTCAAATTATCTGGTAGCACAAGAATGGGTCCAATTTCTCTGAGGATGAGCCAGGCCTTCCTGAGAGCAAGAGGGAGCACCAGGAAAAGTATTTTGTGCCTCTTGAAAAATAATTCAACATGGTCCTCATTAAAAATTTGCTTACCCACCTTGGTAGAAGTAATTCAACCCTAGCTCTTCTCTTCCCAGTAACGGAAAAACATAACAGTTGAGGTTACTAATGGTGCAAGTCAAGGACACAATGTCTGGGAATAGCAATGAAAACGTAAGGAGTGTGAAATTGAAGGATCCAGATTTTGATTGGTGCCCCAACACTTATCACTAGCTGAGATTTTGGACAAGTTACTTAACCCATTTGAGTCTAAGTTTCTTCCTCTACAAGCTGGATGAAGTTGTGTTGCTGTGAAAAGGAAATGAGTTTATGTATGTAAATTTTTAAAACATAACATGATGCCTGCTGTGAATTCATGTTATGAATTTTCCAATGTTGGGAGAACTAGAATGTATGGAGGAAAGAGTAGAGGCATTAATTACAATAGCAGCTCTTGCTTACTGGGCATTTACTATGAGCCATGTACTGTACTAAGGGCTTTTCCTGTGTTCCTTCATTAATTCCTCACACCTACCCACTGTGTAGACACTGTATTATTAGATAGAACCATGGGAACTTGCCATTTCTGCAGATCATAAATAAGTCAATTACCAGCAATTTCATATGGTTTAAACCATTGTTTTCCTGGTTTGGAGGAAGTGAAACACAGACAGACTAGACGACTTGTCTAAAACAAAATAGACAGTACCTGATAAAGTCAGGTTTGCAAGCCATACAAGCTCACGTCAACGCCAACATTCTTGACCTATATCCTGTGTAAATTACCAGCAAAGAAGCAGGTCCAATACTTTAGGAGATGTTACCTCTAAAGGTCAATCAAATATTATTGCATAGTATTGAAAAAGATACAAAAGAACAAGAAGTGATACCCAGCAAATTCAGCATAAAAATAAAAAAAAAATTCCATTCACTAGAGCAACTAAAAAAATCAGGTACCTAGGAATAAACTTAACAAGGTCATAAAAAAAGGTCATAGAAAATTACAAAACTTTACTAAAAGAAATACAAAGGGACCTAAATAGGTGGAAAGAGATTCTGTGCTCATGCATAGGAAAGCTAACATTTTTAAGATGTCAATTCTACCCAAATTGATCTATAGATTCCATGCAATTCCAATCAAAATTTCAACAACCTACTCTGCAGACCTGGAAATGCTAGTTATCAAATTTATTTGGAAGTGAAAAGGGACTTGAATTGCCAAAAACATCCTAAAAATGAAGAAAAAAGGGGGAGGACATACACTTCCAGACTTTGAAGCCTACTATAAAGCCACAGTGGTAAAAACAGCATGGTATTGGCACAAAGATAGGCATATTGATCAACAGAATTGAACTGAGAGTTTCAAAAGAGACACCCAGATATACAGCTGACTGATTTTTGATAAGACCCCCAAATCCACTGAACTGGGACAGAACAGTCTCTTCAACAAATGGAGCTCGGAGAACTGGATATCCATAACCAAAAGAATGAAAGAGGACCCCTACCTCACACCCTATACAAAGATTAACTCAAAGTGGATCAAAGACCAGCACAATAAAATAAAACTCTTCGAAGATAAAATAGGGAAACATCTTCAGACCTAGTAATAGGACAGCTTCTTAGACCTTACCCCCAAAGCACAAGCAACAAAACAAAAACTAGATAAATGGGGACTCCTCAAAATCAAAAGCTTCTGTGCCTCAAAACACTTTGTCAAAAAGGTGAAGAGGCAGCCAACTCAATGGGAGAAAATATTTGGAAATCATATATCTGATAAGAGACCGATATCCAGCATATATAAAGAAATACTACAACTCAATGACAGTACAAACAGCCCAATTATAAAACGGGCAAAAGACATCAAAAGGCATTTTTCTGAAGAAGAAATACAAATGGCTAAAAAACACAGGAAAAGTGTTCATCTTCACTAGCTATTAGGGAAATGCAAATCAAAACCACAATGAAATACCATCTCACACCAATAAGAATGGCCACCATTAAGCAAACAGGAAGCAATAAATGCTGGAGAGGACGTGGAGAAATTGGAATTCTTATTCATTGCTAGTGGGAATGTATAATGATATAGTCACTGTGAAAGACAATTTGGTGGTTTCTCAGAAAACTAGTTATCAAATTACCCTATGATCCAGGAATTCCACTACTCGGTATATACCCAGAAGATCTGACAGCAGTGACACGAACAGACATTTGTACACCGATGTTCATAGCGGCATTGTTCACAATTGCGAAGAAATGGAAACAATCCAAGTGTCCTTCAACAGAGAGTAGATAACAAATTGTGGTATTTAAATATGATGGAATACTATGCAGCAGTAAGAAGGAACAAGGTCTTGAAACATATGGCAACATGGATGAACTTTGAAGATAAAATGTTGAGTGAAATAAGTCAGACACATAAGGAGAGATATTGTATGTTACCACTAACATGAACTCCCTGAACAATATAAAATCAATGTCTTATAATGCAGAATATTGGGGACCTAGTGATAGACAGAGGTTAGTGAAGGGGGAATGATAATCTAATATGTTCAGATATGTTACTGAGAGTGAAATCAGAGGTATGGGAATCGACAGGAGTGATGATTGTTTTTAATGGGATTATAAGTATCAGAGCTGTATTGAAGGTGAATAGGATTGAAAGGAGTTGTTTAAAGGCATATATCCCACAGATTAGCGCTACAAATATAGATAGGTGCTTGCATGATAAAATTCTAAGGTATAATACTGGTACAGAGAGTTGACAACAGAATGGTTATACAGGAAAAATCTACCTGTTGCATACTAGGGACTATAATTAATAAGAATACCTTATTAGTACCACACAAACACTAGGGACAAATAATTAAGGGCTGAAAAGAGTTACGGGGTGTTTTTCATGAGAATTGTTTAAAATGGAGAGTCATAAGGATTGTACAACTAAGTGATGATAATGTGAGATATGGATGGATTATCATGGACGGAACACATGCTATGTGAACTCAGGAACCCCCTACTTTGTAAGTCAAGCCTTTGGTCTTGAGGCTTGCTCTTATGAAACTTATTGTTGTAAACTGGAGGCTAAGCCCACCTATAATTATGCCTAGGAGTCACCTTCAGAGAACGTTTCTTGTTGCTCAAATGTGGACAGTCTCTCTCTAAGCCCAATTCTGCAAATAAATTCATCACCCTGCCCATGACATGGGACAGGACTCCCAGATGAGTGAGACTCTCTGGTGACATGGGACATGGATCCCAAGAATGAGCCTGACCCTGGCAACAAGGGATTGAGAACACCTTTTTGACCAAAAGGAGGAAAAGTCAACAAAATAAGGTTTCAGTGGCTAAGAGATTTCAAATAGAGTCGAGAGGCTGTCCTGGAGGTTACTCCTATGCAAGCTTCAGCTAGATATGCCAAATGGCCACAGTATGATAAGCCCAAATCAACAGCAGTCACGAAAACCCTAAAGAATACCTGGATCACTATCTGAGACTCTATAAAAGTTTCACTCACTAAGTTTATTCTTCAGAAACTTAAATCCCCTAGAAAGCTCCTATGCCAGCTAAATCCCAAAACCCAGAGGCAATAGCCTCTTCAAGAACATCAATTAGATGCCTCCCCTTTTCTGATAAAGTTGACACCCCTTTTCAACATGAAAAAGTTAGGGTGGTCATGGCCTAGACATCCCTGAAGATCGGAAAAGTGATTAAACCACAGAAAGGGGTAGCAACAGACAAGATGGAATTTTACAAAGGATTATGAATACTGAATCTTTATATAATATTCTTTTTCTTTAGTTGCTGGGGTATTGGAATACCTAGAAGGAAAGAACTGAAATGGTGGAACTGTAACCCATAGCATTCTTTGAAATTTGCTCCATAGCTACTTGTTAAATTGTAATTTGAAAGTTATCACCTTTTTGTATATATATCTCACAATAAGGAAATTAAAAAAAGAATCAAATATTTACATGAATTATAAATAGTTCATGTTTGTTCTTGCTACTGGAATAGCCCTTCCCCTCAACATACTCTTACTCATCTTTCACTTACTCAAGATCAGGCTCAATTGCTAGCATCCTACTAGAAGGATCTTCTTTTTCATCCCTCCCTAATTCTAACCAATTTTCCAACTGAAATTCATTCTTTTCAACAGCATTTTGCATCCCTTATAATGATATTCCCACTTCATCTTTTAATAGATCTGATTCCAGCCAAGAAAACTGAAAGTTTCTTCAGGAAAGCTCAATAAATACTCAGTTTGATGTTCCTACCAAGTCTACCACATGTAATTAAAGAGGGATAAAGAATCACAGCCACTTCTAAGAGGGGCAATAAAGCTTTCTCTGATCTCACCAGCTTAAATATTCCTCTATTTAAATTCTTCTGGAAACTAACTTATGGATATTCTATCATATAACTTACCTTATATGATATTCTTATACAGTACTCAGCTTTTCAAATGCTTAGGCTTTGTCTCTGGAACTGGAGTTGAAGTTTCTCAAGGACAAAGATTAAGCCTTATTCTTTGATTTCACACATCGTCCAGCAAATAGAGAAAATCGATATACATTTAATTATTGGACATGATGAAAAATTAGCAGCTTGACGGAAAGATTTCGAGAAAGGAAATGAACTAAGATGTTAGCCCAGCAAGGGAGAAGCAGAAAAGAGAGTTCGTGGTTTAACATCTGCTTTTAAGAACTGAAACCCGTATTTCAAAGCCTTGGTAGACGCCCTTGCCGTCTTTAAAGTGGTGTTTAAGGAAGTCATTGGCTTGACCGGCCATTGGCTGAGTCAGAGGCGAGACCGCGAGCGCCACTGGACCCGCTTAGGTTGCGTCGGCCCCTCTCCGTCCTCTCACCGGCAGGGGGAGCTCTGCCCAGCGCCGGCTGCGTGCTGCCCCGCCCCGCGCTCTGGGCGCTCTCTCCGCCCGCCCGCCCGGCGCCACGCCCGCCGGAGGCCGAGGGCCAGTCACCCGCTGGCCGGCGTCCCCTAGCCTCTGGCCGCCACGCCCCTGCCCCGCCGCGGGACCGGTAACGGTTACGAAGCACTTTCTGCGCTGTGATTTCTGCTTAGTCATTGCCTACCAGGAAACAGCTTCCTGAACTGGGAGCCAACTCTCCTGCGGCGGCCGCAGGAGCAGGAGCCGCAGGCACCAGCGCCTTCTTCCCGGTCCACCGCTCCGTCGCTGTCGCCCGGCCTCCCTTGGACCCGAGAGCAGGCCGTGGTCCTGCCGCGCGGGACGGCAACCGCGCGCTTGGCGCTCCGGCCCGGGGCACCGCGTCCTGCGGGGCGACCGCCTTCCCCGCCTGCCCACCCGCCCGCGGCCCTGTAGCTGCTTCTCCCGCTCGGGCGGCCGCTGCCATGGGCACCGACAGCCGTGCGGCTAGGGCTCTTCTGGCGCGGGCCAGCACCCTGCACCTGCAGACGGGGAACCTGCTGAACTGGGGCCGCCTGCGGAAGAAGTGCCCGTCCACACACAGCGAGGAGGTGAGGGCGGGCGGGCTTTGCAATGGAGCCGCGGGGCTCCGGGGCAGGCCGCGGGCCGGGCAGGACGGGTTGGAGAGGAGATGAAGCGCCGAGAGGTGAGGGCGAGTGGCCGGACAGGGGGCGCCCCAGAGAGTGCGCGCCTGGGGTCTCCCCGCAGGGGGAGACTGGGGCTGGTGTGGACGCAACATCCGATCCAGACCTTCTGCTGGGGGTAAAACTTGGCAGGTGCAACTTCACGTCAAGTGATGCTTCCTGCAGTGCTCACGGCTGATATCAAAACTCTCAAACGTGTTGTATTACGCAGTGGGGTCAAAGAGGGCAGTAAATCGCTCCATCCCTCTCCCCGCTTCTTCCCCCACACTGTCCAGATAAAGATATAATTTCGGAGTTAGATTTTGGTGGATTCGAATGAAAATGCAGTGGCCATAGTAACTTTCAGAATGTTGACAGTAGTTTCTCTGTTGCTTTGAAGCAAAGGTATATATTTTTCTGGTCGAATATTAATCTGCCTAATTTTATTTGCCTGAGGACTAATTTTACTAGTTTCGATTGGCAGAGATTAATCCGGAATTAGACATGTTATATTTATTGCTGGTCTTTCGTGAGTGGATAGTCAGCCATTGTGCACAAATAATTGTCGAGGCATATTGGTGGTGGGGACAATTTTAGAATTAAAATAATAATAAAGCAAACCTTTAGTTGATGAAGCTCTGTGACTTTGGAAAAGTTACTTATCTTCTCTGTTCCATAGTTTTCAGATTGGGTAATAAAATTTTCCTGGTCAAGTTGTGAGGATTAAAAGAGAAAATATATGAAAAGTAATTTGTCTCCCTTATCACCTGGTTCAGTCAAAAAAAATCGGATAAATCTTGATTAAAACGAAAAAAACGGCCTGAGCTATTTCATAATAAGATGTTATCTGGTGTGTTCCTGGGTGGTTTCTGCTCTTCTCTAGAAGATGGTGGTAATAGGCTATGCAGCAGCATATAGCATCCCTCTACATATGCACTGAACCTGTGCCCCCTCCTGGTGTTAGGAGTCAGCGCCATCTGGAGATGAGAGCTCTTGGGTGTAGCTTTAATAGGATCAGAATCCATACCACTTTCTGTGCCCAGGTCCCAACTCACTTTGTATGTTTTGTGTTTTTTTTTTAAACCACCCCACTTTAACAGTTCTCTCCCACAGATAAATAATTATTTCTGTATTTAGTATGCAGACCCTTAATATCCTCCAGGGCTGATGGTCAGTATAGCATTTTGCATGCATTTTGATAATATTGGGTGAAATTTTCTCTCTATCTCGCTTCAACACACTCTAAAGTCATGGTTTTCAGTTTTTAAATATTCTGTTTCTTTAAAAATTGATTTAATAATGCACTAATGAGTCACATCTCACAGTTTAATAAACATTATTGAAAGGAGTAATTCTATTTTATAGTGTTTTATTTGGGGGATTGTGTAAAAGAAACAGTGAAGAAACTAGAAAACTTTTAAGGAAAACTTGAAGGAATGGCAGCATTTTGTGGGGAAAATAAGACAGCTTAGTTACAATAGGAAAGGTATATTTAGATTCTATGTAAAGAAGAACTTTCTAACAACCAGAGCCCCAAGTTGTGATGTGCTGCTTAAAATATTTCAACCTTACTGGAGATTTAAAAGAAACTGAGAGATCACTCATTGTGGATAAAATGTTTGTATTTGGTAGAGAATTCAATTAAATTCCTTAAAAGTTCCCTTATAGTTCATTTGATGATTCTTTGAACTCAGCCCAGATTTTGTTGTTGTTGTTTCACTGGGATTTTATGAAATCAAATATTATTTTTAAAATAGACCAATATAGGACTCACAAAACAAAATTTTGTTTTGTCCAATTCTTTATTGTAAAAGAATTTGACCAGTTGAATCATGTGGTATTTTTAAAACTCATACAACACTGATCTAAGGATATATTAAAATTGTAGCAATACTTATCTTAGTAATATTATCTGTGTATGATAAGAATGAAAAGATAAGAGAACAAAAAAGTACAAGGTTAATATTCAGTAAATATAGATAACATGTAAAAGATGAGAAATCATTAGGTTTGTGATATAGTCAATAATTTCTCAGTTTTAGTCAATGACTATTATATATTAATTGCAACATGACTTCTATGGTTTGTCCTGACATTTTACAGAATCCAATATTAACTAAAGAAATGGTTTCAAAAAGGGGGTGAAGACTGATTTTCTTAGCTTCCTGAATTGAGGAATTCATCAGGAAAACCTTAAGTATACAGATGCACTGTCTGTCCTTCCTGAGTGAAATTACTTAGAATTCTCCCACAATGTGCGCCAAGCACTTCTGATAGAATTGTAACTTCTAGTCAGTTCTGCTGCCTCAACTTTTGCTACTTTTTAAAAGAATATTACTTACTATCTGTAATGATTGGCAACTAATTTTTGTCTACTGACTCAAATTTAATATAATTAAATAAATATACTTTTCAAAAACTATGGACCTTGTCACATGAATTCAAATGAGCTTTTCCGAGTAGCACATAAATTGTTTTGAATTTTCTTAACAAAAATACTGTGTTCCCTTAAATTGATAAATCAGTTTTTCCTTGCAATTATCAGTACTAAAATATAAGCAGTAAAGTGCTGTGTCAATTTTCATCACAAGCAATCACAGTTCAATTAGTGAATTCAGAAGCTTAGTTTCTGTTATTGCTCTTAGAAAAGTGCTTTTTTTTTTTTTAAATTCAAGAGCCTGCTTTAGTTACTCACTTAATTTTTTTATTGATTGCCTGCAGAATGCAAAGCATTGTATCCTTGGATATTTGTAAGGCAATGATTTCAAACTGCTAGTGTTGGGCCATTAGGGGTCATTGATCAGTTTAATCAGTCACAGATCAGCATTTGTTTTTTTTGTAATTATTAGAATAGAAGCCATAAAAGTGCCTGGCATGTAGTGAACATGAATATTATTTTGTGAAATTTTGTCCCCATATATGTATATGTGTTTACTCACAATGTGAATGTATGCTACCATCAAATAAGTTTGAAATACGCTGTTATAAGAGATATAAAGATGAATAAGCACTTTAATGAATTTACAACCTGCTATAATGTTAGTGTAAAAAATTTTTTTTGTTTAGATGAGAAAACACTGAAGACAGATTTTAGGTGTACCTAAGGGTTAGGAAATGATTATGTACTGAAATTAAACAAGTTGACTTGAGCACCATGTATCTATTCCAGTGGTTCTCAGGCTTCAGAGTGCAGAGCAGTAACTTGGGATGTTTGTTAAAAGGCAGGGTTCTGGTTGCCCTGAGAGAGCGATTCAGCAGGTTAGGGCAGCGCTAAGGAGTTTGAATAAGCACCATAAGTGAATCTGATGGATTTCCTCTGGCCACACTGAGAGGACCATTTTTTTGCCTTTGAAGAATATAGCATAGTGATTAATATAAATTCTAGTGAGGCTGCCGGGATGGAATCCAAGTTCATTCTTTTATAAACTCTGTAATAAGAAAGTTATTTAACCCCTCTGGGCCTCGCTCTGCTCATTAGTAAAATAGTATTTACCTCATATAGTTGATGTGAGGTAATCAGCTCAAAATTCTATGAATGTGTTATTATATACTTTGTTTTTACAAGACAAAAAACTTATTCTTGAAAGTTTTTTTGTTTCTTTATGAATGTTTTTATGTCTCAAAAGTTTTCTTATTTTAGATTTTCATTGCTACAATAACTCTTCAAAAATAATTAGGCTACTGCTCTAGGTCAAGAAGTGTTGAGAATTAAGAATAGGATTTTAAAAACAGGTCTGAATTTATCTATGTTGAAGGAAACAAAAGCCTTGTAGAATTAAAATTTTGGTTTGTATGATATTTCCTATTGGTATCTCCTTTTTTCCTACTTATCAAACTAATACATTCTTTTAGAAGTACAGAAAAGTATAAAGAATTTGATTAATAGTTTCAAAATGCATTCCTTCTGCAGCTTCGAGATTGCATCCAGAAGACTTTGAATGAGTGGAGTTCCCAAATCAGCCCAGATTTGGTCAGGGTAAGTGAAATGCGAATGCAGAAATCATGTGGGTCAAAAGGGAAGTAAGTAAACAAAAAAGTTTCTTTCCTCGGTTTTGACAGGGCAGTTGACATAAAACTCCCTGCGGCTGATTTGCTGAGGTTGCAGACTGACCCAGCTTGACGACTCTTCAACCTGACAAGATACTAAGATTCTCTGTGCTATTCCCTCCATAGTTTCTTTGCCATCAGTGTTTTGTTCCAGTTTATATTTGGTGTAGTAGGTCAATGATTATCAAAAATAGTTTTGGTTGGTAGACTACTTTGGTAGTCACTGGAAATCATTTTTAAAATGTATGATTAAATAATAAGGAACTGCGTTTCATTAAATGTTAGTATATGGCTATTATCATAAATGTTAATATACAAAACACCTTCCTGTAAACCAATCTTTGGAATGCAATACAGCTAACAGCTCATAACAAATTACATAGTATGGAAGAAGGCATGTGCTAAAAATACTTACTTGTCCATTGGACATACTGAAAATGTATAATTCTATAGCTGCTAGGCAGAACATTGATTCATAAATTCTGTCAATCTCTCTTTGTCTGAAATGACCATTGATTTATGCCTAATTTGTAAACACTTACCGAGTCCCTGTTGTGTGCATGCAGGGCATTGTGATATGCTCAAGATTCAGAAGAAAGGCCTTATTGCTTACTTTGTTTTAATCTTTCAAATGTAAGTTAATATGTTTCTGATTTCTATGTGTTAGCATTTTATCATTATCCTCATAATTTGTTCATTAATTGTTCATTATAATGTATTGAATGGAGTGGCCTTCACTTTATTTTGTTGCACTGAGAAAAAACATTTTTTTGGCTGACAATTTTGTGATTAATGTAAACAGTTTTTCACATGTCATTATCCAGATAGATAATATTTATTATTTTTCATTGGTTTCTTTTCTAGATAAAATTATGTTTTTCTTCTTCTTTATTTTTTAATCATGCACCCCTCTGAATATCTGCTCAAAACAATACACCTTTTCCCAAAAATGGACACACACCTATACACAGCATTTTGCCTTTAATTTCAGGGCTTTACAAACCTCATAGAAAGAACCCTGTTGTCTAATGGTTTCTCAGCTTCTAAAGTGAACAGCTTTATGAATAGTAGAAGATATTGCAGTTAAGCAGAAACATTAATTTTTATAATATTTATTCTAAATATGTGTTTATTATAGGAGTTTCCAGATGTCTTGGAATGTACTGCATCTCATGCAGTAGAAAAGATAAATCCTGATGAGAGAGAAGAAATGAAAGTTTCTGGTAAAGTCTGGCCTTTATAAATTGTTTTATTAAAGTGAAAGTGATAGTGAGGTTTTGTCAAACATGGGAATAAATCTCTGCCTTTAGTAATGAGTGACTCAGTCACTAAGTATGGAAAGTATATAAATGAATAAAGATTCTTTTTTTTAACATAATGTTTTTCTTAATTCTAAGAGGGAGTTATAGGTAGTCAGTATTACCTACTTTAGTGAAGTCAGATTAGAATTTCAAGTTGCTCTTCTTCATGATTTTCTTATTAGTTTATGTGTTGGACTTCAGAGTAGTAGAAAAATAAGTGGGAGGGAGCAGAAAGAATAAGGGGAAGGCTTAAAAGCAGTGTCTGTCCAAAGCAAGCATCAGCACTCCCTTCCTGGAAAGGTACTAGTAACAAATGACTGAGGTCACTTGGGAGTAGAGAAAGAAGTCTGAGTAACAAGTCATATGTCCAAAAATAAAACACGTATTACACCCATCCAACAGATATAGTAAGAAACTGCTACATTACTCTGCTAGACTCAAGGAATACAAAAATGAAAAGATGCTCTGTTACTGCCCTGAACTTACAATCAGCATAGCATAGTCAGTACAAGCTTGAGCTCTGGATTTAAACTGACTAGACTGAAATTCCTGGGTGTGCAGATTACCGACTAGTATCATCTTGAGCTAACAAGTTATTTAACCTCTCTGAGTCTCAGTTTCCTCATTTATAAAATGAGGATGCATCTGTTTCACAAGCTTCCTTATAAGTTGGATAAGAAAACTCAAGTAAAGCACTTAAAGTACCCAACACACAATAAGTGCTAGGTAGCTATTATTTGTTACCATTTGTAATTGTTGTGGTTGTTGCTATTTTATTATGATTATTGGAATGGGTATGTAAAAGGAGATAGGCAGGGCATTCACTTTTAATGCTAATAATAATAGCTACCGTTTATTGAGTCATGCTTTGTGCCAGGCACTGTTCTCAAAACAACTCTGCAAGGTGAATATATTATCCCCATTGCACAGGTAAACGTTAAGTAACTTGAAAGTTATCTTACAGCCAGTAAGTGGTTGAACCAGGAGAAAAACCCAGGTATGTTTGACTTCAAAAACCCTTTTCTTTCTGTTGTTTCATACAGGAAAGTAAAAGCGACATTCTTCCTGCCATTGATTGTAATTCATCATGGTATAGATCCATCTTTGATCTCTCAGAGTTGTCCTGCAATTCCAGGAGGGCTTGAGATTTTTGATAGGCATAAAAATTCTCCCTACCTGAAAGGTTTTCCTCTCTCTAATGCCTCATCTTTTTGAGAGAGGAGGCAATTTCAGACAGCATTAAGTGTGTGGCCTAAGGAAGGTGGTGGAGAGGGTTTTCGTAGAAGATAATTATGGGAGCTAAGTTTAGGCCCAGAGTGAAGCTGTGATGATTTTTAACTGGGGAAATAATGTAAGGAAAACAGTGTTTTAGAAAGATTGTCTAGCAGTAGAAAGAAAGGGACAAATAGAACAAATGTGTTAAATGCCAGGCACTTTATATTAGACTATGTCACTGACTGTTTCTTTCCATTCCCTTTTTTGATTTTTCTCTTTTTGCTCTCCTGCTACCCCAACCTATTTGTCTAGAATGATTTTTGAACAGTGAGTTTGCATAAAGTAAATATATACATATAAGGTTGAGTTTAAATCAAGACAAAGCCTCAGTCTTATAAATTTAGAAAACTATTCAACTTCTCAGGTAATCAAAGAAATAACAGTCCTGCACAAGTATATATTGTACCTACTAAATTAGCAAAAAATATGTTTTTTAATAATAGCATCCAATATCACTAGAAGAGCAACAGTTGAATGTTAGTGGTTTGGTAAACTGGTACAAATCTTTTATAAAGTAGAATGGTAAATAAAACTGAACAAAATTCACAAAAAAAGGTCATATCTCTTGACTCATACTCACATTCCTGACAATTTATTTTTGGAAAATGACTCAACATGAAGTTGAACAAAAATTACCAAGATTTTTTTTTAGCATTGTATGTGATAGGAAAAAACCAGGTTATTCAATACGCAGGAAATTATTTAGTAAATAATATGCTACCAGAATTACAGAATAACATTCAGCCATTAAAAATGAGTATGTAAAATTATACATTAAAAAACACAAAATACACAGAAATGTTAACTGTCACTGCTTTGGATGGTGAGACTGTTGGCAATTCGTTTTGGTCTTGTTACATTTATAAGTTTTCCTCATTTCAAGAGTGAGCACATTACTATGATAAAAAAAATTTAAGATAACTAAATATTATATAGAAATGTAAAAAAATATTTATTACGTAAAGTTAAACCAAAAAGAAGTAAAAACAACTGTTATATTCTGCTTCCATATCAAGAACTGGAAGATAATATGGAAAAATGAAAATCATTGTATTAGGAAGATGGGATTGTGGGTTTGTTTGTTTCAATTTTCTTCTCAATATAAACAATTTTAATTTAGTCTTTAGAGATTTTAGTTTATTGGAAAAAGTAAATAATTATCATTCTCATAAAAATATACATTTCAGGTAATTTAAGCTTCCATGTTTATTTGAGCTGCCTTCTAATAAATGGGAAATTAATATTTGCTTTTTTGTTTTGCCAAACAGATATTTGTTGACAAGTGGCATATAATTAAAGAATTATAGTGGATATATACTTTTATGTCCTAAAATGAAAACCATTTTCAAGTTATTTGAATAGGGAGAAAACCTAATTCATTCAGGATTGTCTGTCATCTTGTTTAGTATTTTAGCAATATTAATACTATATATGTCATAGACTGTGTACCCATATATACTAATTGGATTTGTTTTCTTTGTTACCCAGCAAAACTGTTCATTGTAGGATCAAACTCTTCATCATCAACTAGAAATGCAGTTGACATGGGTAAGCAAAAATTTAACTTTTTATCTTATAGTGGACTTCAAATTAGTGCAGATATATCAATTACAACTTTTATTTGGGCTGAGACAGGAAATAAAATGAGCTGATTGCAGTTTAACCATTTAAAGTTCTAACCTAATTTCTTAATTATGATTTCTGTGGATTCATATTTGACTTACATAGGATCATATTTTGATAATATAAGAAGTGTAAAATATAATTAAATACTAATTCTCTGCTTGGGGATAGACGTTTTCCTTAATCATATTCTTAGCCTCCCACTTACCGGTTTAGCACTCTAGATGAGATACCAAAAACAAAAGATACGTTTTGTATCTATTTTCCACAGTCTAATGTGTTTTTGTGGTGTTATAGTTACTCAAACTTTTTCTTTTAAAGCATTCTTTCAGTATTTATGTATGTTGAAAACTTAAATAATTGATTCTTTAATCTAACTGTGAAGTGAACAATAATCATTTAAAATGTGCCATTAAATTATTTTTTGTAGAAGTAAGTTAAGAAGTTATCTGCCTCTATAAATACATATTCAGTTCTTCAGATTCTCAAGCTTATGTTTTACTATGACTACTTGTCAGAATATTGGGTCAGAATTCTTGTACTCATCCATATGAGATACTAATGAACAAAGAAAATTGGAAAAGTTAGTTTTAGGAAGATAAGGAAACACCAAAAATTCCTGGTGCCTATGAAACAAAAAGGAAGACTGTTCTCCAGAAAGAGGAGCCTCTAATTGCTTTGAGTTCCTAGGAGAAAAGGCCGGTCAAAAAACCCACTTCTCTTGAGACCTGGTAGGTTTGTATAGGTTAGTGTGAAATAGCGACATATCCCAAAGTAATTTGGGCAGAGAATAAAAATATATATGCAGGGTCCCCCTGAGGAGCTGGGGGGAAATGCAGAAGTGTTAGACTTCCTCACCTGAATTGTTGCTGATGTTCTCACAAACATTGAGGACTAACTGTTTGGTATGCCGAACCCTCTATCTTGGGGCTTGCCCTTACGAAGCTCATTACTGCAAAGGAGAGGCTAAACCTTATAATTGTGCCTAAGAGTTTCCCCTGAGTGCCTCTTTGTTGCTCAGATGTGACCCTCTCTTTCTAGCTAAGCCCCTCAGCAGGTGAACTCACTGCTCTCCCCACTACATGAGAACTAATTCCCAGGGGTGTAAATCTCCCTGTCACCACAGGATATGACTCCCAGGGATGAATCTGGACCTGGCATCGTGGGATTGAGAACATCTTCTTGACCAAAAGGGGGATGTGAAATGAAACAAAATAAAGTTTCAGTGGCTGAGAGATTTCAAATGGAGTCGACAGGTCACTCTGGTGGACACTCTTACACGCTGTATAGATAACCCTTTATAGGTTTTAATGTATTGAAATAGCTAGAAGTAAATACCTGAAACTATCAGACTTCAACCCAGTAGCCTGGACTCTTGAAAACTGTTGTATAACAATGTAGCTTACAAGGGGTGACAGTGTGATTATGAAAACTTTGTGGATCACACTTCCTTTATCCAGTGTACAGATAGATGAGTAGAAAAATGGGGACAAAAACTAAATGAAGAATACGGTGGGATGGGGGGGGTGATTTGGGTGTTCTTTTTTACTGTTATTTTTTATTCTTATTCTTTCTGGTAAAAGGAAAATGTTCAAAAATAGATTAGGGTGATGAAGGCACAACTATCTAATGATTTTGTGAACAGTTGATTGTACACCATGGATGATTGTATGGTATGTGAACATATCTCAATAAAACTGAATTTAATTAAAAAAAACACTTCTCTGCCACACAGAGCACACAGATGAATGTGTAATTTTTTTTTAAAGAAAGAGTTTTAAATGAGAGATAAACTATGAAACTGAACACAATAATCTGTTATATAGAGAACTATTGAACAATTTGGACAGAATTCAGTGGAGTACTTTGAGGACATTTGGTGGGCTACTTTGAGGACATTAGAAATACTTGTTTTATTATGTAACGTGTTTATCCTCTTTGTGTTTTTGTTTTGTTTTTGTTTTTCCACATCAGCCTGTTCAGTCCTTGGAGTTGCACAGCTAGATTCTGTGATCATTGCTTCACCTCCTATTGAAGATGGAGTTAATCTTTCCTTGGAGCATTTGCAGCCTTACTGGGAGGAACTGGAAAACTTAGTTCAGAACAAAAAGATTGTTGCTATTGGTACCTCTGATCTAGATAAAACACAGTTGGAGCAGCTGTATCGGTGGGCACAGGTAAAGGGCAGTTCGATCATCAGCACTCTGGGGAAGGAGCCTGCCTTTTACAGTCTTTGCTGCGTACTGTTGAGTACCATGCACACAGTGGTCACTCACTGTGGGGTGACTTTTCCAAATGTGGGAATTTTGAAGCAGGCTTGATCCAAAGTATTGGTTTTGCTTTTTGAAAAATGTATGTCTACATGAACTTTACAGTAATCCCATTTAAATTGAGTGATCAAAAACACTAGAAAATGTGTGTTGAAGCATTTTTAGCCAAAAGGTTTGAAGCTGTTTCCTTCAGTTTTACTTATGTGATTAAAAAAAAAATACTACATTTTCTAGATGGCTCGTATTTCCTAAATAAGGAAATACCGTATATAACAAATATTTTGCTGACTTATATTTAAAGAAATAAGACTCTCAGTTCATACAGCTTGATGTGGAATGGGTGTAGCAAATTAACCACCCCTACCCTCTGATCTAATAACCTACAAAATTGTTAAGGGAGTTGCTTATTAGTATTTTGCCTTTACGCTCTGTATTTTTCTTTGTTTTTTTTTCTCTTTTTTTAAATTTTAATTTTTTTAATTTTATTTTGAAATAATTTCAAAGTTATAGGAACAGTTGCAAAAACAATACAAACCCCATACACACAACTCCAGCATACCCTGACCCCCCTCCCCCGATACCCCGATCCACCAACTTTAACATCCTGTCGCAC
This sequence comes from Choloepus didactylus, assembly GCF_015220235.1. Lineage (NCBI taxonomy): Eukaryota > Metazoa > Chordata > Mammalia > Pilosa > Megalonychidae > Choloepus > Choloepus didactylus. The sequence goes on from NC_051308.1 coordinate 148,267,861, forward strand.
CACCATTTCTTTCTTTCCCTCCCTCCCTATCATCCATCATCTGTTGCTCTGTCTTCTGAACATATGAGAGCAAGCTGCACACATCCTTGAACAAACACGATAATTCACATAGACAATTCCCATAAACAAGAACATTCTTTTATGCAATCCCATTAAGTGCAGCTAATAAGTTCAAGAAATTCAACATTGATGCAAAGCTTATATTCTATATTTCCTTTTTTTTTTCTTTTTTTTTTCTTATGTCTCAACTGTCTCAACTCCCTTTGAGCCTCCTATCCTCCATCCTCAGATCCCATCCAGGATCATCCTTGGCATTCAATTGTCATCTATTTAGACTGTCTTTTTTTTTTTTTTTCAATTGTGGAAACATATATACAGCCTAAATCTTCCTATTCCACCCCCTCCCTAGTATTCCGTTAGTGGGATTAATCACATTTAGAATGTTGTAATGCTATCACCTTCCCACATTCCATTACTAGAAATTTCCCTTCACCTCAAACAACAACCCTACACTCATTTCTTAACTCCCCATTGCCCCTTCCCCCACTTCACATAACCCATACTCTACTTTTCATCTCTATGGTCATATTCTCTGATAATTTCTTTGTTTTTACTGTGGGGCTTAAATTTAACCTCTTAAATCCATAACAATCTTGTTTTTCTTTGATACCGACTTAACTTCAATAGGACATGTAAACTATGTTCCTATACTCCTCCATTCCCCCACCTTTATATAGTTCTTGTCAAAAATTACATATTTTACATTGAGTCCAAAACAACTGATTTGTCATTAGAGTTTGTGTATTTTATATCATGTAGGAAGTAAATAGTGGAGTTACAAATAAAAAATTATTGACTTCTATTTGTATTCCATTGTGGTCAGAGAATGTGCTTTGAATATATTCAATTGTTTTTGTTTTTGTTTTTTTTTTAATTTATTGAGGCTTGTTTTATGTTCCAGCATATGGTCTATTCTGGAGAAAGATCTGTGATCAGTAGAGAAAAATGTGTGTCCTGGTGATTTGGGATGTAAGGTTCTATATATGTCTGTTAAAATTCTCTATCTCTCTCTCTCCTTTGTTTCTCTGTTGGTAGGGCTCCCTTTAGTATCTGAAGTAGGGCAAGTCTTTTATTGGCAAAATTTCTCAGCATTTGTTTCTGAAAAATTTAAGCTCTCACTCAAATTTGAAGGAGAGTTTTGCTAGATAAAGTATTCTTGGTTGGAAATTTTTCTCTCTCAGAATTTTAAATATGTCATGCCGCTGCCTTCTTGCCTCCATGGTGACCGCTGAGTAATCACTACTTAGTCTTATGTTGTTTCCTTTGTATGTGGTGAATTGCTTTTCTCTTGCTGCTTTCAGAACTTGCTCCTTCTCTTCAGTATTTGACAGTCTGGTCAGAATATGTCTTGGAGTGGGTTTATTTGGATTTATTCTATTTGGAGTTTGCTGGGCATTTATGCTTTGTGTATTTATATTGTGTAGAAGGTTGGGGAAGTTTTATTTTTTCCTGCATTCTTTCTTTTGTTCTTTCATTTTCTGTTCTGTGGTCCTCTAGGACACTGAGTCATTGTTCAGCTTCCTCTAATCTTGTATTATGAGTATCCAGAGTCTTTTTAATTTGGCCAACAGTTTCTTTTATTTCCGTAAGATCTTCTATTTTTTTATTTACTCTTGCAAATTCTTCTTTATGCTCTTCTAGGGTCTTCTTTATGTCCTTTATATACTGTGCCATGCTCTCGTTCTTTGATTGTAGTCCTTTGATTAATTGCGCCAAGTACTGTGTCTCTTCTGATATTTTTATTTGGGTGTTTGGGATTGGGTTCTCCAAAAATCATCTGGTTTTATCATATGCTTTAAGATTTTCTGTTGTTTTTGGCATCTTGGCATTTGCTTTGCTTGATAGGGTTCTTTCAAGTTGTAAAAACTACAACTTGTGGGGCATGTGTCTGCGTGGTTAGGGAGGCAGGGTGGCTTTAATAATCAAACCTCCCAGGTGTTCCCGGAGATTCAAGTCTGTTGCAAGAGTTTAAGACTTCATTTCAGTTTTGCCCCAGATTTTCTCTGCCGCTGACCCAGAAGTCCCTGGCATTGACGTAGCATCTCTGGGTTTTCCGAGCAGGCCCCCCTTCTCAGCTGTGATCTTCTAGGACCTCTGCTGAGGGAAGGCTGTGCTACGTCACAAGTGCGCGCCGTCCCTCAAGGGAAGCCCCGGGCCTCCGGGCCGTGCAGGGATACTCCCAGCCTGATGCAAAGATGGCTGAATGGGGCGTCTCCGCCCCCCCCACTTTTGCACAGCTCCGCCTTCCCAGCTCTGGGACAGCTAGCTGTGTATGCACCCAAGGCCACTGTCCATGGCCGATATTGTGGCGTGTGCACGGTGCCGTGAGATACGCTCCCCATCACACTGGGTTTCCTGATGCAGCTCTGAGGTGTGAGTACAGCCCCAGGCAGGAGTGTCTCCAGCCCGCTGGGGAGCCAGCTGCAAGCAGCATGGTTTCTTCCTCCTTTTGGCTCTCCCCTCTGCCCCCCTGGCCCTGAGGGAATCAGCAGCGGTCTATCCTCCAGGCCAGACACTGAGAGGTTGGCACAGCCCGCTCCTGCCGTGCTTCACTGCATGGTTCTCACTGTCATAACTGCAGCTGCTCCTAGGTGTTTTGTTTTTTTTTTTTTTAAAGAACTAGTCCGTCTCCAAATGCCAACTCCCAGTTTCTCCATACCGCAGCACGGCTGCGGGACTTTTAGCCAGCTTACTCACTCATTTCAGAATGCAGACCCCTGGTTTCACCAAGTACACCATCCCTGTGGTTTTAGCAGACCTTGTCTAGCTGGTGCATCACTGGAACTGGTGTTCTGGGTCACTTTCTGGTTTTTATCTAGTATTTTTCACGGAGGTGTTTTTTTGCCCTATCTCACCTAGCTGCCATCTTAGGTTCTCCTCTTTATTTGTTTTTTACTTCATCCTCAGCCTTCTCCATTTCAGAGCTTTCGGAGTTTGGTGTGGACAGGAAGATTCTAGAGAAAGTGTTGCTGCTTCTCCCTTGACTTTGTGATACCCAGAATGTGACCAAAATACTGGAGATACTTGGGTAGTGCAGACTGTGTATCTGAATGAATCAGTGCAGCTATTGGAAGTCATTTAATTCTTCTTTTTAAAAATGTACCCAATTAATAGCCATATTTTATAATATTTTAACATTAGGCATACTTAGATATTTGATCCTTTCTGCCTTTAAGACATACTGCCTCTGTAGCAGGAGCCATCACACTTAGAATTCTATGTTTGTTTTCAAGCAGATATGTTAGATTGCTAAATAGTTCCAGGGGAAGCTTTTTTTGTAATGTAGTACTATGTTGGCTTTTTCCCCATACTAGAGCTCTTTTTCCTGTCTTCATTACCACTAACATGGATTAGAAAAGCATATATTAATACATATATTCATGTAAAAATATAAGCTTTAAGCACTATAGGATGTGATTTTTCATATGTTCTGAAATTGAAGTCTTTTATTACTGCTTTCTGTGTTTTTTGTTTTTTGTTTTTTTGTATTACTTAATTTAGTATACGTAAGTCAGGAGTTTTGTTTTGTTTTGTTTTTACTTCTAGGTAAAACCAAATAGTAACCAAGTTAATCTTGCCTCCTGCTGTGTGATGCCACCTGATTTGACTGCGTTTGCTAAACGATTTGACATACAGCTGTTGACTCATAATGATCCAAAAGGTAAGACTGATATTTTCATTTATAGATACTGATCATGAGTTTTTTGTCTTACAAAAAGCTACCTTTTAAAATTTAATTTTTAATTGTGTGCAGTGATAAATATACAATGCTATTATCTAGACCTATTCTTAGTGGTTTTTTCAAAATTTATATGCCCATGTTTTATTTTCAAAAGCTTTATTTTTGTTTTTTGTATCAATGGGGAAAAAAATGAAGGAAAAGTTTCCTGAATATCCTTTTGCTAAAGTTTGCAAATACTAATTCACAAAGAAACAAATTTTAAGACATTCCAGATAGTTTCATATATAATCTCATCTGGTACCACAAAGATTGGACCAAAGAGCAGCCTAATTAAAAAGAATGACTGTCTGGAAAAAGATTCAGATAAAATTTAATTCAAAACTTAATAAGCATACTAGGATAGTGATAATTGATTAAGTAGTCTGTTAATCATAAATATATAGGATGTCTGTTTTGTGTTAATCAGAAACATATGATTAATGAGAATGGCTCATCTTCCCTCTATAGAATAATTTTTATCAACATTTTAAAAAATAACTGGAAAGATGGGGAAGAGAATGTTTAACTTAACTTGCAAAGATAAATGTTTCATAAGTTAGGAATGTCTTCAGAGGGTTTTAATCTTCATGGATCCAAAATCTCAATGACAGCTTTTTTTAGAGATCCTAGTTTAATAAATATTGGGGAAAATTATATTTTTCAGATGATTTTGGGAGAAAAAACACTCAGCTTTTAATTCCTTGTTTAAAAAGATGATATAATATTGACAGTTTTACTTAATTTGTTCATTTTTAGAATGTTTATGAATGATCTGTTAAGACTTTGTGCTATTTTTTAGCTGTCTGCCCCTTTCTGTTTGGTTTTATATTTTGCTTTTTTTTTTTTTTTTTATCAGTTTCATAGCAGTAGCAATAATAGGAGGAGGAATTTTAATAGCTATTTTTCCTTGAATGCCAGGCATCATCATGCTATATGCCTCAGAAATTAGCTAGAATCCTCACAACAGCTGAAACTAGGTATTTTGTTGATGAAGAAATAAAGCTTTAGAGTTTAAGAAACTCACCAGGGTCTCCCAGCTGGCAGAGGGCAAGTGTGAATTTGGATGTAGGTTTCTGGCTGTATTTGGAGCCTTTCTCCCTATACTATACTACCTCTCTGATTTGAGTGTTACAGTATTTCAGACTGAAACCTTTACTTTCTTATCAGTGTCCATTTAAATGATCGAGACTAGGAGAATCATTTGCCCTGTCCTTATTCCCTGTAGTGCTTTCACAAGTAAATAGATTGATTAAAAAAAAAAAGTCATATTAGTGAGAATCTAACAAAGAATTGTTATGCAGATTTTTTGTGAAATATAAATCATTTAAATTTTAATTTTCCATATGATGACAGATGTCATATATCTGTTTACTTTTGGGGAGCTCTTCAGGCAGTGATTATTGCCAACAGCTGATGAACCTGTACCTCCTTCTAGCTCCACTTGAAGAAAACTCAGTTCTTGTTCCAGTATGAAAGGAAATAGGGAAGACTTAAGATTGTAATATTTTATTTCCATATATGTAAATGTTGGCATTTAAATTATGTGCTAATACATCACTGCAGTGGCACAATATATTGCATATGTATATAAGGAGAGAGGGTTTCTTTTTATGTTTTTATGTTACTGATATAATTTGAAACCTGGGTGTCTTTTATTTTAATTGTAAAGCTTTTGGTTAGAATATATACGCTGCTCCTGGGTATACCATTAACAAATCTTCAAACATTTTAGTCTTGAGTGAAGGAATTCTTCTCTTAAAAGATTTGTAGCGTTCATTAATTCTAAAGAGGGTGTTTTTATGTGCCAGGCACAGTTTTGCCTGCTGGGTATACAAAAGTTAAAGACATTGTTCCCACCCTCACAGAAATCACTCTGGTGACATAAGAGATAGTAAATAATTGTCTCACAGTATGACAGCAGTGGAAGTATTTACAGGATATTAAGAGAGGGTGATCATCTCTGCCTTCTGTGTTTGGGATGCATGGGCATTTTTCCCCAGTCCTAAGGATCAGGATCTTTGTTGTAGCAGAGGCACAGGCAGCAGCAGTAGCAGCAGAGGTATTTGAGGGTCTTGGTGAGCCATCTGCTCTTACGAGTAAAGACCTCAGCATGCCACATAATGGCAGCTTTTTTCCCTCTCTTTTCTCTCTCTCTCTTTTTTTTTTTTAGTGATGGCTCTTTCTTGAGCAACCACCCATTGTGCCTGTATATTGCACAGGATATAGTCTTTCCCTACAGAAATGGGGCCAACACCTGTTTGAGACATAAAACCACTTGGTCACAGGATAAGTGTGAGTCTTTCCTCTGAGCCAAGCATCAGTCATAGCATATGCATTCTAAGACACACAGATAGGTGGGGCTGAGACACACAACCCAGGCCCACCTTAAAGTGGGCCCAATACCATATTCCTAAACCCCAGATATTGAAACTTCAATCTTGGGTCGGCTAAATCTATAATAAAGGCTTGGTAGGACTTGTCAGTGCAGCACAGCTATTTTCAGTGTAAAACTCAGTGGCTTAATTAATTTACAATGGTGTTCTACCATTACCACCTTCCATTACCAAAACTTTTCATTACCCCAGACAGAAACTTTATGCCCATTAAGCAATAACTTCCTGTTACCACCTCTACCCAGCCCCTGGTCGCCTCTAATATACTTTTTGTTTCTATGAATTTGCTTATTCCAGATATTTCATATAAGTGTCTGGCTTATTTTACTTAACGTAATGTTTTCAACGTTCATCCATGTTGTAGCAGAACTTTTCCTTTTCACATCTGAATATATTCTATTGTGTGTGTGTGTGTGTGTGTGTGTAAACATATATACCACATTTTGTTTATCCAGTCATCCATTGATGGACATTTGTGTTGTTTCTACCTTTTGGCTATTGTGAATAATGCCGCTGTGAACACTGGTCTACAATACCTGTTTGAGTCACTGTTTTCAATTCTCTTGGGTATAAGAGTAGAACTGCTGGTTCATATGGTACTTTTATGTTTAACTTTTTGAGAACTGCCAAACTTTTCCACAGTGATTGTACCATTTTACATTTCCGCCAACAATGCATGAAGGTCCCTACTTCTCCACCTCCTTACCAGCACTTACTTTCCGTTTTGTTCTTCGTGTCTTTTTGGATAATATCCATTTTATTGGGTGTGAAGTGGCATCTTATTGTGGTTTGAATTTCCATTTCCCTAATGACTAATGATGTTGAGCATCTTTTCATGTTCTTATTGGCCATTTGTATACCTTTTTTTGGAGAAATATCTTATTCAAATCCTTTGCCCAGTTTTTTAATTGGGTTGTTTGTCTTTTTGTTGATCTTTTGTTGTTTATAAATACTTGCCTACATTGTGAAGTACTTTTGTTATTGTATTTAACACTTGAATTTTGAATTTTTGCTTGTGTGTGTGTGTGTGTGTGTGTGTGTGTGTGTGTGTGTGTGTGTTTTGTTTTTTGTTTTTTTTTTTTAGAACTGCTTTCTGAAGCAAGTTTTCAAGAAGCTCTTCAGGAAAGCATACCTGACATTCAAGCACATGAGTGGGTACCACTGTGGCTTCTGCGATATTCAGTGATTGTTAAAAGTAGAGGAATTATCAAATCAAAAGGCTACATTATACAAGCTAAAAGAAGGGGTTCTTAACCAGGATCCATGATCATAATTTACTGACTTTGTATTTTCCTAGCTTATAAGATAAAACTGAGATGTGTAAAAATCTAGTTTCTGCCTGTAAATGGTTTCATTGAGGCAGATATCCTTTTAGTCATATTTGACATTATTTTGTCTGTCAAATGTCAGTTCCTTTTCTTTCCTCCATACCAGTTCACTCACATGAGCCACTATATTGTTTGCATTAAACTATTGTTCTCTAATTGAAATTGTCTGTAAAGAAAATACTTGCAATATATTTGTTCCTTTATTTTTATGACTTAATAGAAATCAAGAAAAATGTTGGTAGATATATTTTGGCCTAGGCATCAGGGTAATATATATACTTATTTTTTATTTCCAAAAAATAATTCATTAATGCTTCTTACTCTCTAATATAACTAAGCAATTTAATAACAGTTATTAAAACTGAAATACTGGAAGATATTTTTCTGTTACTGATAATTATATTTCAGAGTAACTGGAGTAGCCAGGATCTACTAGTAGTGTAAATAAAATTCATTTCTTCAATACATGAATGGAAATTTAAATTTTTATGTGTCCTTGCTTATAGCTTAGCTATGATGACTTAACCTGGTATTCTTGTGCTGTCTTTTCTTTTGCTATTGTCTATAAAGATAAACCAAAGGAGACTGGAAGCATTTGAAATTATTATTTGGGGGTTTTATAAAAGCAACTACTATCAATTTCAGATTTTTTTTTCATTCTTAATCCATCCTTAATATTTTATTACTCATTCAAAATATATTCTTGAATATTCAAGAAGTATTGAGGTTTACTATTGCTGTGCACTGTGGACTCTGGAGACAGCATGGGGTACGGTGGGTAGAGAGCCAGGGATTGAAAATCAGTTGAGTAAAATATGTATGATATGTGTTCCCTACTAATAACTAACTAAAAGCCATAAAAGGGATGAAAAAAACTTTTAATTGAGGGCCAAAGTTGTCTATTTAGACAACTTTGAGATAGGGTCTTCTTAACTATGTATTTAAAAGCAAAACAATATAATCAGAATTTTAGAGATAGAAGAGACTATAGATCATTTAATACAATTCCTCAGTTTAAGAACAAGAATATAGCAAATAAATAAGCTGCTAGCTTTGTTGTATATGAAAGGTCTCCTTAATACTATAAATTCATTTCTGTAACCAAATAGTTTGAAAAATTCTTTGAAATACTCTTGCATCTCAATCATTATCTTTAAATCATGGGCATATATAAAACTAGTTTTGCTCAAGTTTTTTCAGCTTACAGAAAAGAATGAGATGCAAGCATTCAATATGCAGAGTAAATACACCAGACCCTTTTCATTACTAAGGTTTTTTGTTTCCTAGTTGAATAATTTGAGCGTTAGAATTATCATGTGAAATCAGCTGACTTAACCTACAAAAACTTGTGTAGACAGTGAGTGTCCTAAATAACCTTTATATTAATTGTATATAATGTTATTAACTATATATAGTTAATTTTTTATTTGAAAATGCACAACTTTTTTTCATATAGCATGAGTTTTAAACAAATGCTCATTTTATTTTAAGCCTACACAGTGAAGTGATTGAGATATTTTAAGACAAAACTTTAAATATCACATTTATTATTTTTTTAAAAACTTCTACTTACAGAAATGGATTGTTTGAAGGTTTATTTTGAAAATGGAAAAACCTTATATTGTTAATGTAGTCAGACTTAAGCAGAAGCATTTTTATGTTCTTTTTCCCCTACTATTGATAGAAAAAAAAAAAAGCAAGATTATGGATTCATTTTATGAAAGGGATCATGTTCGGAATTTTTCCATGATTTTTTTTTATCACCTCTGTACTCTGAATTTCTATTACTGAATAACTTTATTAATTTTTTAAGGGTTTATAATTTTCCAGATTGATGTTCAGATGATCATTTTTCATGAACCATCAGAGTGGTGGTTACTTTTCAAATATTTAATTTAAGAAATTAATGTTTTAAAAGCCAGAAAATAAAGAACAGTAATATTACCAAATGATTGCTTAAAACTGAAAGCTAAGTTATCAGTAGTATATGACACTTATGTTTTCAAATGACCATGACCTGAGGTAGAAATAATTTATACAACTGGGGTTTTTTTTCCCCTGGTCAACATGAAAATAAGTTGCAACTCATTACATTTTCAAAATACACTGGCGCCTTACTTTAACACATGTATTGGAATGTATTTGGGATTTGTTCTATGATGAGTCTGTCATGGATTCTCATCCAAGAAATTGTAGTCACCAGAAGAGCCAAGGTGTCTTATAAAATATACTTGCATGCAATAAACTCCAAAGACCACATTGTGCCAGTACACCAACAGAGTGTCCGTTTAGGGATGGCTAGTACTAGAACTTGAATCACAGGTAATAGCTAATAGTTTTTCAGTTCTCAAAAAAAGAGAAAATAAAATGTTATCTTGTCTATTTTGCCTGAATGGTTCGGACTTTTTCCGATTTCACAGCCAAGTAGTAACTGAAATAAATCGTGTTTTTCAGGTCTAAGGCTCATTTAATTGTCTTTTTAAAACAGATTTTCTTTGTAACTTTTCCACCTAGTATTTTCCATATTTGGGGATGTAAGCAATTGACATATTTGTTGTATAGCAGCTGACAATTCATCTTTCTGCCAAATGTTCATTTAGAAAAATGTGAAGCTCTTTTAATGAGAATTTAAACCATTTGGGTCATTTGTGTTTTTATACTAGAATACACCCATTTATGAATCTGAAACTATTTTTTTCATAATTAACTTCCTAATGTACCAGAACTTGCACCTTTTGTTCCCATAAAGTTGGGGATGGTATATGTCAATTTTGATTTTGAAAAATATGTAACATGGCTTTCATTAATATTTTTGTAGTTTCTAGGAGAAGTACACTTAGAAAGGGAATTAGATAATTTTACTTTTTCTTATGTGTCTCTGGTGATGTACTGTAAAGTAAAAGCAAAATATGAAACATTAATAAAATATTTATAGTGGTTTTAATTTTACCTATATTATGAGTTTAATTAAAATAAAATATGAATTGTATATTTTTTGAGTTGTTTCAATAGTTGGAAGCATTCTGGAGTACAATACTGATTTTGTACTATTAGAGCTCGAATTGGTTATGATTTGAAAATAAATTGTGAGTAATTTTTTAAAATCCAAAGCCATAAAGTTATTCATGCATTAATTCACTCAACAAACATTTATTGTCTATGATGTGCCAAGCAGTGTGCAAGGTGCTGCAATACATAGATGAAAAACAAGCTACCTGCAAGGAGCCTATCTGGGGAAAGAGAAAAAGAAAGAGAGAGAATGAATGAGTGAGAGAGTGGGCGGGGGGATATCTGCACATGAATGAGAGCAGTAGAAGGCTGCATCTGTGAATGATGGAAGTGGTGAAGAGGATTTAGTTGAAGGAAGTGGGGTTGGGGAGCAGGGCGAAGACAAGAAGGACTTCCTTGAGGAAATAGCCTTAGAGTTGAATCCCAGGACAAGGTGTGAGTGGGCATTCTTTGCAGAGGCCCTTGTTTGTCTGGTTTGTAAATACTATGCCTTTATTGAATGATGAAGTAGTTTGCATATAAACTTAAGAGATTCAATGAAAACACTTTCTTCAAAAGCTTGTTCTTATTAGATAGAAAACAATGGCCTTTGTTGAGACAAGATTAGGTAAAGTTGGAAAAGTCACATATTTAAAAAGAGACTAAAACTTCCCAACTCGTCTAAATACATTAAGATGTGGTGACATGTATAGTTCCAGTACCAGAGAAGTTAAAACCTTTATTTGTATTCCTCAACATGACTAAATGTATAAAATGTCATATAAGATTTGATGTGTCTATTAGTCTATTATTTTAGGAAAGTTCATGTTTTTCAATAAGCATTACTTATTTTTATTAAGCTCTGTTTTCCCTGTTTCTTAGCTCCCTTTGCCCACTGCTCACACTACGCATTTTTTAATGTAATTTTATTTAAATATATTCACACACCATACAATCCATCCAAAGTATACAGTCACTGGTTTACAGTATCACCACATAGTCGTGCATTCATCAGTATAATCAATTTTAGAACATTTGCATTACTCCAGAAAAAGAAATAAAAAGAAAACCCTAAATATCCAATACTCCTTATCCACCTCCCGTTATTGACTCTACCAAATTTTAAGACTTAAAATAAAGGTAAATTAACTAAGACAGTGGCCTATTGTCAGAGGTAGAAATATAGATCAATGGAACTGAATAAAACATCCAGAAGTAGATCCATACAAACATGGGCAACTTTTTTTTTTTCCATATAGCTCAGATCAACAATTTCTGGTATTTCCTTGTAGCTATTCTAATACACTAGAAACTAAAAAGAAATAACTATATAATGAGTCAGTAGTAATAATCATTTGTTAAATCCTGATTTCTCAGTTACACCACACTACCCAATTTAATTTCACTTTTTCCTTGTGTTAGTATGTCTTTAGTGATTATTTCACTGAATGTCTATGGGGCAGTAAATTTTCTAAGTCCTATTTATCTGAAAATGTCTTCATTCTGTTTTCACTCTTATATGATCATTTGACATTATAGAATTCTAATTTCCCAATACTTCCCCTCAGCATCTTAAAGATCATATTCCATTGACTTCCAACATATATACTCTTGCTGATGAACATCTATCCTTTCTCTCTGGTAGCTTTTTCTTTCTTTTTCTTTTTAGTGAAAATTTTCAGTTTATTTTGATGTGAATGGAATTAGAGCACAGCAAGAAAATAAAAATTGCAGTACATTTTTACTGCACCTATTTTGAGAAATACACATTTTGTAATATTCATTTTATACTGTAAATTTGAACGTGACAAAACAGCTAGTTATATTCAACCATTTAGAACTGAATCTACCACCAAACCAAGACTAATAAAAAAGGAATTGAAAAATAGAACATGCCTGTAACTCTAGTGGTCGGACAATTACATGGCCTTACATTTAGATACTATCAAAAGTACTTTTAAATTTAAAGCTTAAGTTAGGCCTGTGATATTGGCAGAACTGGCAATGTTGTCCCTCATTCCAGATATGGGATCTAAAGTTTACAGAGGTTAGGTAACTTGTTCAGGTCACCTAAGTGGTTAGTAGCAGGATTTGGACTAGAATCTGATTCTTCTGACGTCTAGTGCTGAACCTTTCCCCCTAAGAGTAATCACCTAAAGGTGCAGTACAGAAGAGTTCCTGTATTGAGCATAAATATGCATACGGGCAAAAAGAATTAGCTGAAGTCTGAGTAAATCATTTACTGAAAAATTATTCAGCAGCTATCTTAGAAGCCATTGCTTTGGAATCAGATAGACTCAGGTTCTTATCTCGACTCCACCATGACTACTTGCATGATAACCCTGGACTAAGTAACTAGCCTCAGTTTCCTTATCTGTAAATGAGCCAAGATATGTAAGAAGCTTAGCAAGCATCTGCTACATAACAACCCTTGCTAAATGTTAGCTAATGTGACTAGTAATATTTTTAAATATGCAGTTGATGTTGTGATTACTAAGGACAACTTCAAATTGTAACTGTTAATAGGAAACTGTCAACATATTTTCTTATTTTTGGTATCCAGAATTTTAACTCTGTTCTGTAGAAAAATCTGTCAATTGTTTTGTCACTAAGAAGAGAACTTAATACTTTTAACAGTTGCAAACCACTCTTCACCCCAACTGTGGCTACGACACCTTTTGTTTTACAGATGTGTTGTAGTTGTATTCATATTTCCCAGTGCTGAGATTGAGGATGCCAGATAGCTAACCTATTGTTTTTCGTTCTTGTTCTATGCAGTTTGCAAAATAGCCCAGATGAGAGGTATGGTGAGAAACTAAAAATAACCCCTCAGGGCAGCAGAAAGGAGATGACAGCATACTGTTGATGTTAATAAGAGGCCATAATTATCACAACAAAATATGTAGTGAAATAAATAGTTCAATGCATATTTGAAAACTGTCCCAGTATGTGTGGTTGTGAAAATACGCCAAAATTATCTAATCATTTAATAAGATTATTTTTATAAGGGCAAAACATGTTTTTTTTTTAATTTTTCTAATGAAGACATCATTCCTGAAAATACAAATTCACAGAAATCTAGAGGGAAAGTGTCACAAATTTTTCACATGGCTTATGAATAAAAGAGAACTATTTTCTCACGATATTTTTTTGAGCTATGAGCTAGTGTTGTGCTAGCACTTTGGTGAATTAAAATCTGCATTTTCATCATTTAGACACTGAAATAAATGGTCATCATTCATTCAGTCTTTCTAAACATTTTATTTAGAATCTGTGTGCCAAGCAGTACTATAAGCAATGTTGTGTTGAGAGTTAATTCTCCAGGGGGCCACCATCTCAGCGTGTCTTGCAAGCAGAAGTACTGACAGCTTTTATTCTAACCTCTTTTCAAGCATGTTTCCCTAGCAAATAGCTTTGGAAGATAGAAATAGCATCTCTTTCTGGAGCAAAGGCCGAATTTGTTTATCTTCCACTATAATGAAGAGAATGTCTTCCTCCATAGACAAGTTTGCTTGCAGCCCAATCATAAAAGATTCAGGTTTCCTAAGCATGGTTTCTCTCCTGTTATGTAACTGACTACATGGGCAGACAACACCTGGTTCTCGTTGTGTCATTCTGTGAGAATTGGGGATTGGGGTACTAGTGGAAGAAAAGAATACTCAGACTACTGCAATAGCTAAGACCCAGGAATCTTATATCTTTTGTCAGCATCCATGAAACTGGTAGGCCAACTTCTTAGCTTTCTAGTAGGATAAAATATCAGACCCTTCACAGTCCTTGACATGTACATACGGTGGTAAATAAAACAGGCAAAAGTTCTTGCCCCATGGATCATTTATGCAGTGGGGAAGGATCAATAATAAATAAGGAAAAAATATAGATAATGGATGTTGAGGAAAGGAATTGAGAAACCCAACTAGAAAAGGGAATGCTGGGGGATGGGGATGTAATTTTCAATAAGTGGTCAGGGAAGGCCTGACTGAGATTTTTGTTGTTGTTTACTTTGAAAACCAACTTCATTCGGGTATAATTTATATATAAAAATGCACCCATTTTAAATACACAACATGATGAGTTTAGCTAATGTAAACACCACCCTACTGAGATACATAACATTTATACTACCTCCCAAAACTCTATCATACCCTTTGCTGTCAATCCTCCCACCCCCAGACAATTGTTGATATGCTTTTTGTCATTGTAGTAGGCCACCTCTAAGGTGATTGGTCCCCAGTGATCCCCACCTCCTGGTCTTCACACTCTTAATGTAATAACCTTCCCTTGGGCATGGGCTGGACCAAAAGTAACTTGCTTCCAATAAAAAGAAGATGGCAAAAGTGATGGATGTCATTTTCAAGATTTGGTTACAAAAAGTACTTTGGTCCCCCGCCCCTCACCGCTGCCGTCACTGCTGCTGCACTGATAGCGGGTACCCAAACCTCAGTGTCCTCAATTCATTCTTGAGATTCCCCTACTCTCACCTGTCCTCACGGATGAACTTCAGGATGTTCAACTCATAGAGATCAAACCATTTCTAAATGGTAAGAATGGTACACGAAACTTCCAGTACTTTGTCAGGAACATGACATAGAAACAACTTACAGTATGGTCCATGTTACTATAAGAGGCATACTGAAAGGAATAGACTGTTATTCTGACATATCACAACATTGGCCTCAACTATAAATCATGTTTCAATGTGTTCTAGTTTGCTAATGCTACTGGAATGCGAAACACCAGAGATGGATTGGCTTTTATAAAAGGGGGGTTATTTGGTCACACAGTTACAGTCTTTAGGCCATGAAGTGTCCAAGGTAACACATCAGCAATCAGGTGCCCTCACTGGAGGATGGCCAGTGGTGTCCAGAAAACCTCTGTTAGCTGAGAAGACACGTGCCTGGTGTCTGCTCCAAAGTTCTGGTTTCAAAATGGCTCTCTCCCAGGATGTTCCTCTCAAGGCTGCAGTTGCTCAAAAATGTCACTCTTAGTTGCACTTGAGGTATTTGTCCTCTCTTAGCTTCTCCGGAGCAAGAGTCTGCTTTCAACGGCCATCTTCAAAATCTCTCATCTGCAGCTACTGTGCTTTCTTCAAAGTGTCCCTCTTGGCTGTAGCAAGCTTGCTCCTTCTGTTTGATCTTACATAGTGCTCCAGTAATTTAATTCAGACCCACCCTGAATGGTCGGGCCAACGCCTCCATGGAAATTATCCAATCAGAGTCATCACCTGCAGTGGGATGGGGCACATCTCCATGGAAACACTCAAAGAATTACAATCTAATTAACACTGATAGGTCTGCCCACACAAGATTACATCAAAGATAATGGCATTTGGGGGGACATAATACATTCAAACTGGCACACAATGCATTCTTTAACTTTGAGGATATGCAAGAGATCACCCAGCACTTTGCTGTTTGTCATGTAGATGCCGCTGGCCAGCAGGAAGATGCACCCCCTTTCCCAAACAGGGTACCAGTACCCCACAATGGATGAGCTGTCTGAAATGGTGCCTGCTGTTCTTACCCACTTAAATGTGAAAAGCATCATTGGGATTAGAGTTGGAGCTGGGGCTTATGTCCTCACCAGATTTGCCCTTAATCATCCAGAGTTTGTGGAAGGCCTTGTGCATATTAACATTGACCGTGGTGCTAAAGGTTGGATTGACTGGGTAGTTTCCAGACTCTCAGGCCTGACAACCAATATTGTGGACATTATTTTGGCTCATCGTTTTGGGCGGGAAGAATTGCAAGCCAACCTGGACCTGATACAAACCTACAGGCTGCGTATCGCCCAAGATATCAACCAAGAAAACTACAGCTCTTCTTGAATTCTTATAATGGACAGAGAGAACTGGAGCTTGAAAGACCCATGCTAGGCCAAAATGATAACAGAGGAAAAACTTTAAAATGTGCCATGTTATTGGTAGTTGGGGACAGTTCACCTGCAGTTGAGGCTGTGGTTGAATGCAACTCTCGCCCGAACCCTGTAAACACAACTTTGCTAAAGATGGCAGACTGAGTCAGCCTAGGAAGCTCACCAAGGCCTTCAAGTACTTTTTGCAGGGAATGGGCTACATACCAGCTGCCAGCATGACCCAGCTCATCCGATCACGAACCCACTCAACCTCAAGTAGCATGAGCTCTGCAGAAAGTCCCTTCAGTCAGTCTGTCACCAACAATCAGTCAGATGGAGCTCGAGAAGCCCCTGAGACTCCTGATGCCACTGACAGACCCCAGACCATGAAGGGGTCCTGCAAAGCAGATGCCCCTCCCCTGGATCATGCAGGTCCAACCTTCTTCAACCCACTACTCCAGAATACAACATTTCATCCAGCAAACTAGCATCTACTATCTTTAACTCATGCATGGCCACTGAATCTCTCTCTGGCACCTTCCCACTTTTTTGTATGTACCAAGAACCACTTCCTTGCTATTACTATAACATTCCAACATTTAGCTGATCAAATTTCCATATCTTCTGTGAACTCTTTTTCTGTGCTCTCCCCAGTATGTATCTGATAAGATCTTTGATTCCCAACTCCGTGTGTGTGAGCATGCATGTCCATTTTGTGTGTGCATAGTTCTGTGATTTTAGACATGCTTTCTTGTAGAGCTTCTGCAAAAAAAAGGGTGGGGGACTTTTTTTTTTTTTTTTTTTTTTTGCATTTTCAATAGTGTTTTTAGGGGAAATGTACGGAACCAATTTCTAGGTAGGGTAAGCTCTGCATTCTCTTTTGTTTCCAAATTGGTCAACAAGATTTGCAAAGTGACTTCAGGAGAGAGCAATACTGGAGAATGTGGAAAGTCATAATTGCTGTTTGGACCTCTGGTTATTGTGACAAATAGAAAGGTGCCTGTTATACAGAAAGGCAAGCAGGGTGGCCAGCATCTCCTTCTGTCTAAATAAACTCATACTATTCTGTAAATAAAAAGGAGGGATAGATACATTCTGCTAGAGGCTCATGAATAATGAGGCTTTAATGCAATATGGAATTTTCCCCAGAGAGTGAGTGTGGCCTAATTACTAGACTCTTTAACACAGAAAGGTAGAAAACAAAATGCCAGACCTCTCCTTTGCAGGGGTGAAATTACTGTCACTGCAATGTCTGGTGCCACTTACCAAACAAACATCTGTAAGAAATGCCTCCCAGGTCTTGATGGAGAGCTATTCCATTCCTCAGTCCCAAAAAAAGGAGAGAGGTAATGACCTAAAAAGTATATAGTTGGTGAGAAAATGGGTGGGAGAAGAGAACAGGCATTAACATATATCATATTTAATAAATGTAGCCTTGATTTCAGTAGACTTAATGGAAGCTAAATTAAGTTGATATTGAACTCATTTCAGAGAAATTGTTAATCTTGTGACCTCCTTTTTGTGGGAGGGAAGGAACCACTCTGAAAGGGCAGCCCTATCCATATAAAACTTTTCAGCCTCTCTATTGTGTGAGGGGGTCACAGCCAGCCAGAGGTTATCAGTAGGAGGAGGCTGAAAGAACCGTGAAGACCAGCTGACACCCTGCAAGGGTCCAGCTCAGGGCTCACAGTTCTGAATCTGGGAAAGGGGCTTTTCCGACATGATCTGCTTTCTGCTGAGATAGGCAATATGTCCCTCTGCCAGAATATGACTTTTTACAGATAATTAAATAAAACTGTGTATGTCTCATTGTTAAAAAAAAAAAGTACTTTGGTTTCCACATCTTTCTTACTTGCTCTTACTCTGTTGCTCATTCATTCACTCCATGGGAAGCTAGCTGCATATTGTAAGCTGTCCTGTGGAGAGGACTGTTTGCCAAGTAACTGAGGTCCTCAGTCTGACAACCTGCGAGGAACTGAATCCTCCCAACAACCACATGAGTGAACTTGGAAGCAGATCTCCACTCAATCAAGTTTTCAGGAGACTGCAGTCCCAGGTGACACTCCAATGACTGCCTTTGAGAGAATTGAGGCAGAAGCACTCAGCTGAGCCATGCCCCTATTCCTGGCCCACAGAAACTGAGATAATGTTAGTTGTATTAAGCTACAAAGTTTGTGACAATACAATTGTTTTGCAGCAAGATAACTAATACAGTCACTATAGATTAATTTTGCGTGTTCTAAAATTTTCATGTAAAGGAAATAATACAGTAACTGTGTCTAGCCTGTTTCATTCTGCATACTGTTTTTGTGATGTATCTATGTTACCATGTGTATCAGTAGTTCATTCTTTTTTATTACTGAGTAGTACTCTTTTGTATGATTAGTCCACAGTTAATTTATCCATTCAATTGTTTATGGACATATGGGTTGTTTTCAGTTTTCAGCTATTATGAATAAAGCTGCAATAAACATTCATATAAAGGTCTTTTAGACTTCTGGGAAGAGAGTGGAGTGGGTGAGGTGGAGAGGGTTTCTCTTCCATGAAAGAAACCAGAGAGGGGCTGGAGGATGCCTGGGTCAGCAGTTTCGGGGTGTGACCGGCCACAGAGGGTCACTTACAGTACGTAGTGGAGACGTGGGGGAAAAAACAAAAAACAAAAACATGGAGAGACAGCGCCTTGAGGGACACGGTGAGTCTGTTTGGCTGGAACCACCTCCTGGGACTGGCAGCGGCAAGATGGTCACCAGGCAAGAGAGTGAACAGCAGCTCTCCACTCCCGTGCACCCACCTTGGCAGTTAGCTGGGGAGGTGAACCTCCACAGCCATATGGCCAGGAGCTCCTGTAAGGGAACGTAGGGGGCAGCATTTATTCTCCTCACATGGAAGTCAGGGGTGTGCACCAGCAAGAAGTGGGCATAGGAGAAGGTGACATTCAGAGGCATCAGGAGCCACTTCCACACCCCAGATGCTCACAGGCACACAGCAGGCAGGGAGTGGGGCAGGTTTGTGCTGGAGGGTGCCCTGAGCAGACTCCCTGCCAAACTGCATAGGGCCTGCATCACAGCCTGAGGGCAGGTAGTCCCTAGAGCACATGGAGAACTGGTGCACTGATTGGTTCCTCACCTGATTTGGACCCCACCCAACACATAGGAGAAGTTTGGAGAAGACCAGCTAGAGAGTAATAGAGGCTCAAGAGCACCACCTGCTGGTAGGATAGGGAAACTGCACTCCAGCAAGCTGTAGGTCTGCCAAATTATGTATAAATGTTCAAATAATCCTGCCTTTCTCAAAATAACCTTATCAACATGAGCAAATGCCCCAAAGCCAACAGAAAATCATAAAGCACTTGAATAATCTAGAAGATATGGACAAGCCAAAGGAACAAATTAAAAAGCCAGAAGAGACTATTTTGAGCAATTAATTAAAGAAGTACACACAAATCTCCAAAACAATTTCAATGAGATGGCTAAAGATATAAAGGACAACAAGAATAATCTAGAACAGAATAAAAAAGGATTTGAAAGAGTAAATTTAAAAATACCAGATCTTATGGAAATAATATTTACCAAGAAGAAATAACAACCAAAAATGTTTATGCACCCAATCAAGAAGCTCCAAAATACATAAATTAAAATTATACTAGAGACAAACAATAGCAGATTTGAAGAGATAGAAGAAAGAATAGGTGAACTCGAGGACAGCAGAATTCAACACAAATGCACAAAAGAAAAAATGGTGAAAAAAAATAAAAAAGTTTTAAGTGGATATCAGGGAAAAGATGGACAACATGAAGCTCACAAATATAAGAATCATTGGTGTCCCAGAAGGAAAAGAGAAGAGTAAAGGGCTAGGAAGAATGTTTAAAGACATAATGGGGGAAAACTTCCCAATCTTTCTAAAAGACATAAATATGCAAATCAAAAATGCCCAATGAACTCCAAATAGAATAAGTCCAAATATACTCACTCTGAGACATATACTGATCAAATTGTTAAATGGTGAAGAGAAGAAAGTTCTGAAAGCAGCAAGAAAGAAGCAGTTCACCACATACAAGGTAAACTACATAAAACTAAGTACTGACTACTAAGCAGGCACCATGGAGGTGAGAAGGCAGTGGTCTGATATATTTAAGATCCTGAAAGAAAAATGAGAAAAGAAAAAAATATATATATCCTGAAAGAGAAAAATTTCCAGCCAAGAATTCTTTATCCAGCAAAGCTCTCTTTCAAAATTGAGAGAGAGTTTAAAATTTTCACAAACAAATGCTGAGAGAATTTGTTAACAAGAGACATGCCAGGCAAGAAATAATAAAAGAAGTTCTACCAGCTGAGAAAAAAAAGAAAGGAGAAAGAGGTCTGGAGAAGGGCACAGAACTCAAGAGTGTTAGTAAGGGTAATGGAAAAAAAAGAGAGAGAGAGGGAAAAATACATCTGACAACTGAAAATTAAAGGATAAGATAGATTCAAGAACTCCGTTCACAGTAATAACTTTGAATGTTAATGGATTAAACCCTTCAATTAAAAGATACAGACTGGTAGAATAGATTTACAAGTATGACCTATCGATATGCTGTTTATAAGAGACTCATCTTAGACCCTGTGACCAAAGAGACTGAAAGTGAAAGGATGGAAAAAAATATTCTACTCACACCACACCCAAAAGAAAGTAGGGTTAGCGATA
Organism: Choloepus didactylus; assembly: GCF_015220235.1. NCBI lineage: Eukaryota > Metazoa > Chordata > Mammalia > Pilosa > Megalonychidae > Choloepus > Choloepus didactylus. Next base: position 148,288,887 of record NC_051308.1, read on the forward strand.
CCAATATCAGACAATATAGACTTTAAAAGCAAAGATGTCATAAGAGACAAAGAAGGATACTCTATATTAATAAAAGGGACAATTCACCAAGAAGAAATAACAACCAAAAATGTTTATGCACCCAATCAAGAAGCTCCAAAATACATGAGACAAACATTGGCTAAACTGAAGGAAGCCATAGACATGTCTACAATAATAGTGGGAGATTTCAATACACCACTCTCTTCCATATGTAGAACAACTAAACAGAGGACCAATAAGGAAATCAAGAAACTAAACAATATGAAAAATGAGTTAGATTCACAGACAAATATAGATCATTACATCCCAAAGTACCAGGATATACATTCTTCTCTAGTTCCCATGTAATATTCTCCAGGATAGATCATATGCTGGGGTACAAAACAAGTCTCAATTAATTTTAAAATACTGAAATTATTCAAACCACATTCTCTAATGATAATAGAATGCAAATAGAAATCAATAGCCACTAAAGACCCAGATCTTTCACAGATATATGGGGGTTAAATAACACAGTCCTAAACAACGAGTATGTTAAAGAAGAAATTGCAAAAGAAATAGGCAAATATCTAGAGATGAATGAAAATGAGAACACAACATATCAAAACCTATGGAATGCAGTGAAGGCAGTGCTGAGAAGGAAATATATAGCTCTAAAAGCATATATCAAAAAGCAAGAAAGAACTAACTGAACAACTGAAGAAGCTAGAGAATGCTCATCAAACTAACCCTAAAGCAAGTAGAAAAAAAGAAATAACAAAGATTAAAGCAGAAATAAATGAGCTGGAAAATAAAAAGACAATAGAGAGAATAAATAAAACCAAAAGTTGGTTCTTTGAGAAGATCAACAGTATTGACAGACCCTTAGCTAGAATGACAAAGTCAAAAAGAGAGAAGACCCAAATACAGAGAATCACAAATGAGAGCAGGATAATTACTATGAATCCTGAAGAAATTTAAAAAATCCTAGAGGATACTTTGAACAACTGTATGTCAACAAGCTAGACAATTTAGAGGAAATGGACAATTTATTGGAAACACATAAACAATCTGTATTGACCCAGGAAGAAACAGAAGACTTCAACAAACTGATAACAAGTGAAGACATCCAATCAGTCACCAAAAGTCTACCTAAAAATAAAAGCCCTGGGCCAGAAGTCTTCAAAGGGGAATTTTACCAAAATTTTCAAAAAGAATTGACACCATTTCTGCTCAAACTCTTTCCAAAAAAAAATTGGAAAGGAAAATAACAAAACAAAAAAAAAACCCAGGAACATTACCTAACTCATTTTGTGAAGCTAATATCACTCTGATACAAAAGCCAGATAAAGATACTACAAAAAAGGAAAACTACAGACCAGTATCCCTAATGAATATAGATGCAAAAATTCTCAACAAAATACTTGCAAATCAAATCCAAAGGCCCGTTAAAAAAATTAAACACCACAACCAAGTGTGGTTCATGCCAGGAATGCAAGGGTGATTCAACATAAGAAAATCAATTAATTTAATGTAATACAACACATTAACAAATCAAAAGGAAAAAATCAAATGATCATCTTGATAGATGCAGAAAAAGCATGTGACAAAATTCAACATCCCTTTTTGATTTAAAAAAAAAAAAAACTTCAAAAGGTAAGAATTGAAAGAAACTTCCTCAAGATGGTAAAGGACATATATGAAAAATCCACAGCCAGCATAGTACTCAATGGTGAGAGGATGAAAGCATTTCCCCTAAGATCAGGAATGAGACAAGGATGCCCACTATAACCTCTATTATTCAACATTGTGCAGTAAGTTCTAGCCAGAGCAATTTGCCAAGACAAAGGTATAAAAGGTATCAAAATTGGAAAAGAAGAAGTAAAACTATCATTATTTGCACATGATGTGATCTTACATTTGGAAAATCCTGAGAAACTGATGACAAAGCTACTTGAGCCAATAAACAAATTGAACAGAGTGGCAGGATACAAGATGAATGCACATAGTAACGCTCCTATACACTAATAATGAGCTAACTGCAGAGGCAATTAAAAAAAATATTCTATTCACAATAGCAACTAAAAAAATCAAGTACTTAGGAATAAACTTAACCAAGAATGTAAAAGACCTCCATACAGAAAATTACAAAACTTTACTAAAAGAAATAAAAAAGGACCTAAATACTAGGAAAGATATTCCATGCTCATGGGTAGGAAGGCTAAACATCAAGATGTCAATTCCACCCAAACTGAGCTACAGATTCAATACAATTCCAATCAAAATCCCAACAACCTACTTTGAAGACTTGAAAAAGCTAACTATCAAATTTATTTGGAAGGTAAAGGGGCCTCAAATTGCCAAAAAATCCTAAAAAAAAGAATGAATTGAGAGGACTTACACTTTCAGACATTGAAGTCTACTATAAAGCCACAGTGGTAAAAACAGCATGTATTGGCCAAAGAAAGACATATTGATAAATGGAATCAAATTGAGAGTTCAGAAATAGACCCCAGATGTATGGTCAACTGATTTTTGGTAAGGTTCCCAATCCCACTGAACTGGGACAGAACAGCCTGTTCAAAAAATGGGGCTGGAAGAACTGGATATCCATAACCAAAAGAAAGAAAGAAAGAGGATCCCTACCTCACACCCTATACAAAAATTAACTCAAAGTGGATCAAAGACCTTAATATAAGAGACAGCACAACAAAACTCTTAGAATATAATATAGGGAAATATCTTCAAGACCTAGTAATAGGAGGTAGCTTCTTAGACCTTACACCCAAAGTACATGCAACAAAAGAAAAAATACATAAATGGGAACTCCTCAAAATCAAAGCTTCTGTGCCTCAAAGCACTTTGTCAAAAAAAGTGAAGAGGCAACCAACTCAATGGGAGAAAATAATTAGAAACCATATATCTGATAAGAGACTGATATCCAGCATATATTTAAAAAATCCTACAACTCAACAACAATAGTACAAACAGCCTAATTATAGAATGGGCAAAAGATATCAAAAAGCATTTTTCTGAAGAGGAAATACAAATGGCTAAAAAACACATGAAAAATGTTCATCTTCACTAGCTATTAGGGAAATGCAAATCAAAACCATCTCACACCAATAAGAATGGCCACCATTAAATAAACAGGAAACAATAAATGCTGGAGAAGATGTGGAGAAATTGGATTTCTTATTCATTGCCGTTGGGAATGTGTAATGCTACAGCTGCTGTGGAAGACAGTTTTGCCATTTTTCAGAAAACTAGATATCAAGTTACCCTATGATCCAGCAATTCCACTTCTTGGTATATACCCAGAAGATCTGAAAGCAGTGACATGAACAGACATTTGCACACCAATGTTCACAGCGGCATTGTTCACAATTGCCAAGAGATGGAAACAATCCAAGTGAACTTCAACAGAAGACTGGATAAACAAAATGTGATATATACATATGATGGAATACTATGCAGCAGTAAGAAGGAATGAGGTCCAGAAACATGGCAACATGGATGAACCTTGAAGATAAAATGCTGAGTGAAATAAGTCAGACACAGAAGGAGAGATATTGCATATTACCATTACTATGAACTCCCTGAACAATGTAAAATCAATGTCTTATAATTTAGAATATTGGGTACCTAGTGATAGAAGTTAGTGGAGGGGAAATGATAATGTATTCAGATATTGTGGCAGTTTGGATGTATTATGTCCCCCCAAAATGCCATGTTCTTTAATGTAATCTTGTAGGGGCAGACATATTAGTGTTGATTAGGTTGGAATCTTTGGATGAGGTTGTTTCCATGGAGATGTGACCCACCCAACTGTGGGTAATACCTTTGATTAGATTATTTCCATGGAGGTGTGGCCCCACCCATTCAGGATCGGTCTTGATTGATTTAATGGAGTACTTTAAAAAGAGCCACACAGGCCCAGACGCTTGCTGCAGCTTAGAGAAACATTTTGAAGATGGCTGTTGAAAGCTGATGCTGACATTTTGGAGAACACCATTTTGAAATGCAACCTGGCAGCAAGCAGATGCCAGCCAAATGCCTTCCAAGTTAACAGAGGTCTCCTGGATGCCAATGGCCTTTCTCCAGTGAAGGCACCCTATTGTTGATGCCTTACCTTGGACACTTTATGGCTTTAAGACTGTAACTTTGTAAACAAACAAACCCCCTTAATAAAAGCCAATCCATTTCTGCTGTTTTGCATAATGGCAGCATTAGCAAACTGGAGCACATATGTTAATGATGGCGAATTCAAAGGTATGGGAATGAATAGGGGTGATGATTGTTAATGGGATTATAAGTATCAGAGCTGTAATAAAGGTGAATAGGATTGAAAGGTGTTGTTTAAAGGCATATATCCCACATCAGCACTACAAATACAGATAGGTGTTTGCATGATATACTTCTAAGGTATGACACTAGTACAGAGAGTTGACAACAGATTTGTATATGGGAAAAATCTGCCTATTGCATACTAGGGACTATAATTAGTAGATATACCTTACTAGTACCACACAAATACTAGGGATAAATAATTAAGAGTTAAAAAGAGCTATGCGGGAGGCGGGGCAAGATGGCAGACTGGTGAACTGTATGTTTTAGTTACTCCTCCAGGAAAGTAGGTAGAAAGCCAGGAACTGCGTGGACTGGACACCACAGAGCAATCTGACTTTGGGCATACTTCATACAACACTCATGAAAACGTGGAACTGCTGAGATCAGCGAAATCTGTAACTTTTTGCGGCCAGGGGACCCGCGCCCCTCCCTGCCAGGCTCAGTCCCGGGGGAGGAGGGGCTGTCAGCTCCGGGAAGGAGAAGGGAGAACTGCAGTGGAAGCCCTTATCAGAAACTCATTCTACTGATTCAAACTCCAACCATAGATAGACTGAGACAAGACACCAGAGAATCTGAGAGCAGCCAGCCCAGCAGAGAGGAGACAGGCATACAAAAAAAAACAACACGAAAAACTCCAAAATAAAAGCGGAGGATTTTTGGAGTTCTGGTGAACATAGAAGGGGGAAGGGCAGAGCTCAGGCCGGAGCCCAGGCCCTGAGGCGCATATGCAAATCCCGAAGAAAAGCTGATCTCTCTGCCCTGTGGACCTTTCCTTAATGGCCCTGGTTGCTTTATCTCTTAGCATTTCAATAACCCATTAGATCTCTGAGGAGGGCCCGTTTTTTTTTTTGTTTTTTTTTTTAATCCTTTTTTCTTTTTCTAAAACAATTACTCTAAGAAGCCCAATACAGAAAGCTTCAAAGACTTGCTATTTGGGCAGGTCAAGTCAAGAGCAGAACTAGGAGAGCTCTGAGACAAAACGGAATAATCCAGTGGCTGAGAAAATTCACTAAACACCACAACTTCCCAAGAAAAGGGGGGTGTCTGCTCACAGCCATCATCCTGGTGGACAGGAAACACTCCTGCCCATCGCCAGCCCCATAGCCCACAACTGCCCCAGACAACCCAGTGTGACGGAAGTGCTTCAAATAACAGGCACACACCACAAAACTGGGCATGGACATTAGCCTTCCCTGCAACCTCAGCTGATTGTCCCAGAGTTGGGAAGGCAGAGCAGTGTGAATTAACAAAGCCCCATTCAACCATCATTTCAGCAGACTGGGAGCCTCCCTACACAGCCCAGCAGCCCAGAACTGCCCTGGGGGGACGGCAGTCACCTGTGACATAGCACAGTCATCCCTCAACAGAGGACCCGGGGTGCACAGCCTGGAAGGGGCCCACTTGCAAGTCTCAAGAGCCATACGCCAATACCAAGAACTTGTGGGTCAGTGGCAGAGACAAACTGTGGCAGGACTGAACTCAAGGATTAGACTATTGCAGCAGCTTTAAAACTCTAGGATCACCAGGGAGATTTGATTGTTACAGCCACCCCCCCCTCCCTGACTGCCCAGAAACACGCCCCATATACAGGGCAGGCAACACCAACTACACACGCAAGCTTGGTACACCAATTGGACCCCACAAGACTCACTCCCCCACTCACCAAAAAGGGTAAGCAGGGGAGAACTGGCTTGTGGAGAACAGGTGGCTCGTGGATGCCACCTGCTGGTTAATTAGAGAAAGTGTACTCCACGAAGCTGTAGATCTCATAAATTAGAGATAAGGACTTCAGTTGGTCTACAAATCCTAAAAGAACCCTATCAAGTTCAGCAAATGCCACGAGGCCAAAAACAACAGAAAATTATAAAGCATATGAAAAAACCAGACGATATGGATAACCCAAGCCCAAGCACCCAAATCAAAAGACCAGAAGAGACACAGCAACTAGAGCAGCTACTCAAAGAACTAAAGATGAACAATGAGACCATAGTACAGGAGATAAAGGAAATCAAGAAGACCCTAGAAGAGCATAAAGAAGACATTGCAAGACTAAATAAAAAAAATGGATGATCTTATGGAAATTAAAGAAACTGTTGACCAAATTAAAAAGATTCTGGACACTCATAGTACAAGACTAGAGGAAGTTGAACAACGAATCAGTGACCTGGAAGATGACAGAATGGAAAATGAAAGCATAAAAGAAAGAATGGGGAAAAAAATTGAAAAAATCGAAATGGACCTCAGGGATATGATAGATAATATGAAACGTCCAAATATAAGACTCATTGGTGTCCCAGAAGGGGAAGAAAAGGGTAAAGGTCTAGGAAGAGTATTCAAAGAAATTGTTGGGGAAAACTTCCCAAATCTTCTAAACAACATAAACACACAAATCATAAATGCTCAGCGAACTCCAAATAGAATAAATCCAAATAAACCCACTCCGAGACATATAGTGATCACACTATCAAACACAGAAGAGAAGGAGCAAGTTCTGAAAGCAGCAAGAGAAAAGCAATTCACCACATACAAAGGAAACAGCATAAGACTAAGTAGTGACTACTCAGCAGCCACCATGGAGGCAAGAAGGCAGTGGCACGATATATTTAAAATTCTGAGTGAGAAAAATTTCCAGCCAAGAATACTTTATCCAGCAAAGCTCTCCTTCAAATTTGAGGGAGAGCTTAAATTTTTACAGACAAACAAATGCTGAGAGAATTTGCTAACAAGAGACCTGCCCTACTGGAGATACTCAAGGGAGCCCTACAGACAGAGAAACAAAGAAAGGACAGAGAGACTTGGAGAAAGGTTCAGTACTAAAGAGATTCGGTATGGGTACAATAAAGAGTATTAATAGACAGAGGGGAAAAATATGACAAACATAAACCAAAGGATAAGATGGCTGATTCAAGAAATGCCATCACGGTTATAACGTTGAATGTAAATGGATTAAACTCCCCAATTAAAAGATATAGATTCGCTGAATGGATCAAAAAAAATGAACCATCAATATGTTGCATACAAGAGACTCATCTTAGACACAGGGACACAAAGAAACTGAAAGTGAAAGGATGGAAAAAAATATTTCATGCAAGCTACAGCCAAAAGAAAGCAGGTGTAGCAATATTAATCTCAGATAAAATAGACTTCAAATGCAGGGATGTTTTGAGAGACAAAGAAGGCCACTACGTACTAATAAAAGGGGCAATTCAGCAAGAAGAAATAACAATCATAAATGTCTATGCACCCAACCAAGGTGCCACAAAATACATGAGAGAAACACTGGCAAAACTAAAGGAAGCAATTGATGTTTCCACAATAATTGTGGGAGACTTCAACACATCACTCTCTCCTATAGATAGATCAACCAGACAGAAGACCAATAAGGAAAATGAAAACCTAAACAATCTGATAAATGAATTAGATTTAACAGACATATACAGGACATTACTTCCCAAATCACCAGGGTACACATACTTTTCTAGTGCTCATGGAACTTTCTCCAGAATAGATCATATGCTGGGACATAAAACAAGCCTCAATAAATTTAAAAAGATTGAAATTATTCAAAGCACATTCTCTGACCACAATGGAATACAATTAGAAGTCAATAACCATCAGAGACTTAGAAAATTCACAAATACCTGGAGGTTAAACAACACAATCCTAAACAATCAGTGGGTTAAAGAAGAAATAGCAAGAGTAATTGCTAAATATATAGAGACGAATGAAAATGAGAACACAACATACCAAAACCTATGGGATGCAGCAAAAGCAGTGCTAAGGGGGAAATTTATAGCACTAAACGCATATATTAAAAAGGAAGAAAGAGCCAAAATCAAAGAACTAATGGATCAACTGAAGAAGCTAGAAAATGAACAGCAAACCAATCCTAAACCAAGTACAAGAAAAGAAATAACAAGGATTAAAGCAGAAATAAATGACATAGAGAACAAAAAAACAATAGAGAGGATAAATATCACCAAAAGTTGGTTCTTTGAGAAGATCAACACGATTGACAAGCCCCTAGCTAGACGGACAAAACCAAAAAGAGAGAAGACCCATATAAACAAAATAATGAATGAAAAAGGGGACATAACTGCAGATCCTGAAGAAATTAAAAAAATGATAAGAGGATACTATGAACAACTGTATGGCAACAAACTGGATAATGTAGAGGAAATGGACAATTTCCTGGAAACATATGAACAACCTAGACTGACCAGAGAAGAAATAGAAGACCTCAACCAACCCATCACAAGCAAAGAGATCCAATCAGTCATCAAAAATCTTCCCACAAATAAATGCCCAGGGCCAGATGGCTTCACAGGGGAATTCTACCAAACTTTCCAGACAGAACTGACACCAATCTTACTCAAACTCTTTCAAAACATTGAAGAAAATGGAACACTACCTAACTCATTTTATGAAGCTAACATCAATCTAATACCAAAACCAGGCAAGATGCTACAAAAAAGGAAAACTACCGGCCAATCTCCCTAATGAATATAGATGCAAAAATCCTCAACAAAATACTTGCAAATCGAATCCAAAGACACATTAAAAAAATCATACACCATGACCAAGTGGGGTTTATTCCAGGCATGCAAGGATGGTTCAACATAAGAAAATCAATCAATGTATTACAACACATTAACAAGTCAAAAGGGAAAAATCAATCGATCATCTCAATAGATGCTGAAAAAGCATTTGACAAAATCCAACATCCGTTTTTGATAAAAACACTTCAAAAGGTAGGAATTGAAGGAAACTTCCTCAACATGATAAAGAGCATATATGAAAAACCCACAGCCAGCATAGTACTCAATGGTGAGAGACTGAAAGCCTTCCCTCTAAGATCAGGAACAAGACAAGGATGCCCGCTATCACCACTGTTATTCAACATTGTGCTGGAAGTGCTAGCCAGGGCAATCCGGCAAGACAAAGAAATAAAAGGCATCCAAATTGGAAAAGAAGAAGTAAAACTGTCATTGTTTGCAGATGATATGATCTTATATCTAGAAAACCCTGAGAAATCAACGATACAGCTGCTAGAGCTAATAAACAAATTTAGCAAAGTAGCGGGATACAAGGTTAATGCACATAAGTCAGTAATGTTTCTATATGCTAGAAATGAACAAACTGAAGAGACACTCAAGAAAAAGATACCATTTTCAATAGCAACTAAAAAAATCAAGTACCTAGGAATAAACTTAACCAAAGATGTAAAAGACCTATACAAAGAAAACTACATAACTCTACTAAAAGAAATAGAAGGGGACCTTAAAAGATGGAAAAATATTCCATGTTCATGGATAGGAAGACTAAATGTCATTAAGATGTCAATTCTACCCAAACTCATCTACAGATTCAATGCAATCCCAATCAAAATTCCAACAACCTACTTTGCAGACTTGGAAAAGCTAGTTATCAAATTTATTTGGAAAGGGAAGATGCCTCGAATTGCTAAAGACACTCTAAAAAAGAAAAACGAAGTGGGAGGACTTACACTCCCTGACTTTGAAGCTTATTATAAAGCCACAGTTGCCAAAACAGCATGGTACTGGCACAAAGATAGACATATAGATCAATGGAATCGAATTGAGAATTCAGAGACAGACCCTCAGATCTATGGCCGACTCATCTTTGATAAGGCCCCCAAAGTCACTGAACTGAGTCATAATGGTCTTTTCAACAAATGGGGCTGGGAGAGTTGGATATCCATATCCAAAAGAATGAAAGAGGACCCCTACCTCACCCCCTACACAAAAATTAACTCAAAATGGACCAAAGATCTCAATATAAAAGAAAGTACCATAAAACTCCTAGAAGATAATGTAGGAAAACATCTTCAAGACCTTGTATTAGGCGGCCACTTCCTAGACTTTACACCCAAAGCACAAGCAACAAAAGAGAAAATAGATAAATGGGAACTCCTCAAGCTTAGAAGTTTCTGCACCTCAAAGGAATTTCTCAAAAAGGTAAAGAGGCAGCCAACTCAATGGGAAAAAATTTTTGGAAACCATGTATCTGACAAAAGACTGATATCTTGCATATATAAAGAAATCCTACAACTCAATGACAATAGTACAGTCGGCCCAATTATAAAATGGGCAAAAGATATGAAAAGACAGTTCTCTGAAGAGGAAATACAAATGGCCAAGAAACACATGAAAAAATGTTCAGCTTCACTAGCTATTAGAGAGATGCAAATTAAGACCACAATGAGATACCATCTAACACCGGTTAGAATGGCTGCCATTAAACAAACAGGAAACTACAAATGCTGGAGGGGATGTGGAGAAATTGGAACTCTTATTCACTGTTGGTGGGACTGTATAATGGTTCAGCCACTCTGGAAGTCAGTCTGGCAGTTCCTTAGAAAACTAGATATAGAGTTACCATTCGATCCAGCGATTGCACTTCTCGGTATATACCCGGAAGATCGGAAAGCAGTGACACGAACAGATATCTGCACGCCAATGTTCATAGCAGCATTATTCACAATTGCCAAAAGATGGAAACAACCCAAATGTCCTTCAACAGATGAGTGGATAAATAAAATGTGGTATATACACACGATGGAATACTATGCGGCAGTAAGAAGGAACGATCTCGTGAAACATATGACAACATGGATGAACCTTGAGGACATAATGCTAAGCAAAATAAGCCAGGCACAAAAAGAGAAATATTATATGCTACCACTAATGTGAACTTTGAAAAATGTAAAACAAATGGTTTATAATGTAGAATGTAGGGGAACTAGCAGTAGAGAGCAATTAAGGAAGGGGGAACAATAATCCAAGAAGAACAGATAAGCTATTTAATGTTCTGGGGATGCCCAGGAATGACTATGGTCTGTTAATTTCTGATGGATATAGTAGGAGCAAGTTCACAGAAATGTTGCTATATTATGTAACTTTCTTGGGGTAAAGTAGGAACATGTTGGAAGTTAAGCAGTTATCTTAGGTTCGTTGTCTTTTTCTTACTCCCTTGTTATGGTCTCTTTGAAATGTTCTTTTACTGTATTTTTTTTAATACAGTTGATTTAAAAAAGAAAAAAGTTAAAAAAAAAAAAAGGGAGAAAAATATGTAGTGCCCCCTTGAGGAGCCTGTGGAGAATGCAGGGGTATTGGCCTACCCCACCTCGATGGTTGCTAACATGACCACAGACATAGGGGACTGGTGGTTTGATGGGTTGAGCCCTCTATCATAGGTTTTACCCTTGGGAAGACGGTTGCTGTAAAGGAGAGGCTAGGCCTCCCTATATTTGTGCGTAAGAGCCTCCTCCCGAATGCCTCTTTGTTGCTCAGATGTGGCCCTCTCTCTCTAGCTAAGCCAACTTGAAAGGTGAAATCACTGCCCTCCCCCCTACGTGGGATCAGACACCCAGGGGAGTGAATCTCCCTGGCAACGTGGAATATGACTCCCGGGGAGGAATGTAGACCTGGCATCGTGGGACGGAGAACATCTTCTTGACCAAAAGGGGGATGTGAAAGGAAATGAAATAAGCTTCAGTGGCAGAGAGATTCCAAAAGGAGCTGAGAGATCACTCTGGTGGGCACTCTTACGCACACTTTAGACAACCTTTTTAGGTTCTAAAGAATTGGGGTAGCTGGTGGTGGATACCTGAAACTATCAAACTACAACCCAGAACCCATGAATCTCGAAGACAGTTGTATAAAAATGTAGTTTATGAGGGGTGACAATGGGATTGGGAAAGCCATAAGGACCACACTCCACTTTGTCTAGTTTATGGATGGATGAGTAGAAAAATAGGGCAAGGAAACAAACAAACAGACAAAGGTACCCAGTGTTTTTTTTTTACTTTAATTGCTCTTTTTCACTTTAATTATTATTCTTGTTATTTTTGTGTGTGTGCTAATGAAGGTGTCAGGGATTGATTTAGGTGATGAATGTACAACTATGTAATGGTACTGTAAACAATCGAAAGTACGATTTGTTTTGTATGACTGCGTGGTATGTGAATATATCTCAATAAAATGATGATTTAAAAAAAAAAAATAAAGTAAAATAAAATAAAATGAGTCTCTTGTAAACAGCATATAGATGGATTATACACACACACACACATACATACATATATATATATATATATATATATATATATATATATATATATATATTCCATTCTGCCAGTCTATGTGTTTTCATTGGGAAGTTTAATCTATTAACATCCAATGCTATAACTACAAAGGCAGTACTTTCTTCAACCATTTTATCCCTTGGCTTTTATATATCTTATTTTCATCTCTTCTCTCTTTTTACCCTTTTAATTACCATTGCTAATATTCTTCATTTCTACACTCTCCTACAAATTTCTCTCTCCTGTCTTTTTTATCAGCCTGTGGCACTAACTTTAGTACTTCTTGTAGGGCAGGACTCTTGTTAATGAACTCTCTCAGAATCTGTTTATCTATGAATATTTTAAACTCCCCCTCATTTTTCAAGGGTAGTTTTGATGGATACAGAGTTCTTGAGTGGAAAATTTTATTTTGCAGTATCTTAAACATATCATACTACTGCCTCCTCACCCCCATGGTTTTGATGAAAAATCAGAAAGTAGTCTTACTGGGGGTTCCTTGTATGTAATGAATAGCTTTCCTCTTGCTGTTTTCAGAATTCTCTGTTTTTAGCATGTGACAGTCTGACTGGTATGTGTCTTGGAGTAGATCTATTGAGATTCATTCTGTTTGGAGTATGTTGCACTTCTTAGATATGTATATTTATGTTTTTAAAGGTTGGGAAAATTTTAGCTATTATTTCCTCAAATATTCTTTCTGCCCCTTTTCCTTCCATTCTCCTTCTGGGACACCCAGGACACTTCATGTTTGTGTGCTTTGCGTTGTCATTCAATTCCCTGAGACCCTGCTCAAATTTTTTCCATTGTTTTATCTGTTCTTTTTTCTATTCAATTTCAAATGTCCTGTCTTCTAGGTCACTAACCCTTTCTTTTGCCTGTCAAATCTGCTGTTGTATGCCTTTAGCATATTTTTAATCACATCTATTGTGCCTTTAATTCCCATGTTATTTTTCTTTGCATGCTTTTAAATTCTTCTTTATGGTCACCAATGTCTTCTTAATATCCTTTATCTCTTCAGCTGTATTTTCTTTCATTTCCTTGAATTGACTTGGGAGGTTTGAACATCTTTGAATGGTTGTTCCAAATTCTGTATCTCCTCTGACTTTTTAATTTGTTCCTTTGACTGGGTCATATATTCCTGTTTATGCCTTCTAATTTTTTTTGCTGGTATCTGGGCATCTGAATATCTTGATAGGTTTATTCTGGAGGTTGTTTTCTATCTCTTGTCTAGGATTTTGTTGAGTGGGTTTGTGTTAAGGCTCTTCTTTGACAGTTGGTTCATCAGTATTTCCCAGACAAAACAAGGCCAGGTACCTATGCAGGGAGTGCAAACCAGATCCAAAGGGCCCTGGGGAGAGGGTCAGGAAAGACTTCGAAAAGCCTTTTTGTTTCCCTTCAGCTTCTGAAGGTTGCTCTTTCCTGACCTGCCCTGAAGATGGCACTCTCCACCAAACTTCCTTTTATGACATTTCCCCAAAAGTGCACTTTCCTGAACTGCTGAGCAGATGGCACTCTGTGGCAATCTAGTCCCCTCAGTCCTACCAAAACAGGCTATTTTTAACCCTTTGCCAGTTCTGCCTCTGACACATAGTCAAAACTATGGCATGGCAGTGCCTGACCAGAATGGCTAGAACAGCAGGATCCAGTGGTCTAAATTCACCAACCATTAGTTGGATCGGTACTGGACTGTGTTCCCCTCTCTCCTTGGGGCAGAGGACTCCTTTGGCTATCCCAGTCCACAGAAGCCCAGCAGGCAGGGATTGGATTGCCCAACACTGATGGCTTCAAGGGTAGAGGATGGGCACCAGGTGCTGCGGATAGAACTACTCACAGTATCTGACCACGGTTTCTCAGTCTCTTCATCCCACACTTCCCTAGATGCTACACAGAACTCCCTTAGTCTCCAAAGTCCCAGGACAGTTGATTTGGACAGTTTCTGCCTATCCACTTGCTGCTTTGGGGAGAGGAATGAGCCCTGCAGTTCCCTCCCTATTCTGCCATTTTCCCAGAAGTCCCAGCTGATTTTTGACAAGGGTGCCAAGTCCATTCAGTAGAGAGAAAACAATCTCTTCAACAAATTGTACTGTGAAAACTGGATTTCCACATGCAAAAAAATGAATGTGGAACATATGATGAGGGTGGGACTGAGGGGGCCACTCTAGCCTGCTCTGTCTGAAGTCTGCCCCATCACATCCAGCTGCCCAGGACTGAGCTCAAGTGTATGGTGCCCATAAATTGGTTCCCAGGCTCTGATAATGGGCCACCCCCACAGCTCTCACCCTGGGGTGATGGACTTCCCTTATCTGAGAATGGCACCCCTCAATAAAAGCCAGTGGCAGAGACTGGTGTCAGTGCCTATGGGATGTCTGTTCAAGGCCCATGATCCCCACAGTGGCTACTGTATAGCCCTCAAGAGCATGAGAGTCCCCAGTGGAGGAGGCACAGGAGGAGGCCTTCCCATCAGCAGTTCGTGAGGTGGCCTTACTGAGGCAGCTGGAAGCTTTTGAACATCCCAATTTTGTCCGACTGATGGACGTCTGTGCCATAGCCCAAACTAACCAGGAGACAAAGATGACATTGGTGTTTGAGCATGTGGACAAAGACCTAAGGACTTATCTGACCAGGCATCTCCTGCAGGTTTGCCAGTGGCGATCAAGGATCTGATGTACCAGTTTCCAAGAGGCCGAGATGTCCTTTCTGCCAGAGAACATTCTGGTGACAAGTGATGGAACAGTTAAGCTGGCTGACTTTGGCCTGCAGAGTCCACAGCTACCAGATGCCTGCGGTTGTTACACTCTGGTACCAGGCTCCCAAAGCTGTTCTGCAGTCTACATATGCAATACCTGTGGATGTATGGAGGGTTGGCTGTATCTCTGCACAGATGTTTTCATCAGAAGACTCTCTTCTGTGGCAACCCAGACATTGACCAGTTAGGCAAAATCTTTGATTTGATTAGGCTGCCCCCAGAGGATGACTGGTTTTGAGATGTGTCTCTATCCTGAGGAGACTTTTTCCTTCGAGGGCCCTGACAGTGCAATCGGTGGTGCCTGAGTTGGAGAAGTCTGGAGCACAGTTGGAAATGCTGACTTTTAACCCACACAAGCAAATTTCTGCTTTCCAAGCCCTGCAGCACTCTTTTCTACAAAAGGGAGAAGGTAATCCAGAGTGAGCAATGGCGTGTCTGCAAAAGGACCAAGAAAAGGAAGAGAAGCTGTCATTTCCCTTCTTTGGACACTTGAGTGAGGGGCCCCCACTAAGAAAGCAATCTCTGCCTTCATCTCTGAGGCCATGGAGACCCCTCCCCCAACCTTTTATGGAAAATATTTTGCTGCCTTAATGACATTCCTCTCCCACTCCTCCTTTTGAGGCACATCCTTCTCCTGCCCCCTATTTCCATACACCAAGGAGTGTGTCTCCTCTTCCTTTTTTCCCTACCTAGATATTGGGGTTCATTTCTATACAGAAAAAAAACCCAAAAACAAATAAACAAAAAATGAAAGTGGACTCCTACCTCATACTATATGCAAAAATTTACTCAAAATGGATCAACGACATAAATATAAGAACTAAAACTATAAAACTCTTAAAAGACAACATAGAGAAATATCTTCAGGACCTTGTATTTTGATGATGATTTCTTAGACCTTACACCAAAAACATGACCAACAAAAGAAAATCTAGAGACATGAACTTCATCAAAATGAAAAGTATTTGTGCACTTAAGGCCATTACCAAGAAAGTAAAAAGAACACCTACAGAATGGGAGAAAATACTTGGAGACCATATATCTGATAAAGGTTTAATATCCAGAATATATAAAGAACTCCCATAGTTCAGCGACAAAAAGACAAACAACCCAATTTAAAAATGGGCAAAGGAGTTGAATAGATATTTCTCCAAAGAAGATATATGGTTAATATGTCATGGTTAATAAGTGCATGAAAAGATGCTCAACTTCATTAGCCATGAGGGAAATGCAAATCAAAACCACAATGTGATACCATCTCCCATCCACCATAATGGCTATTATTTTTAAACCAGACAATGACAAGTGCTAAGGAGTACACAGAAAAATAAGAGTTGTGGTGGCTTGGAGTTACGTACCCCAGAAAAACATGTTCTTAATCTGAATCCATTCCTGTGGTTTTGAATCCATTGTATATGGACCTTTTGATGGGACTACTTCAGTTAAGGTGTGGCCCAACTGAATGAGGATGGGTCTTAATCCTACTACTGGAGGCCTTAAAGAGAGGTCACAACATTGAGAAAAGTTAAATAAATTGTTTATAATGTAGAATGTAGGGGAACTAGTGATAGAGAGCAATTAATGGAGGGGGAATGATAACCCAAGAAGAACAGATAAGCTATCGTTGGGTAAATTTAACGTTCTGGGAATGACCAGAAATGACTGTGGTTTGTTAATTTCTGATGGGTATGGTAGGAACAAGTTCACAGAAATGTTGTTATGTTAGTTTATTTTCTTGGGGTAGAGTAGGAACATGTTGGAAGTAAAGTAGTTATTTTAGGTCAGTTGTCTTTTTCTTACTCCCTTGTCATGTTACAGTTTGTTTGAAGTGCTTTTTTACTGTATGTTTTTTTTTTAATTTTTTTGTTATAGTTAATTTTTAAAAAAAGTTAATTAAAAAAAACAATAAAAAAATATGCAGAGCACTTTTGAGGAGCTGGTGGAGAATTCAGGGGTGTTGGGCTTCCCCACCTCAATGGTTGCTGATGTGCTCACAGACATAGGGGACTGGTGGTTTGATGGGCTGAGCCGTCTACCATGGGACCTGCCTTTGGCAAGACTGTTGCTCCAAAGGAGAGGCTAGGCCTGCCTATAATTGTGCCTAAGAGCCTCCTCCAGAATGCCTCTTTGTTACTCAGATGTGGACCTCTCTCTGTAGCTAAGCTAACTTGGCAGGTGAAATCACTGCCCTCCCCCCTACGTGGGATCTGACACCCAGGGGAGTGAATCTTCCTGGCAACGTGGGATATGACTCCCGGGGAGGAATCTGGACCCGGCATTGTGGGATGGAGAACATCTTCTTGACCAAAAAGGGGATGTGAAAGGAAATAAGTTTCAGTGACTGAGAGATTCCAAAAGGAGCCGAGAGGTCCCTCTGGTGGGCACTCTTAAGCACAATATAGACAACCCTTTTTAGGTTCTAATGAATTGGAATACTAGCAGTAAATACCCGAAACTATCAAACTACAACCCAGAACCCATGAATGTTGAAGATGATTGTGTAAAAATGTAGCTTATGAGGGGTGAAAATGTGATCGGGAAAGCCATATGGACCACACTCCCCTTTGTCCAGTGAATGCATGAATGAGTAGAAAAATGGGGGCAAAAAAAGAAAAAAAAAACACCCAGTGTTCTTTTTACTTTGTTCTTTTTCACTGTAATTTTTATTCTTATTATTTTTGTGTGTGTGGTAATGAAAATGTTCAAAAATTAATTTTGGTGATGAACACACAACTATGTAATGGTACTGTGAAAAATTGAATGTACGCTTTGTATGACTGCATGGTATGTGAATATATTTAAATAAAAATGAATTAAAATAAATAAATTAATTTAAAAAAAGAGAGAGAGAGAGAGAGGTCACAGAGAGAAGCCACAGGGATCAGCCTGGAGCTGGAAGTCAACAGATCCCAGAAGACAAAGCAGAATTTCTATCCTTCAGCCAGCTAGCCTCTCCTGGGGAATTCACTGAAAGCTTCATTGGAGTTGCCAACTTGCAGCTTGCTCTACGGAACTCGGACTTGCCAATCTCCAGAGTCATGAGTCAATTCCAGTAATATGTAAATATCTGTCCTGTTGGTTCTGAACCCTAATGAATACAGGAACCCTTATACATTGTGGAAATGCAAAATGATGCAGCCACTGTGGAAAACAGTTTGGTGGTTCCTCAAAAAGTTAATCATAGAATTACCATATGCCCCAGGAATCCCACTTCTCAGTATCTACCCAAAGAACTCAAAGCAGACAGATATCTGTGTATCAGTGTAGACAGCATCATTATTCACAATAACCAAAAGATGGAAGCAACCTAATGTCCCCCAGCAGATGAATGCATAACCAAAATGTGGTGTATACATACAATGAAATATTAGCCTTAAAAAAGAATGAAGTTCAAAAAAAAAGGTGCTGAGAGGCGGGGCAAGATGGCAGACTGGTGAGCTGTAAGTTTTAGTTACTCCTCCAGGAAAGTAGGTAAAAAGCCAGGAACTGCGTGGACTGGACACCACAGAGCAATCTGTCTTTGGGCATACTTCATACAACACTCATGAAAACGTGGAACTGCTGAGATCAGCGAAATCTGTAAGTTTTTGCGGCCAGGGGACCCGCGCCCCTCCCTTCCAGGCTCAGTCCCGGGGGAGGAGGGGCTGCCAGCTCCGGGAAGGAGAACGGAGAACTGCAGTGGTAGCCCTTCTCAGAAACTCATTCTACTGATTCAAACTCCAACCATAGATAGACTGAGACCAGACACCAGAGAATCTGAGAGCTGCCAGCCCAGCAGAAAGGAGACAGGCATAGAAAAAAAAAAATAACACGAAAAACTCCAAAATAAAAGCAGAGGATTTTTGGAGTTCTGGTGAACACAGAAAGGGGAAGGGCGGAGCTCAGGCCTTGAGGCGCATATGCAAATCCCGAAGAAAAGCTGATCTCTCTGCCCTGTGGACCTTTCCTTAATGGCCCTGGTTGCTTTGTCTATTAGCATTTCAATAACCCATTAGATCTCTGAGGAGGGCCCTTTTTTTTTTTTTTTTTTTTTTAATCCTTTTTTCTTTTTCTAAAACAATTACTCTAAGAAGCCCAATACAGAAAGCTTCAAAGAATTGCAATTTGGGCACGTCAAGTCAAGAGCAGAACTAAGAGAGTTCTGAGACAAAAGGCAATAATCCAGTGGCTGAGAAAATTCACTAAACACCACAACTTCCCAAGAAAAGGGGGGTGTCCGCTCACAGCCACCATCCTGGTGGACAGGAAACACTCCTGCCCATCGCCAGCCCCATAGCCCAGAGCTGCCCCAGACAACCCAGTGTGACGGAAGTGCTTCAAATAACAGGCACACACCACAAAACTGGGCGTGGACATTAGCCTTCCCTGCAACCTCAGCTGATTGTCCCAGAGCTGGGAAGGTGGAGCAGTGTGAATTAACAAAGCCCCATTCACCCATCATTTGAGCAGACTGGGAGCCTCCCTACACAGCCCAGCAGCCCAGAACTGCCCTGGGGGGATGGCACTCACCTGTGACATAGCACAGTCATCCCGCAACAGAGGACCCGGGGTGCACGGCCTGGAAGAGGGGCCCACTTGCAAGTCTCAGGAGCCATACGCCAATACCAAAGACTTGTGGGTCAGTGGCAGAGACAAACTGTGGCAGGACTGAACTGAAGGATTAGACTATTGCAGCAGCTTTAAAACTCTAGGATCATCAGGGAGATTTGATTGTTAGGGCCACCCCCCCTCCCCGACTGCCCAGAAACACGCCCCACATACAGGGCAGGCAACACCAACTACACACGCAAGCTTGGTACACCAATTGGGCCCCACAAGACTCACTCCCCCACTCACCAAAAAAAAGGCTAAGCAGGGGAGAACTGGCTTGTGGAGAACAGGTGACTCGTGGATGCCACCTGCTGGTTAGTTAGAGAAAGTGTACTCCACGAAGCTGTAGATCTGATAAATTAGAAATAAGGACTTCAATAGGTCTACAAACCCTAAAAGAACCCTATCAAGTTCAGCAAATGCCACGAGGCCAAAAACAACAGAAAATTATAAAGCATATGAAAAAACCAGACGATATGGATAACCCAAGCCCAAGCACCCAAATCAAAAGACCAGAAGAGACACAGCACCTAGAGCAGCTACTCAAAGAACTAAAGATGAACAATGAGACCATAGTACGGGATATGAAGGAAATCAAGAAGACTCTAGAAGAGCATAAAGAAGACATTGCAAGACTAAATAAAAAAATGGATGATCTTATGGAAATTAAAGAAACTGTTGACCAAATTAAAAAGATTCTGGACACTCATAGTACAAGACTAGAGGAAGTTGAACAACGAATCAGTGACCTGGAAGATGACAGAATGGAAAATGAAAGCATAAAAGAAAGAATGGGGAAAAAAATTGAAAAAATCGAAATGGACCTCAGGGATATGATAGATAATATGAAACGTCCAAATATAAGACTCATTGGTGTCCCAGAAGGGGAAGAAAAGGGTAAAGGTCTAGGAAGAGTATTCAAAGAAATTGTTGGGGAAAACTTCCCAAATCTTCTAAACAACATAAATACACAAATCATAAATGCTCAGCGAACTCCAAATAGAATAAATCCAAATAAACCCACTCCGAGACATATACTGATCACACTGTCAAACACAGAAGAGAAGGAGCAAGTTCTGAAAGCAGCAAGAGAAAAGCAATTCACCACATACAAAGGAAACAGCATAAGACTACGTAGTGACTACTCAGCAGCCACCATGGAGGCGAGAAGGCAGTGGCACGATATATTTAAAATTCTGAGTGAGAAAAATTTCCAGCCAAGAATACTTTATCCAGCAAAGCTCTCCTTCAAATTTGAGGGAGAGCTTAAATTTTTCACAGACAAAGAAATGCTGAGAGAATTTGCTAACAAGAGACCTGCCCTACTGGAGATACTAAAGGGAGCCCTACAGACAGAGAAACAAAGACAGGACAGAGAGACTTGGAGAAAGGTTCAGTACTAAAGAGATTCGGTATGGGTACAATAAAGGATATTAATAGAGAGAGGGAAAAATATGGCAAACATAAACCAAAGGATAAGATGGCCGATTCAAGAAATGCCTTCACGGTTTTAACGTTGAATGTAAATGGATTAAACTCCCCAATTAAAAGATATAGATTCGCAGATTTTATCAAAAAAAATGAACCATCACTATGTTGCATACAAGAGACTCATCTTAGACACAGGGACACAAAGAAACTGAAAGTGAAAGGATGGAAAAAAATATTTCATGCAAGCCACAGCCAAAAGAAAGCAGGTGTAGCAATATTAATCTCAGATAAAATAGACTTCAAATGCAGGGATGTTTTGAGAGACAAAGAAGGCCACTACATACTAATAAAAGGGGCAATTCAGCAAGAAGAAATAACAATCATAAATGTCTATGCACCCAATCAAGGTGCCACAAAATACATGAGAGAAACACTGGCAAAACTAAAGGAAGCAATTGATGTTTCCACAATAATTGTGGGAGACTTCAACACATCACTCTCTCCTATAGATAGATCAACCAGACAGAAGACCAATAAGGAAATTGAAAACCTAAACAATCTGATAAATGAATTAGATTTAACAGACATATACAGGACATTACATCCCAAATCACCAGGATACACATACATTTCTAGTGCTCATGGAACTTTCTCCAGAATAGATCATATGCTGGGACATAAAACAAGCCTCAATAAATTTAAAAAGATTGAAATTATTCAAAGCACATTCTCTGACCACAGTGGAATACAATTAGAAGTCAATAACCATCAGAGACTTAGAAAATTCACAAATACCTGGAGGTTAAACAACACACTCCTAAACAATCAGTGGGTTAAAGAAAATAGCAAGAGAAATTGCTAAATATATAGAGACGAATGAAAATGAGAACACAACATACCAAAACCTATGGGATGCAGCAAAAGCAGTGCTAAGGGGGAAATTTATAGCACTAAACGCATATATTAAAAAGGAAGAAAGAGCCAAAATCAAAGAACTAATGGATCAACTGAAGAAGCTAGAAAATGAACAGCAAACCAATCCTAAACCAAGTAGAAGAAAAGAAATAACAAGGATTAAAGCAGAAATAAATGACATAGAGAACAAAAAAACAATAGAGAGGATAAATATCACCAAAAGTTGGTTCTTTGAGAAGATCAACACGATTGACAAGCCCCTAGCTAGACGGACAAAATCAAAAAGAGAGAAGACCCATATAAACAAAATAATGAATGAAAAAGGTGACGTAACTGCAGATCCTGAAGAAATTAAAAAAATTATAAGAGGATATTATGAACAACTGTATGGCAACAAACTGGATAATGTAGAAGAAATGGACAATTTCCTGGAAACATATGAACAACCTAGACTGACCAGAGAAGAAACAGAAGACCTCAACCAACCCATCACAAGCAAAGAGATCCAATCAGTCATCAAAAATCTTCCCACAAATAAATGCCCAGAGCCAGATGGCTTCACAGGGGAATTCTACCAAACTTTCCAGAAAGAACTGACACCAATCTTACTCAAACTCTTTCAAAACATTGAAGAAAATGGAACACTACCTAACTCATTTTATGAAGCTAACATCAATCTAATACCAAAACCAGGCAAAGATGCTACAAAAAAGGAAAACTACCGGCCAATCTCCCTAATGAATATAGATGCAAAAATCCTCAACAAAATACTTGCAAATCGAATCCAAAGACACATTAAAAAAATCATACACCATGACCAAATGGGGTTCATTCCAGGCATGCAAGGATGGTTCAACATAAGAAAAACAATCAATGTATTACAACACATTCACAAGTCAAAAGGGAAAAATCAATTGATCATCTCAATAGATGCTGAAAAAGCATTTGACAAAATCCAACATCCCTTTTTGATAAAAACACTTCAAAAGGTAGGAATTGAAGGAAACTTCCTCAACATGATAAAGAGCATATATGAAAAACCCACAGCCAGCATAGTACTCAATGGTGAGAGACTGAAAGCCTTCCCTCTAAGATCAGGAACAAGACAAGGATGCCCGCTGTCACCACTGTTATTCAACATTGTGCTGGAAGTGCTAGCCAGGGCAATCCGGCAAGACAAAGAAATAAAAGGCATCCAAATTGGAAAAGAAGAAGTAAAACTGTCATTGTTTGCAGATGATATGATCTTATATCTAGAAAACCCTGAGAAATCAACGATACACCTACTAGAGCTACTAAACAAATTTAGCAAAGTAGCGGGATACAAGATTAATGCACATAAGTCAGTAATGTTTCTATATGCTAGAAATGAACAAACTGAAGAGACACTCAAGAAAAAGATACCATTTTCAATAGCAACTAAAAAAATCAAGTACCTAGGAATAAACTTAACCAAAGATGTAAAAGACCTATACAAAGAAAACTACATAACTCTACTAAAAGAAATAGAAGGGGACCTTAAAAGATGGAAAAATATTCCATGTTCATGGATAGGAAGGCTAAATGTCATTAAGATGTCAATTCTACCCAAACTCATCTACAGATTCAATGCAATCCCAATCAAAATTCCAACAACCTACTTTGCAGACTTGGAAAAGCTAGTTATCAAATTTATTTGGAAAGGGAAGATGCCTCGAATTGCTAAAGACACTCTAAAAAAGAAAAACGAAGTGGGAGGACTTACACTCCCTGACTTTGAAGCTTATTATAAAGCCACAGTTGCCAAAACAGCATGGTACTGGCACAAAGATAGACATATAGATCAATGGAATTGAATTGAGAACTCAGAGATAGACCCTCAGATCTATGGCCAACTCATCTTTGATAAGGCCCCCAAAGTCACTGAATTGAGTCATAATGGTCTTTTCAACAAATGGTGCTGGGAGAGTTGGATATCCATAGCCAAAAGAATGAAAGAGGACCCCTACCTCACCCCCTACACAAAAATTAACTCAAAATGGACCAAAGATCTCAATATAAAAGAAAGTACCATAAAACTCCTAGAAGATAATGTAGGAAAACATCTTCAAGACCTTGTATTAGGCGGCCACTTCCTAGACTTTACACCCAAAGCACAAGCAACAAAAGAGAAAATAGATAAATGGGAACTCCTCAAGCTTAGAAGTTTCTGCATCTCAAAGGAATTTCTCAAAAAGGTAAAGAGGCAGCCAACTCAATGGGAAAAAATTTTTGGAAACCATGTATCTGACAAAAGACTGATATCTTGCATATATAAAGAAATCCTACAACTCAATGACAATAGTACAGACAGCCCAATTATAAAATGGGCAAAAGATATGAAAAGACAGTTCTCTGAAGAGGAAATACAAATGGCCAAGAAACACATGAAAAAATGTTCAGCTTCACTAGCTATTAGAGAGATGCAAATTAAGACCACAATGAGATACCATCTAACACCGGTTAGAATGGCTGCCATTAAACAAACAGGAAACTACAAATGCTGGAGGGGATGTGGAGAAATTGGAACTCTTATTCGTTGTTGGTGGGACTGTATAATGGTTCAGCCACTCTGGAAGTCAGTCTGGCAGTTCCTTAGAAAACTAGATATAGAGTTGCCATTCGATCCAGCGATTGCACTTCTCGGTATATACCCGGAAGGTCGGAAAGCAGTGACACGAACAGATATCTGCACGCCAATGTTCATAGCAGCATTATTCACAATTGCCAAGAGATGGAAACAACCCAAATGTCCTTCAACAGATGAGTGGATAAATAAAATGTGGTATATACACACGATGGAATACTACGCGGCAGTAAGAAGAAACGATCTGGTGAAACATATGACAACATGGATGAACCTTGAAGACATAATGCTGAGCGAAATAAGCCAGGCACAAAAAGAGAAATATTATATGCTACCACTAATGTGAACTTTGAAAAATGTAAAACAAATGGTTTATAATGTAGAATGTAGGGGAACTAGCAGTAGAGAGCAATTAAGGAAGGAGGAACAATAATCCAAGAAGAACAGATAAGCTAACGTTCTGGGGATGCCCAGAAATGACTATGGTCTGTTAATTTCTGATGGATATAGTAGGAACAAGTTCACAGAAATGTTGCTATATTATGTAACTTTCTTGGGGTAAAGTAGGAACATGTTGGAAGTTAAGCAGTTATCTTAGGTTCGTTGTCTTTTTCTTACCCCCTTGTTATGGTCTCTTTGAAATGTTCTTTTATTGTATGTTTGTTTTCTTTTTAACTTTTTTTTTCATACAGTTGATTTAAAAAAGAAGGGAAAGTTAAAAAAAAAAAAAAAAAAAGAAAAACAAGGAAAAAAAAAAAGATGTAGTGCCCCCTGAGGAGCCTGTGGAGAATGCAGGGGTATTCGCCTACCCCACCTCCATGGTTGCTAACATGACCACAGACATATGGGACTGGTGGTTTGATGGGTTGAGCCCTCTACCATAAGTTTTACCCTTGGGAAGACGGTTGCTGCAAAGGAGAGGCTAGGCCTCCCTGTATTTGTGCCTAAGAGTCTCCTCCTGAATGCCTCTTTGTTGCTCAGATGTGGCCCTCTCTCTCTGGCTAAGCCAACTTGAAAGGTGAAATCACTGCCCTCTCCCCTACGTGGGATCAGACACCCAGGGGAGTGAATCTCCCTGGCAACGTGGAATATGACTCCCGGGGAGGAATGTAGACCCGGCATCGTGGGACGGAGAACATCTTCTTGACCAAAAGGGGGATGTGAAAGGAAATGAAATAAGCTTCAGTGGCAGAGAGATTCCTAAACGAGCTGAGAGATCACTCTGGTGGGCACTCTTACGCACACTTTAGACAACCCTTTTTAGGTTCTAAAGAATTGGGGTAGCTGGTGGTGGATACCTGAAACTATCAAACTACAACCCAGAACCCGTGAATCTCGAAGACAGTTGTATAAAAATGTAGCTTATGAGGGGTGACAATGGGATTGGGAAAGCCATAAGGACCAAACTCCACTTTGTCTAGTTTATGGATGGATGCGTAGAAAAGTAGGGGAAGGAAACAAACAGACAAAGGTACCCAGTGTTCTTTTTTACTTCAATTGCTCTTTTTCACTCTAATTATTATTCTTGTTATTTTTGTGTGTGTGCTAATGAAGGTGTCAGGGATTGATTTAGGTGATGATTGTACAAATATGTAATGGTACTGTAAACAATCGAAAGTACAATTTGTTTTGTATGACTGCGTGGTATGTGAATATATCTCAATAAAATGATGATTAAAAAAAAAAAAAGAATGAAGTTCTGATCCATGATACAACATAAATGAACCTTGTTGACATCATGTTGAGTGAAATAAGTCAAACACAGAGGGACAGCTATTTTGATTCTACTTAGATGAAATAGGTAGAAAATGCCAATTCATAGAGACAGAAATTAAAGTACAGGTTACCAGGGCAAGAGGGAAGGGAAATGGGGAGTTAATGCCTAATAGTGTAAGGTTTCTGTTTGGAATGATAGGAAAGTGCTGGTAGTGGATGGTGTTAAGTGTAGCGCAAACATTGTGATTACGATTAATCCCACTCAATGGTATGCTTGGGAGTGGCTGAAATGGGAAAGATTGTTTCCAGAGTTTTTAAAAATCCATTAGAGAGACAATGGCAATTAAATATATGATCCTGGACAGGATCTCATAATGGAGGTGAAAAGACCAAAAAGGACATTATTGGGATGCAGAAAAAATGGAATATAGACTGCAAGCTTTATATCAATGTTAAGTTTCTTAAACTTGGTAACAGTACTTAAGGTAGTTACAAAAGTGAATAGCCTTGTTCTTTGAAAATTTACATGACGTATTAAGTGTTCAAGGAGCATGATGTGTACAACCTACTCTCAAATGTTTAGAAAATAAGTAGATGGAGATGGATGGATGGATAGATGCAGAATTATAAAGCAAATGTGGCAAAACGTTAAAAGCTGGTAAGTTATGTTTGTGTGCTCTGCATGGGTTTTGCATTATTTTTGCAACTATCCTCTAAGCTTGAAATTATTTCAAAATAAAAAGCTTAAGAATTTTTAAAAAATCAACCATTTTAGTGGGTGTGTAGTGATATCTCATTGTGATTTTCATTTGCATTTCACTGATGCCTAATGATGTTGAGTATCCTTAAATACACTTATTGTCCATTCACATGTCTTCTTTGGTCTGTATGTCCACCCTTTACCCAGTACCACACTGTTTTGATGAGTGTAGCTTTGTAGTAATTTTTGAAATCAGGAAGTGTGAGTCCTCTATCTACATTCTTTTTAATATTATTTTGATTATCTGGCTCCCTTGCAATTCCTCATGAATTTGAAGCCAATATTTCCATTACTGCAACATGTTTATTTCCTAACTTTTCAGATAGTAAGTGGTTTGGAGAAGTGGCTTTTTTTTTTTTTTTTTAATTTTCAAGGGGCTATGCTTGTAAGTGTGTATTACCTCATAATGATTTTCTAATATTCCCTCGATTTCCTATACCAAAATTTATTATCTTAATTTCTATTTTCATGTATTTGCTGTGTTAAGATGTAGAGATTAATGAATTAATATATTTAAAGCACTTAGAAAAGTAGCTGGCATATAAGTACTTATACTATTACTATGGTTGATGCTGTTGTTCTCTGCTGATTCATCCCTGCTACCCACCTCCAACTGGTTCACCTTCCTTCTCCCCTCCCCACCCCATTCTATCACCTCTTCAAATATAGCCTGTTTTCTCTTCTGTTCATCTTACATAGTCTCACCATTACTTGGCCCTACTGAAACTGCTTTTTTGTTCCCTGTCCCACTCCCCACAAGTCAGTTTAAGCTTTCTCCATCCTTTTGGGCAAGGGATGCACTTTCTGTTTACTGTGAAAACTGAGTATATCTATCCAAAATATCCTTTTTCTTCTTTCACTTTAATTTCCTTGTATTCGCATTCTCCTGTCTACTTCAAATATCCACTCTTCCCTTCTGCCTCAAAGGAAGGTGCATTTCTTCTGTGGCTAACCCCTCCATCTCTAATTTTTATTCCACTCTTCCTTTGGGAAAAGGCTTCACTACAAATAACAGACAATCCCTTAAAAACAGCTTTTTTTTTTTTTAAGGTGGGGTGTTTTCTCAAGTGAAAGAATTTTGTATAGTAGGATGTTTGGGGCTGATATGGCAGCTCTACCATATTGCCAGGGACCTTTGTTCCTTCTTTTCCCTGCTCTGCCACCCCTGAACTATGGCCTTTATCCTCATGGCCCAAAATAGCTGCCTGAAAACCAGCCAAAATAATTTTCCTAGGCAGTAAAATTAAGTTGAAGAAGGCAAAGTGGTGGGGGAGGGGAGGGCTCTCCTTTTTAAGGAGACTTCCCTGAAGAACTACAGAACACTACATTTTGGCCAAAACTTAGTCAATTAACCACATATAGCTGTGAGGCAGGCTATGCAAGGAGCTATTTCACTGGGTGGCAATGCAGCCACCTAAAAATAAAAATCTGTGTTCTGATAGTTTAAGGGGAAAAAAATGGTTTTCCTTACTAAAGAAGTTGGGGAGAAAAAACTTGGTGAGGAACCTATGCTTTCTTATCTCCAACAACAGTTCCATTTACCTGCTTCTTCAGCCTCTTTTCATTCCCCTCAGACATGTTCCACCCTTCATCCTAAACGAAAACCAAGATTCTCTTGATTATGGAAATTTTCTTCCTTTCACTGCAAAATTTCTTTTCTTGCTCTCCTTTACAATTTATTTTTTTCTTCTCATTCCCAATCTCTACTTATCATCTCTTCAGACTATACAGCTTCCTAACTAGTCTCCCAGTTCGCAGGGCACTTAATATTTTACCCCAACAGTTCGTTTTATTTATAATTAACTACGCCAAAAACACATTAAGTATTTTTGTAAAAAATATATAATAATGCAAAAATCTCCCTCGGGCACACCCACGGCGACATTAAAACGTTTAATTACTGAACAAAATGCGAGGACGGAGAGTGGGGAAGATGTTACTTTCCAATGCGTCCATGTCGACGAGGATGAAAGCCCTACGTCACTGCAGGTTTCGCAGCCTCACGTAGGACTCTCCCCACAAAAAGTTCCTGTTTCTCCTGTAGGGCTAGAGTAAACGTAAAACCGCGCTTCTTCCGGAACTCTATCTGCCACAGCCCCTAACCACCTGGCTACAAGAAAAAGGTACAAGATTCTCGCGAGCGTCGGACGATAACTCGAGCGGTGCGCTTCTCTGACGTATTTCCGGGACGCCGGAGTAGAGGAAAACTGCAGTGCGTGCTGGGGAAGCAGGAGCTGGGAAGATGGTGGTCACTAGGTCGGCGAGGTCTCGGGCCTTGATCTCGATCTCGGCCGCTGAAAGCTCGCCACAGAAGGTGAGATATCTCCTTTTCTCTCGTCCCTTCGCAGAGCGTCGCTTGTGGAGTTGGAGCAGCACAAAAGTCGCAAGGGTCTCGCGGATAGTTAAGAAAGGCGGGGAGGGCCGGATGTTGCCGCGCACTGCTTCGTATCGGGCCCGGTGCCGGCGCTAAGCGCCTTACCTGTAGTGTTCTGTTTAGTCCTCGCTACGTTTTTTTAAGGCAGTTCTTAATAAGAAACAGAAAGGTTAGGTAAGTTACTACTGGTCGTTCAGCTCCGGGATACGGATGAAGAACTCAGACATTTTAACCTTAAGATTAGCATCTTACCAAGGAGGGCTAATTTCGGCCACCATGCGTGGACTTCATTTGGCGGGGTTGGAGGGTAGAGCACCGTTTTTACTGGGAAGGCCCGCGGCAGCTCGCACCACCTTGTTCTGTTCTTTATGGCTGCGGTGACGTCGCTTGGTGACTTTCGGGGGCGCTAGTCGTTTACTGCCTTATTCTCATTTGGGGGCGGGAAGGGGAACGGAGTGTCATTTCTCTTGTAGGTAAAGGCGAGAGCAGCGACCAATACCATAGATTACTAAACACATCTTTGCTTAGACAGTTAGTATTGTCTTTCTCTTTTCTTCCCCTCTATGAGGGTGGAGACATAAGTCCTCCTAGCATGTTTAACTTTGAGCGGAGAAAATTCTCCTTTGGCCAGGACTCGGGTGAGGGGATGAGGCAAGACCTTGTTAATGCAGTGTCGATTCAGTTGTTTTGTTTTTTTTGGTTTTGTTTTGTTGTCATATTTTTTTTTGCATTAATTTTGACTTTTTATAAACAGCATTAAAGTTTTCTGAATACTGAGTTTTTTTAGTGCTCTCCTAAATTTTGCTTTTGAGGGGAGTGCCTCACTCACTTTGCCTTAGTCCCAGCCCTACCTAAATTAATTGCATTGTGTTTTACCATCTTGCAGAAGTCTGCTGGAGATGGAATTACCAGGAGTAAAATTGAAGAGCATCCAGAAAGCAAGAAGGAATCCCAGTCCCATGTCCCTAGTACTGCTGAATCACCTACTACCCAGAAACAAAGTCCAATCCCTAGAACTTGTAAAACTGGAAAGAGGAAAAGCAGAACTGAGGCCTCCTTACCAGAGATGATTGTTGAACCAGCTACTGATGGGGAGACCTCTGAAGCAGAGTCAAATTGTTCTGTGTCTGAGCTCCAGGATCACATTTTAAGAGTAACTAGGAGAAGGCAGATATTAGTTCCACACACCCCTGTGTCCAGTGTTAGGAAAAGACTGAAAATAACTCCCATAAATGAGTCACATACTAAAGAAGTTTCTGAAGCAGAATCTCATATTTCAGGTATTTCTAGAATTGTGCCTTGCACAGTAGTAACTACAAGAACCAGAAAGTATAAGGCTAAATTCATAACAGATCCAAGCCAAGAATCACACACACAAGATATTTCTGATGCTGAGTCTTCATGCTCAGACATTTCTCCATTTTCAGGAATTGCAACTGGGAGAACAACCAGGAGTATGCAGGGGAAATTAGAGGCACAGATTGAGGAGAAAGATTCTGAGAGTATACCAGAAAATGAAAAGCAAATCACAGCTACACTTATGAATTCAGAGGATTCAGATACCAGACAAACTTCTCAGTTACTAGCAAATTCTATTGCTCAAATAAACAAGACAGACTTCTGTAAAAATGAAACTTACAATGATTTTGATGATGATTCCTTCCATGGAAATTCAGAAAAAATACTAACAGTGCAAAAACGTCCAAGTTTTAATGTAAGTAAGGGCGAAAGGGCCAATGTTACAGCTCTAAAAGAAATAACAAAGCAGAATTCTAAGAGTTTGGATGAAGAAGCTAAAGGAATAATAGATGAGGGAAAAGAAACTAATCAGGAAAGTTCTCAGTTGAAGAGTCTGTCTGAACTTCAGGACACTGGACTTCAGCGTTTCGCCTCTCAAAGTCATTCAACCCCCCGAACTAACAAAACCACATCAGAGTCCGCATATCTGAACCATGAGGCTATAATGAAATCATTAGCTCGAACATTTGCAGTTGTGGAAGTAGACAGATGGGATGAAGAGAAAGAACACACCTTAAAAACAAGTGACTTGGTGCAGTGTGATGATGGTGGTAATAGTGATAATGAGAGAGAAGACTGCACAGTTACAGGTGTTACCAAAGACATAAACAATGAAAAGAATGCAGATTATGAATATAGTACAAAATTATACACATCTCAGGATAAGGATGATTCTGTTTTATTAGTTCTCAGCAGTGATGAAAGCCAGCACTCTGAAAACAGTGAGAACGAAGAGGACACCGTGTGTTTTCTTGAAAACGGTAGTCAAAGGGAGTCATCGAATAGCGACTCAGGAAATATGTCACGTGACAATGCATTGTTTGTAATTGACACAACTCCTGGATTGAGTGTTGATAAAAATTTTTACTTGGAAGAGGAAGAGAAGGCAAGTGAGGCTGCCATTGAGAAAGAACAAGAAGAGCAGGAGGAAGAAGAGGATGAAAAAAGTGAAGAAGATCCATCAGACTATGACATAAGTAAAAATAATGAGCTCAGTGATGAAGAGGACATACTGAATAACACAAAATCTAAACTGTAAGTTACACCTTATTTTTAAAAGTAAATTTTTGGTACATATGTTAAGTAGCTAATTTGCCATAAAAATATAAAATATCAGAAAGCAATGGGAATTGAGGGGAAAATGATTGCATCATAGTCTTTACTGAAGAGCTGTTCTATCCAGCATTTTCTTTGTCTCTGTGGGTGCTTTTGTTATTCATATTTTTCCCACCATTGAGATCTAAAAGTGCTCCTTTTGGTGATATATTAGAAATCAACTGATAACAAGGTTTTCCTGCATGATTCTTAAGAGCATCATAAAAGCGGGGGGGAAACTAACTTGTTTTTTTTCCTATATGTTAATTGTAAGAAATTGAACAATACAGAAAATAATCACCTATAATCCATTACCCTTTGACAAGTGCTACTGTGGGGAGGGGGTGGGGAAGTTTAGTTTGTCTAAACTAAATTTAAATTGGTTTCTCCTAGGCTCAAGGCCCCCTGATGACAGTGTATCCACTGGAAATATAGGGAATGTAAGGAACTGTACCTTAACATGCTCAGTTTTCACTCTGAATCAATGAAATCAATCTAAGGCTGGGCTGGAGCATATATATATTTTAAAAGCCATCCCCAGGTTAATACCAATAAGTCCAAGTATACATACTTACAGAAAGAATTGCATTTAAAAGACCTAATGTAGCAGGAGACCAGGTCAATTGCAAAACCTTCTGATATGATAGATATGGGGTATTACGTAGGTATTTTGAGAAGGCTCCAGTGGAAGATAATGGATGCTTATTTCTGTTTAAGACACTGGTTTAGAGGCACTACCAAATGCCCTTAGTTGCTCAGAATAACATTGTAAATTGGATAAACTGAAAGTTCAGAGTACAAGAATCTTTTTGACTTTAGAGGTAAAGATGGGTATGTTTATTAACTCACTACCTATCATCAGGTTGAGCTGGATTACCAGATGCTTCCATTTTCTGTAATTTTTTCTTTATGAAATCTATTGGCATATTATATGCCCTTTAATCAAAAACTAGTTTTAAAAATCTGGGGAATACATTTGGATGTGCTCCCTGAAAATTCATTTAATTCATTATTCATCCCAGGGTGTCTTCTAAATGACTTTACTAATAGATTTAAAATAGATTTGTTCAGTTTTTTAGGAATCATTCATTGTAAAAAAAAAGATGTATTTTTGTCATTGATGGTAAAAGAGTAAAGAAGAAAAAGTTTTAAAAGACATAGTGTTATTTCCATTTTTATTTAATTACTAGATTATTAAGTCAAAATTTCTCTTTCAGTCTAAAGTTGACAAGCAGCAGCATAGATCCTGGTCTGAGTATCAAGCAGTTGGGTGGTTTATATATTAACTTCAATGCAGACAAAATAAAGTCTAACAAGAAAACCCCAACACAGATCAAGGAGAAGAAGAAAAATGAGGTAAGTTAAATGAACTAATCAGTTACTTCTAGAAATGATTAGTCCTTGGTAAAGATTTAATTTCCCTATAGTGGAACCACTGTAGCCTAATATGCTCCCTTTTTCGCTGTCTATCCACAACATTCTCTCTCTTTTTTTAAAAAATAAAATTTAAAGATCTATAAAAAAAGATGTTTGAAAACAAAGCAATAAAGAATCAGTATTCCTGTCCTTGCACCCACCAATTATGATCCCAGGAATTGTGTTTTCTTCTCTTTTCTTTCTATGTATTCAGTTCTTAACTGTTTTGGACCCTTTTTGCAGATCTGAAAGCTATGAGTGTTGACACTTCCCCCACGAGAAAGAAAAAAAAAGCACATGTGCACATACTCACAAAATTTTACATATACTTTCGGAAGGAGTCACTGTCAGGGTAGCCTCATCCAAACTCTTAGCTTCAGCAACCACCTTTACAGTCTGCTCCCAAAGCTATGTTTTCTAGCCTTGATGCCCCTTAACTTGAGATCATGAGATCCCAGGTGCCTATTATCTGTTCATACAGATGTGCTCAGGCACTTAATCTCACTAATTCCCCTTCTCTTTCCTCTCTGAACCAGCTACTACTCTTGTATTCTCTAGCAGGCTAGTAATACTAAAATCTCTTTCTCTTTTGCAGTCAATCACCAAGCCTCAGGTGATACCTCTTATACACGTTTCTACTCTGTTCCCTTCTTTTCATCCCCACTGTCAACTGGCTACTGCCATCGCTTATTTATCTTTCCTCCACTTTCTTTGTTCTTCAAACCATCCTCCATATACCTGCTAGATTTCTGAAACCATAAATTTTACCATGCTATTCTGCTTAACTCTTCAGAGCCTTCATGGTGCCTCTGTACCTCTAGCCCCATCTGTCAGCCCACTGCATTCTTGCAGTTCAATACTACGATAGCACCTGTGCTTTCCCAGGCCTCTCCAGAGATCATTGATCACTGTCTTTGGGAAACATTCCTTGGTCCAAGCCCTTCCCCTCTACCTCCTGTGTACTTCTGTAATACCCAGTATAGATCTGATTTATTGGTTGGTTGTTAGAATTGTTGGAAGTATCATCTTTTATCTTAGTATCCCTAAATAGCATTTCTCAGCCATATCACTACTGAATTTTTGGGCCTAATGGTTTTTTGTTGTGTGAGATGCCCTGTGCTTTGTAAGATATTGAGCAGCATCCTTGGCCTCTACCTATTAGGTGCCAGTAGCACTCTGTCCCCACCCAAGATCAAATATGTTTCCAGACATTGCCAAATTGCTCTCACTTGAGAACTACTTTCCTGGAGCCTAGTATAGTATTTGACATACAGCAAGCTCTAAATAATTATCGGTAAAAATAAATGTCACGTTATCTTTTCTGAATGATAGGAAAGCCTAGACAGCTACTGTACGACCTAGAAATTTCTAGACCGAAACCTGAAGTGGGTGACTGACTATTAGTTTCTGAAATTGATCATTTTATATGTTACTGGCCAAACTAATGGCTGGAGCTCTTTTCCTGTGAACTATCTTGATGGCTAATGAGCAGTATTACCTGTTTCTTGTGCCAGAGAAAATAATTACTCAGGTTCCTTTTAATCATCCTAGGCAAGTTAAAAAGATGCAGAAGTCATTTTGGAAAAAATTTCATGATAGGACTACATAAAATTTAAAAACATACATGACTGAAAACACCTTAAACCTCAAAGACAAGTAAAAGACCATAGGTTAATATCACTAAGAAACAAAATAAATTACTCTGAAATAGTAAGAAGACAACTCTATAGAAAAATGAAAAAGAGCCCAGTCTAGGCATTCCATAATGCCCAGTGTTGGTGGAGGTGTTAAGAAAGGGCCACTGTTCTGTTAGGAGTTTAAGCTACACTATTTGAATGCAAGGCAGTTTCGCAGTGTCTGTCAGGTTTTAAATGGCAACTTTGGGATCTGTTTCACAGAAATAATCACAAGTATGAAGAGATGATGTTTATAATATTTAATGGGAAAAACAAGACTGTTAAACTAAATGTTAAAAGAAAGGAAAAAGTATGTAACTGAAATTCAGTGCCATTTTGCTATTAAACAATAAAGTTGATCTATATCTGAAAAGGTTTTGAAATGGCAGCTAAGATGTTAATTTGCAAAAAGCAGATGTAGATTAATATGGAGATGATCTCATAAAATGTATATAGTTTAATCAAAATTTATATTGCTGTTTTTAATCTGTTAATGATTTATCTGGGCTCTTCAGATCACAAGCTGTTTTACCAATACCAAGAGAACTTACTACACACTAGTCAGGACTTCTTCAGGGATTTCATGGGTTATTAAAACATTGTTTCTGTTGTGTTTTTTTTCCAGTTGTCTGGTGCAGGTGGCCGGTTGTAAACCATTATATACAAGTGGACACATTAATATAAATTTGATATGTGTGGATTCAGATTAGAAAAAAAAATTGAGATGAATCATCTCTACTATAGATTCCCTAAAATAATCCTTCAGTTTGCCCCCTAAAACATTTTTTAATTGAAATAATTTACGAATTTAAGGACACGGACAACTTTGCAATAGTATAACTATGGTATAAAATAGGTTAATATATTTGGAGTTATCTTCAACATGGAGGATATTTCCTATAATAGTCAAAAACATTGAAAAGTTATGTAATCTGTTATTTAAAAACCAGTTTAATATTTTCATAGCTTCTGCAGAAAACCATCATTACTCCTGATTTTGAAAAAAAAGACTGTGTCCCACCATATAGTGAATCCAAGTTTCAACTTCAGAAAAAACGCAGAGTAAGTACAGTAACTTATTTAGAATGTTTAGATTTGACTGTATTTCTTCAGCTTCTACAACATGGTTGTACAAAATTATATATACATATGTATATCTCTGAGGTTCCAAAGAAAATTATCACACATGTAAAGGCCCATAAAATATGATTCCATAAACATTTTATATGGACTTTTACATGTTTGCATCAAAGCATCGTAGGTAGGGATAGCCCTTTTTTTTTTTTTCCTCTTGTCTTAAAAACACTGACCAACAGCCTGCAGGCTCACTGTCCACACCTCTTACAAGTACCACTAAGGCTAGGAGTTCTGTAGTAGGCTGTTGTAGAGAATTTAATATAGGTGAATAAAAACACCGGGTCTTTTTAGTCTGTCAAGTGACAGATAGAATCCACTTTATTAAAATGAAGGGGATTTTTTTCCATCTGTCATCTCAGCAGGCGTAAGAAGTTATCAAGAGGGCTTGGAAGAAAATTGAGGATGGTACTCCAGTAACGACTTTTCACTAATATGGAGCATTTTTTATACTACCTGGCACTCAAATATTTGTTTTATGAATGTAACAATAATTTAAATAATTTGCTAGGAGTTTTCATAAGAATAGCAGTTTTTAATTTTACTTTAGAAATAATGAACATTTCTGTCCTGTTGAAGTGAGTGGCTTTATGAGACTCCTAGGGGATTTAAATAAAAGTGTTAATGTTTACTTATAAGTTCCAGAGGTGAAATAGTTTTTAACTATTATAATGGGCTATTTTAGACAGTAAAAATTGGAACTGTGGATTATTCTCCTAACAGATTGGCCAGTAACTTGCGCTAAGAAATCTTTATTTTGAAACTGATAATGCTATATTTAATTTACCAGAGGAATCACTTTTGTGATTTGACTCAATTCCTCTTATGTAAGGTGAAGACTCTGGAGACTAATACTTTCTGTAAAGTAACCTCTTTGTTTTGAATTTGTAAATTTTTCTTTATGCATGATTTTGAGAGAGATGAGTTATAATTTATATTCTTTGCCAAATAAAGTTAGAATGCTTATTTTTGAAATCTGAATTTCAGAAAGAGCGACAAAAAACAGCAGGTGATGGCTGGTTTGGTATGAAAGCTCCAGAATTGACAGATCAACTTAAAAATGATCTCAAAGCACTGAAGATGAGAGCCAGCATGGACCCAAAAAGATTTTATAAGAAGAATGATAGAGACGGCTTCCCCAAGTATTTCCAGGTATGAAGCAAACAGAATAATGGTACTGATATTTTATCAATTTTAGTTTGGAAAGCATTATAGTGATCTTTTTATTTATTCTTAAAATAGATGAATATTTGCAAAGTGTATACCTAAGGTATGGGCCGTATCTGCTTAGGCCATACGATAATGGCCAGGGTCCAAATCAGATAGCAACCAGTTGGTAATGGGTTTTTGTATACTCAGTATTAAAAATAGTAACTGGCTTCTCAGGTCAACTCTAAAATTTACTGAACCTATAAGATGGTTTAGCATATGTTTCTATTTCCTAATGCTGCCAGAATGCAAAACACCAGAAATGGATTGGCTTTTTTTTTTTTTTTTTTTTTTAATCATCATTTTATTGAGATATATTCACATACCACGCAGTCATACAAAACAAATTGTACTTTCGATTGTTTACAGTACCATTACATAGTTGTACATTCATCACCTAAATCAATCCCTGACACCTTCATTAGCACACACACAAAAATAACAAGAATAATAATTAGAGTGAAAAAGAGCAATTGAAGTAAAAAAGAACACTGGGTACCTTTGTCTGTCTGTTTCCTTCCCCTGCTTTTCTACACATCCATCCATAAACTAGACAAAGTAGAGTTTGGTCCTTATGGCATTCCCAATCCCATTGTCACCCCTCATAAGCTACATTTTTATACAACTGTCTTCGAGATTCATGGGTTCTGGGTTGTAGTTTGATAGTTTCAGGTATCCACCACCAGCTACCCCAATTCTTTAGAACCTAAAAAGGGTTGTCTAAAGTGTGCGTAAGAGTGCCCACCAGAGTGATCTCTCGGCTCGTTTTGGAATCTCTCTGCCACTGAAGCTTATTTCATTTCCTTTCACATCCCCCTTTTGGTCAAGAAGATGTTCTCCGTCCAACGATGCCGGGTCTACATTCCTCCCCGGGAGTCATATTCCACGTTGCCAGGGAGATTCACTCCCCGGGGTGTCTGATCCCACGTAGGGGGGAGGGCAGTGATTTCACCTTTCAAGTTGGCTTAGCCAGAGAGAGAGGGCCACATCTGAGCAACAAAGAGGCATTCAGGAGGAGACTCTTAGGCACAAATATAGGGAGGCCTAGCCTCTCCTTTGCAGCAACCGTCTTCCCAAGGGTAAAACTTATGGTAGAGGGCTCAACCCATCAAACCACCAGTCCCCTGTGTCTGTGGTCATGTTAGCAACCATGGAGGTGGGGTAGGCGAATACCCCTGCATTCTCCACAGGCTCCTCAAGGGGGCACTACATCTTTTTTTTTTTTTCCTTGTTTTTCTTTTTTCTTTTTTTTTTTTTTTAACTTTCCCTTCTTTTTTAAATCAACTGTATGAAAAAAAAAGTTAAAAAGAAAACAAACATACAATAAAAGAACATTTCAAAGAGACCATAACAAGGGAGTAAGAAAAAGACAACGAACCTAAGATAACTGCTTAACTTCCAACATGTTCCTACTTTACCCCAAGAAAGTTACATAATATAGCAACATTTCTGTGAACTTGTTCCTACTATATCCATCAGAAATTAACAGACCATAGTCATTCCTGGGCATCCCCAGAACGTTAAATAGCTTATCTGTTCTTCTTGGATTATTGTTCCCCCTTCCTTAATTGCTCTCTACTGCTAGTTCCCCTACATTCTACATTATAAACCATTTGTTTTACATTTTTCAAAGTTCACATTAGAGGTAGCATATAATATTTCTCTTTTTCTGCCTGGCTTATTTCACTCAGCATTATGTCTTCAAGGTTCATCCATGTTGTCATATGCTTCACCAGATCGTTCCTTCTTACTGCCGCGTAGTATTCCATCGTGTGTATATACCACATTTTATTTATCCACTCATCTGTTGAAGGACATTTGGGTTGTTTCCATCTCTTGGCAATTGTGAATAATGCTGCTATGAACATTGGCGTGCAGATATCTGTTCGTGTCACTGCTTTCCGATCTTCCGGGTATATACTGAGAAGTGCAATCGCTGGATCGAATGGTAGCTCTATATCTAGTTTTCTAAGGAACTGCCAGACTGACTTCCAGAGTGGCTGAACCATTATACAGTCCCACCAACAATGAATAAGAGTTCCAATTTCTCCACATCCCCTCCAGCATTTGTAGTTTCCTGTTTGTTTAATGGCAGCCATTCTAACCGGTGTTAGATGGTATCTCATTGTGGTCTTAATTTGCATCTCTCTAATAGCTAGTGAAGCTGAACCTTTTTTCATGTGTTTCTTAGCCATTTGTATTTCCTCTTCAGAGAACTGTCTTTTCATATCTTTTGCCCATTTTATAATTGGGCTGTCTGTACTATTGTCATTGAGTTGTAGGATTTCTTTATATATGCAAGATATCAGTCTTTTGTCAGATACATGGTTTCCAAAAATTTTTTCCCATTGAGTTGGCTGCCTCTTTACCTTTTTGAGAAATTCCTTTGAGGTGCAGAAACTTCTAAGCTTGAGGAGTTCCCATTTATCTATTTTCTCTTTTGTTGCTTGTGCTTTGGGTGTGAAGTCTAGGAAGTGGCCGCCTAATACAAGGTCTTGAAGATGTTTTCCTACATTATCTTCTAGAAGTTTTATGGTACTTTCTTTTATATTGAGATCTTTGGTCCATTTTGAGTTAATTTTTGTGTAGGGGGTGAGGTAGGGGTCCTCTTTCATTCTTTTGGCTATGGATATCCAACTCTCCCAGCACCATTTGTTGAAAAGACCATTATGACTCAATTCAGTGACTTTGGGGGCCTTATCAAAGATGAGTTGGCCATAGATCTGAGGGTCTATCTCTGAATTCTCAATTCAATTCCATTGATCTATATGTCTATCTTTGTGCCAGTACCATGCTGTTTTGGCAACTGTGGCTTTATAATAAGCTTCAAAGTCAGGGAGTGTAAGTCCTCCCACTTCGTTTTTCTTTTTTAGAGTGTCTTTAGCAATTCGAGGCATCTTCCCTTTCCAAATAAATTTGATAACTAGCTTTTCCAAGTCTGCAAAGTAGGTTGTTGGAATTTTGATTGGGATTGCATTGAATCTGTAGATGAGTTTGGGTAGAATTGACATCTTAATGACATTTAGTCTTCCTATCCATGAACATGGAATATTTTTCCATCTTTTAAGGTCCCTTCTATTTCTTTTAGTAGAGTTATGTAGTTTTCTTTGTATAGGTCTTTTACATCTTTGGTTAAATTTATTCCTAGGTACTTGATTTTTTTAGTTGCTATTGAAAATGGTATCTTTTTCTTGAGTGTCTCTTCAGTTTGTTCATTTCTAGCATATAGAAACATTACTGACTTATGTGCATTAACCTTGTATCCCGCTACTTTGCTAAATTTGTTTATTAGCTCTAGTAGCTGTATCGTCGATTTCTCAGGGTTTTCTAGATATAAGATCATATCATCTGCAAACAATGACAGTTTTACTTCTTCTTTTCCAATTTGGATGCCTTTTATTTCTTTGTCTTGCCGGATTGCCCTGGCTAGCACTTCCAGCACAATGTTGAATAACAGTGGTGACAGCGGGCATCCTTGTCTTGTTCCTGATCTTAGAGGGAAGGCTTTCAGTCTCTCACCATTGAGTACTATGCTGGCTGTGGGTTTTTCATATATGCTCTTTATCATGTTGAGGAAGTTTCCTTCAATTCCTACCTTTTGAAGTGTTTTTATCAAAAAGGGATGTTGGATTTTGTCAAATGCTTTTTCAGCATCTATTGAGATGATCAATTGATTTTTCCCTTTTGACTTGTGAATGTGTTGTAATACATTGATTGTTTTTCTTATGTTGAACCATCCTTGCATGCCTGGAATGAACCCCACTTAGTCATGGTGTATGATTTTTTTTAATGTGTCTTTGGATTCGATTTGCAAGTATTTTGTTGAGGATTTTTGCATCTATATTCATTAGGGAGATTGGCCGGTAGTTTTCCTTTTTTGTAGCATCTTTGCCTGGTTTTGGTATTAGATTGATGTTAGCTTCATAAAATGAGTTAGGTAGTGTTCCATTTTCTTCAATGTTTTGAAAGAGTTTGAGTAAGATTGGTGTCAGTTCTTTCTGGAAAGTTTGGTAGAATTCCCCTGTGAAGCCATCTGGCCCTGGGCATTTATTTGTGGGAAGATTTTTGATGACTGATTGGATCTCTTTGCTTGTGATGGGTTGGTTGAGGTCTTCTATTTCTTCTCTGGTCAGTCTAGGTTGTTCATATGTTTCCAGGAAATTGTCCATTTCTTCTACATTATCCAGTTTGTTGCCATACAGTTGTTCATAATATCCTCTTATAATTTTTTTAATTTCTTCAGGATCTGCAGTTATGTCTTCTTTTTCATTCATTATTTTGTTTATATGGATCTTCTCTCTTTTTGATTTTGTCAGCCTAGCTAGGGGCTTGTCAATCTTGTTGATCTTCTCAAAGAACCAACTTTTGGTGATATTTATCCTCTCTATTGTTTTTTTGTTCTCTATGTCATTTATTTCTGCTTTAATCCTTGTTATTTCTTTTCTTCTACTTGGTTTAGGATTGGTTTGCTGTTCATTTTCTAGCTTCTTCAGTTGATCCATTAGTTCTTTGATTTTGGCTCTTTCTTCCTTTTTAATATATGCGTTTAGTGCTATAAATTTCCCCCTTAGCACTGCTTTTGCTGCATCCCATAGGTTTTGGTATGTTGTGTTCTCATTTTCATTCGTCTCTATATATTTAGCAATTTCTCTTGCTATTTCTTCTTTAACCCACTGATTGTTTAGGAGTGTGTTGTTTAACCTCCGGGTATTTGTGAATTTTCTAAGTCTCTGATGGTTATTGACTTCTAATTGTATTCCACTGTGGTCAGAGAATGTGCTTTGAATAATTTCAATCTTTTTAAATTTATTGAGGCTTGTTTTATGTCCCAGCATATGATCTATTCAGGAGAAAGTTCCATGAGCACTAGAAAAGTATGTGTATCCTGGTGATTTGGGATGTAATGTCCTGTATATGTCTATTAAATCTAATTCATTTATCAGATTGTTTAGGTTTTCATTTTCCTTATTGGTCTTCTGTCTGGTTGATCTATCTATAGGAGAGAGTGATGTGTTGAAGTCTCCCACAATTATTGTGGAAACATCAATTGCTTCCTTTAGTTTTCCCAGTGTTTCTCTCATGTATTTTGTGGCACCTTGATTGGGTGCATAGACATTTACGATTGTTATTTCTTCTTGCTGAATTGCCCCTTTTATTAGTATGTAGTGGCCTTCTTTGTCTCTCAAAACATCCCTGCATTTGAAGTCTATTTTATCTGAGATTAATATTGCTACACCTGCTTTCTTTTGGCTGTGGCTTGCATGAAATATTTTTTTCCATCCTTTCACTTTCAGTTTCTTTGTGTCCCTGTGTCTAAGATGAGTCTCTTGTATGCAACATAGTGATGGTTCATTTTTTTTGATCCATTCTGCGAATCTATATCTTTTAATTGGGGAGTTTAATCCATTTACATTCAACGTTAAAACCGTGAAGGCATTTCTTGAATCGGCCATCTTATCCTTTGGTTTATGTTTGCCATATTTTTCCCTCTCTCCATTAATATCCTTTATTGTACCCATACCGAATCTCTTTAGTACTGAACCTTTCTCCAAGTCCCTCTGTCCTGTCTTTGTTTCTCTGTCTGTAGGGCTCCCTTTAGTATCTCCAGTAGGGCAGGTCTCTTGTTAGCAAATTCTCTCAGCATTTCTTTGTGAAAAATTTAAGCTCTCCCTCAAATTTGAAGGAGAGCTTTGCTGGATAAAGTATTCTTGGCTGGAAATTTTTCTCACTCAGAATTTTAAATATATCGTGCCACTGCCTTCTTGCCTCCATGGTGGCTGCTGAGTAGTCACTACTTAGTCTTATGCTGTTTCCTTTGTATGTGGTGAATTGCTTTTCTCTTGCTGCTTTCAGAACTTGCTCCTTCTCTTCTGTGTTTGACAGTGTGATCAGTATATGTCTCGGAGTGGGTTTATTTGGATTTATTCTATTTGGAGTTCGCTGAGCATTTATGATTTGTGTGTTTATGTTGTTTAGA
Organism: Choloepus didactylus; assembly: GCF_015220235.1. Taxonomy (NCBI): domain Eukaryota; kingdom Metazoa; phylum Chordata; class Mammalia; order Pilosa; family Megalonychidae; genus Choloepus; species Choloepus didactylus. The sequence continues at coordinate 148,332,503 of NC_051308.1, forward strand.
AGATTTGGGAAGTTTTCCCCAACAATTTCTTTGAATACTCTTCCTAGACCTTTACCCTTTTCTTCCCCTTCTGGGACACCAATGAGTCTTATATTTGGACGTTTCATATTATCTATCATATCCCTGAGGTCCATTTCGATTTTTTCAATTTTTTTCCCCATTCTTTCTTTTATGCTTTCATTTTCCATTCTGTCATCTTCCAGGTCACTGATTCGTTGTTCAACTTCCTCTAGTCTTGTACTATGAGTGTCCAGAATCTTTTTAATTTGGTCAACAGTTTCTTTAATTTCCATAAGATCATCCATTTTTTTATTTAGTCTTGCAATGTCTTCTTTATGCTCTTCTAGAGTCTTCTTGATTTCCTTCATATCCCGTACTATGGTCTCATTGTTCATCTTTAGTTCTTTGAGTAGCTGCTCTAGGTGCTGTGTCTCTTCTGGTCTTTTGATTTGGGTGCTTGGGCTTGGGTTATCCATATCGTCTGGTTTTTTCATATGCTTTATAATTTTCTGTTGTTTTTGGCCTCGTGGCATTTGCTGAACTTGATAGGGTTCTTTTAGGGTTTGTAGACCTATTGAAGTCCTTATCTCTAATTTATCAGATCTACAGCTTTGTGGAGTACACTTTCTCTAACTAACCAGCAGGTGGCGTCCACAAGCCACCTGTTCTCCACAAGCCAGTTCTCCCCTGCTTAGCCTTTTTTTTTGTGGGTGGGGGAGTGAGTTTTGTGGGGCCCAATTGGTGTACCAAGCTTGCGTGTGTAGTTGGTGTTGCCTGCCCTGTATGTGGGGCGTGTTTCTGGGCAGTCGGGGAGGGGGGGTGGCCCTAACAATCAAATCTCCCTGATGATCCTAGAGTTTTAAAGCTGCTGCAATAGTCTAATCCTTCAGTTCAGTCCTGCCACAGTTTGTCTCTGCCACTGACCCACAAGTCTTTGGTATTGGCGTATGGCTCCTGAGACTTGCAAGTGGGCCCCTCTTCCAGGCCGTGCACCCCGGGTCCTCTGTTGAGGGATGACTGTACTATGTCACAGGTGAGTGCCGTCCCCCCAGGGCAGTTCTGGGCTGCTGGGCTGTGTAGGGAGGCTCCCAGTCTGCTCAAATGATGGGTGAATGGGGCTTTGTTAATTCACACTCCTCCACCTTCCCAGCTCTGGGACAATCAGCTGAGGTTGCAGGGAAGGCTAATGTCCACACCCAGTTTTGGGGTGTGTGCCTGTTATTTGAAGCACTTCCGTCACACTGGGTTGTCTGGGGCAGCTCTGGGCTATGGGGCTGGCGATGGGCAGGCGTGTTTCCTGTCCACCAGGATGGTGGCTGTGAGCGGACACCCCCCTTTTCTTGGGAAGTTGTGGTGTTTAGTGAATTTTCTCAGCCACTGGATTATTGCCTTTTGTCTCAGAGCTCTCTTAGTTCTGCTCTTGACTTGACGTGCCCAAATTACAATTCTTTGAAGCTTTCTGTATTGGGCTTCTTAGAGTAATTGTTTTAGAAAAAGAAAAAAGGATTAAAAATTAAAAAAAAAAGGGGCCCTCCTCAGAGATCTAATGGGTTATTGAAATGCTAATAGACAAAGCAACCAGGGCCATTAAGGAAAGGTCCACAGGGCAGAGAGATCAGCTTTTCTTCGGGATTTGCATATGCGCCTCAAGGCCTGAGCTCTGCCCTTCCCCTTTCTGTGTTCACCAGAACTCCAAAAATCCTCTGCTTTTATTTTGGAGTTTTTCGTGTTGTTTTTTTTTTTCTATGCCTGTCTCCTCTCTGCTGGGCTGGCAGCTCTCAGATTCTCTGGTGTCTGGTCTCAGTCTATCTATGGTTGGAGTTTGAATCAGTAGAATGAGTTTCCGAGAAGGGCTACCACTGCAGTTCTCCCTTCTCCTTCCCGGAGCTGGCAGCCCCTCCTCCCACGGGACTGAGCCTGGCAGGGAGGGGCGCGGGTCCCCTGGCCGCAAAAACTTACAGATTTCTCTGATCTCAGCAGTTCGACATTTTCATGAGTGTTGTATGAAGTATGCCCAAAGTCAGATTGCTCTGTGGTGTCCAGTCCACGCAGTTCCTGGGTTTCTGCCTACTTTCCTGGAGGAGTAACTAAAACTTACAGCTCACCAGTCTGCCATCTTGCCCCCTGGATTGGCTTTTATAAAGGGGATTTATTCGGTTACAAATTTACAGTTCTGAGGCCATAAAAGTGTCCAAATGAAGGCATAAACAAGAGGATACCTTCACTGGAGAAAGGTTTATGGCATTCGAAGCACCTCTGTTAGCTGGGAAGTCACGTGGCTGGTGACTGCTGGTCCTTTGCTCCTGGGTTCTGGTTTCAAAATGGCTTTCTCCAAAATGTCTCTGGGCTTCTGTCTCTCTTAGCTTCTCTCAGCTCTGCTTGCTTGTCTTGGGGCGTTTCTCTCTAAGCATCTGTGGGTCCTCTCTCAGCTTCTCCAGGGAAAACTCTGGGCTTCGTCTCTTAGCATCTCCAAGCATCTGGGTCTGTGTCGGCTTTCAGCTTCCCCCTGGGGACAAACTCTGGATTACATATCTTAGCTTCTCTCCAAAATGTTTCTCTCAGCTTCTCTCTTAAGTACTCCAGTGAACTAGTTATCCCATCCTGAATGGAACAGATAATACCTCCATGGAAATGATCTAATTAAAGGTCCCACCCAGAAAGATTGGATTAAAAGATCATGGTCATCTGGGATCCATAACAGTTTCAAACCAGTACATTATATATAAATAGTACTAGCCTAGGAGCAAGAATCCATGCAGGATGGAGGAGGAAAGCAGCAGTCATTTGCACCAATCCGTTCTTTTCAAGGTAGAGGGACATGCCTAGTCAGATCCCACAAGTAGCTTAAAAGTTGGTTTTCAAAGTGTTTTCATGAGAAAGCCCAGTTAATTAATCTTCTGGGACCACTCAAAGACATTTTGAGTTTCTGGAATATTTTTTTGTTACTCAATAGGATTACTGTAATAGTCTTTTGTCTACAGGTCTGCTTTCTCTTCTCATCCATCCTCCTTATTGTAGCCAGTCATCTATTTTTAAAAAATCTGTTCATATTATACCTCTGCTTAGAAATCTTCACTGATTTTTTATGGTCTATAGCATACAATCTATATCCCTTTACATCACTCTTCACAATCTGTACCCAACCCAGTTTACCAGCCCTTCTATTGTCGTATATTCCTTTTAAGCTTCAAGACACTCAGTTATCCTCTCTTCTCTGAACATGCACATACCAGTCTTTGTATTCTTTGACTTTGCATGTGCTTTGCTCTGCCTTTCCCACCTTGTTTGCTTGATGAAATACTACCCGTTCAAATCCAACATAAAATTTCACCCTTTGTGAAACTTTCCCTGCCTGCTTTTGGTAGAGTTGACCACTTAGTCTTCTGAGCATCTCCAGTACTTTGTTCAGCATATATTAGGTTGTGCTTTAATTTTTTGGTTACCTGTTTATTGATCTTAAGACTTTGGGCTCCTCACTAAGATGAACCAAGAACTAGATGATTTTTGTCTTTGTTTCCCTAACACTTGGCACAGTGCCTGGCACATAGTATACATTCTGTAAATTTTAATTGGTTGAATTTGTATGAACAAATGCAGTGATATTTGAGTAGGTTGTACAGTGGCAGCATTTATGATAATCTAGGTGATCAGATAGATTTGTTTTTGTGTCTGTTTCATTGAATTGGGAAACTAGGCAAAAAATAATATCTGTCTCACTTTTTTTCTCCGGTTACACTATTCCTCATGTATTTACTGGTCTTTTTAGCACTAAATTGCATAAAAGGAATCTTGAGTCTACTATAAACTCTTAACAAAATATCATTAGAACCATTGTGCTGACTGATTCATGGATTTATTTTGCTTAAAAAAATGGCTAAACCAACTTTGATACTGACCCAAAGTAAGCTTGTGTTCCATTCCTTTCTATAAATATACTTTGTTAGAGCCACCCTGAAATATGAAAGCAACTTGGTATCCAGGTATTGCATGACTTATTTCAGTCAATTGTTCATAGATTGGAACCATTGTTGACAATCCAGCTGACTTCTACCACTCACGAATTCCCAAGAAGCAAAGGAAAAGAACTATTGTGGAAGAACTGCTGGCTGATTCTAAGTTCAGAAGGTAGAGGAATTTATATTTCATTTTATAATATGTATGCTTCCCTTAAAATATGCATAAATTTTTAAAATGTCAGATAATTGTAAATGCTTTATGGTAGAGTGTCTCAACAGCAGCACTGCCAACATTTTCAACTAGATAGTTCTCCACTGGGGAGACTGTCCTGTGCATTATAGGGTGTTTAGCCCACTATATGAAAGCAGTACTCTCCCCTCCCCCCCCATTCAGACAACCAAAAATGTTTTGAGACATTTCCAGATTTACCCTAGGAGGCAAAAGTACTCTCAGTTGAGAACACTGGAGACAATTCTTTGACAAAGCTTGGTTTTAAAGGGAAAGAAAGGAGTGGGGCTAGAAGTAGGTATGGACTTAGAGGATTTTTATGATGAGAGCAATCTGAATATGTTTAAATGTCTGTAAAGCAGCTGAATATATATATAGGAGGAGAGAGCTTTAGCAGAAACATCTGCTAATGTCAGGATTGGCCTAATAGCAAAGGTTGAAATTACTTACAAAGGATTTAAAAAATAATGTAGTTGTATGACATAGAAAACAAATTTAGACTAAAGTGTTAGCTTTTTAAAGGCATTTAATGGGTCTAAGTAATTTTCTAAAAACCTTAGAAATAAAGTGTTCTTTTCTCACTCAGTAGTCTCTCCTTGGAAATCTCATCCCCACAGGACTTTCATTACAATCTGCATTACTGTTAAGTTCCAAATGTATATCTAGTCCAGACCCATATACCTAACTGCCACCTCAGGGCTGTCAAATGAATGTCTCAGAAGCACCTCAAAGTCAGTATATCTAAGAATTAACTTGGGGTCTCTCCTGACCTTACCCTCTCTGAAACCTAGTTTTCTCCTAATGCTCCTGTATCTCAGTAACTGAACAAACGGCATCACCATCCATACATTAGGGCAAGTCCTTGACACTCCCTTTCCTCTTGAATTCCATATTCTGAGTGTCATGGAGTTTCTCCATTTTTCCTAAATATTTCTCAAGCCTGCCTCTACATCCCCACAGAGGTATGGTGCTAACTGATTGAGTCTTTGCTTACCTAAGTGTTGACCACATATTGCAAATAAAAATTAACCTACGTGTTCTAATCTTTGATTAGCAATCTCAGAAATCACAGCAATGTTGATAATGTTTTCACTAAAAAAAAAATCCTAGATTAAGGAAGTTGGGATAGGAAACTAGAAATTTAGTAGAATGAAACTCAGACTTGCCGAGTAGAGATTATCTATCAATTGACTTTTTTTCCATACTTCAGTCATTTGGATACCACATTCATGTTTGCATTATCTGTATACATCTACTTTATTTTAAAAGGAAACTTTATAGTGCCTACCATCAGTGGGTTTGTTGTTGATATTTTTTCCTAGTGAACGTTAAATAAATTCATTACTTAAAATGAATAGCCTATTGCCTAAATTTATGTACCACATCATGTGAAACACTCAGCTAGCTCACCTCTCCATGGAATAGTTTAATCCCTTCTACAGCATTCTCAAGAGATTTTCTGGTCTCTCAATACTTTGAGATAGGGAACTCTGTACCTACTGAAGGCGTCATATGTTCATGAGTGACAGTATCTTAGGACAGAAGAAATAAGTGAAATATACAAGAGAAAAATGTGTGTGTGTTGAGTGGTTTTTTTCATTTTTAATTTAACTTAGGGTTGTTGCTGTGTTGCTGACTTCTTGTGGATTTGAGTGAGCTGTTAATAATAGTAGTTAATCCTCAGCCTTAGTAATTTTTTAAAATTTGAGTCTATATAACAGACACAGTGAAAGTGCCTTGGAACAAAGGCATTTTGTATGTTTTTAACTTTTCCTAACTCCTAATTACTTACTGACAACTCGGATTTTGCTGAAGCTCCTACCTACTACATTGCTAGAAATGCAGTCAATAGCAGCAGTTCTATTGTCTCAGGATCCTTCACACTCTTAAATTATTGAAGACCTAAAGAACTTTGATTTGGGGGAGTTATATATCTGTCAGTATTTATCATAACAGAAATTAAAACAATTCATTTTAAAATAACAAACCCATTTCATATTAACAAATATTTTATGAAAAATAACAAAACAGATAACTTAGTGAAAAATCTCTTTAATGTCCGGTTTAATTAAATACAGGGGAAGCCTTATATCTGTTTCTGCATTCAGTCTGTTGCAATACTATATACCATGTAGCCTCTGGAAAACTCCACTGTAGGATCAAGAGCAAATGAGAGTGAAAAAAGCCACTAATGCCTTAGTAGTATTATGCAAATAGTTTACTTGGTGGACTGACCCCTTGGAAGGGTCTCATCCCTGGACCACACTTCAAAAACCACTGGTCTATAATAATATTTCTTAAAGCCTCTAAAAAATATATATCATATTATATTTTCAGATAAATGGAGACTTTCTTGTTTTGCACTTTTATCCCACAAAAATGTTTAAAGCACTTGACATCTGGTAACTCTGCTGTGCAGTGGATATAATGCATGGGTCTCTAGAGGCTGAAAATTTTCAAATGCCTCCCCACTGCAGAGACTTGTCTACTGTTCTGTCCCCAACTACTACAGCTACTGACACATGGTGGCAACTTAGTATATAAGGGGAATAAACAGTGAAAACATCAAAATTTTTGAGGTTTAGAAGCTTCCTAAAAGGCATTGTTAGCAACTTAAAATGTCTGATGTGTTGTACTTTAAAACTTCAGGGTTTTTCTTTTTTCAGGTATAACCGAAGGAAGTATTCAGAGATCATGGCTGAAAAAGCAGCAAATGCAGCAGGAAAGAAATTTCGAAAGAAGAAGAAATTTCGCAACTAAGATTCACCAAGCAAATCATGATGTTTTACATCTCCCTTTATTTGCCAAAGATGTTTTAAAAACTAACACCATTACATAATTTAAAATAGATTGGCCCTGTTTGTATAGGGATTTCTGTTTGGAAAAAGTTCATTTGAGAGAGAATCACATGTCTCCTGGGATAAAAATAGGTGAATTTACAAGAGACTCACCTGGGCTTTAGATATTTAAGTGGAAAAAAGGAAAAGGAACATTAAACATTGTAAGATAATTAACATTTTTGTAAAGTTTTCAATTTTAAAGAAAATTGAATTAAAAGATGTTTAGAAAGCATAAAGTTTGCTAGCATGTTCAAAGAACTTTAAAAAAAATCATAGCTATATAAGTATCATAATTAATGTATGGCTTATAGTATGTGTGTTTCTTGAGGGGGTGGTTGTTGGATATGAAATGCCCTCTAGTCAGCTGTGAATTCAGAGCCAGAAAGTTGGTGAGTTTGAAATTTAGAGATTTGTGTCTCATGAAAGTGATAGTTGAAAGCAAAGGAATGATAAAAAGTATTCTTGGAGCATTAGAGATCTGCTTCTCATAAAAGTGACAGTTGAAAGCAAAGGAATGATAAAAAGTATTCTTGAAGCAAATACATGTTAGCTAAAGACCAAAGGACTAAATGAAGCTTGGGGAGTATAAATAGGACTTAAAAGATAAAGAAAACCACCTAGAAAGTTTGGACAGAAGGTAGAAACAACAGCTGAAGAGCTGTTTTCCTTCCTTGGCAACTGTGAAACAGGAGAGCAATTTGTTTTATCCAGATAAAATGTTGTGTTCCAAGAAAAATACAATTAAAACAATATAATTTTGACTTGGTCAGCTTGTCTCCATGGAATAAGGATCCTGATAAAGCTGCCTTTCTGGTACCCAATGTGGGTATTTGATCATTAATGCTTCTTGTAAAATCTCATTTTTTATATATACTGCTTGGGGTCACAAGCAACCTACAAATAGCAGAACTGATGACATTTATAGTTGGAATTAGGGAAGCATCTATGTCTACTCTCCTTTTATTTCAAGAATATGATGTTTTTATTTTCTACTGGGTAAAATAAGACCAGTATAAGAATTAAATAAAACAGTAAAAGTGACTGAGTTAATTTACCCTTTAAACTTTTTTCTTCCAGAAGGAGACAATGTCAGTAGAACATTTCTTCAACTTTTGCTACTATGGTGTGACAATGCCCAAAGTTATGATTCATTCAGTATAATACTTGCCTGTCTAGACATTGAGAAGTGGTCCAGTTATTAAGTCATGAGATATGGGTTAGCTTCTTAACTACCATTTGTCTTCTGGTTCATGAATGCAAAAACAGGTTGAATTATTCAGTTCTTCAAACCCTGCAGTTTTGACAAAGTTCGGCAATTTATTTTTGAGTGAACTAACAGTTGCCAAAGCAGTTTTTCTTATATTTAGAAGAAATTTTTTTTTAATGATTTTAATGTTATAGTGCATTTTAAAGGGAAAACACAATTACTAACCTCTGATCTTTTCCGCACAAAGCATCAATTAAAGCTTTCTGGATTGGAAAGCAGTGATGGGGAAAGAACATTGAACCTAAATTTTATGTTCAGCTCTTGTCAAATAATCCACCTTAGACTTCACAGTATGCCTTTCAAGTATTTATTTTTAGTTACATTTTTACATTCATGCTTTTGGACTTCTGTCTCCACTGAATAGTTTTTAATTTTATTTTGTTAATCCTATTTTGGTAAGCCACTGAAATAACTTTTGGAACAAAATACAAAGTTTTTAATGTATTTACCTCATTTGGTAAAGTCAACTGATACTATTCAACTAAAAAGCACCTAAAGTCACCTGTATTTACATTTATTATAAGGAGCTAACAACCTCAATAATAAACAGTGGTAGTATCTATAGCTTTTTCATTTCAAATGTGATCTTAAACTTATTTTCAAATCCTCAGCACTAATAAACAATAGTATCTAAAAATACAACTATAAAGGTCAGAAGGTAGAAAATTACCCAGAAAGAAGTCTTTAAAAAATCTTCAGCTCAATGCTCCTAGCCTTCTACAAATATCTGGATATTTGAATAATAGATAATTATGTCTTTAGAATGCTTTTTAAGCAAAGCAACTCAGTTGAGAAGTGGACTTGAGTGACTTTGGCCTGTGTCACTAACTTAGTTCACTTGCTGAACTTTTTAAAGCTTAGTGACTACCAGAAAATACCTTTACTCAACTAAAAAGCATTATAAAGTGTACAAAGTGCTGATATATTAGTGTGTGCTAGTGAAAGAAGAGCCTTAAAATAAACTTTAGTCTTGAAAGATTTCTAAGTATTCTGTTTTTATACCCCATCTTATTCCAAGAAGCTTTTAAGACAGCTTGTTAAAAAAACCACCTACAACAACTAGTTTTTTGTCTTGTTCTTTTAAATGAGGAAATTAGGGCTAGGAAAATGAGGACAGAAAAAAAAATAGTTGAAGCCAGGCTGAAGTTAAAACATCAGAATGGGTAAGAAACTACAGTTGAGAGAAGTAGGCTTTGGGTTTTCTAGCATCTAACATGAAAATCTTATTCAGTCATAAGATAAAAACAAACCAACTGCTCTAAAGAAACAACATTTTGGTTACTTAGACCTGAATCAATTAATTTAGTGAAGAGTTGTTTTTTTTTAGTTTTTTGTTGTTTTTTTTTTTTTTTTTATGAAATATATATACAGAAAAGTGATAATTTTCAAAGTACAATTTAACAAATTTCAAAGAATGTTATGGTTTACAGTTCTGCAATTTCAGTTATTTCCTTATGGTGAAATAACATGGAGAAAGATGATAACTTTCAAAACAATTTAACAGGTAGTTAGCAAATTTCAAAGAATATGGGTTACAGTTCCACCATGTCAGTTATACCCTAGCTATTCTAATACCCTAGAAAAAAAATTTTTCAAGGATATTTATATAAAGATTCAGTGTTCTCAATCTTCAGGGATATCTGGGCGGTGACCACCCTAACTTGTTCATATTGAAAAGGGGTGTCAGCATTATGGGGAAGGGGAATACATCTGGTGGTGGTTCTTGAAGAGGCTGTTGCCTCTGCATTTGGGAACTTATATGGCAGAAGAATATTCTGGAGGATTTAAGTTTCTGAAAAATAAACTGAGTAAAACTTTTATACACTCTTACATAGGGACCAGGTGTTCTTTAGGATTTTCAGGACTACTGTTGATTAGGCCTTGGCTTACTGTGCCATTTGGAATATCTAGCTGGGGCATGCAAAAGAGTAACATCTAGGATAGCCTCTCGACTCTTATCTGAAATCTCTTAGCCACTGAAACCTTATTTTGTTACCCTTCTTTTCCCCTTTTTGGTCAAGAAGGCATCTTCAATCCTTCGATGCCAGGGCCAGGCTCATTCCTGGGTGTCATGTCCACATGACCAGGGAAACTCACTCCCCTGGGAGTCATGTCCCATGTAGAAGAGAGGGTAGTGAATTTATTTGCAGACTTTGACTTGGAGAAAGGCCAAATCCGAGCAACGAAAGAGGTTCTCTGGAGGTGACTCTTGGGCATAATTATAGGTAGGCTTAGCCTCCCCTTTATAGCCATAAGTTTCACAAGAGCAAGCCTCAAGATCGAGGGCTTAATTATTAAGTAGGGGGTTCCTAATTTCTCACAGCATACATTTTGTCCAAGATAAACAGTGTCTCACATTATCTTCACTTAAGTTGTGCAATCATCACTCTCAATTTTAAACAATTATAACCCAAAATGCCCCAAAGCTCTTATCAGCCCCTACTTACTTATCCCTAGTATTAGTGTGGTACTGGTAAGGTATTCCTTTCAAATATAGTCTATAATATGCAATAGGTAGTTTTTCCCATTTACCACTCTGTTGTTAACTCCTTTGTACCAGTGTCATACCTTAGAAGTGTATCATACAAGCACTTATTTATATTTGTAGTGCTAATCTGTGGGATACATGCCTTTAAGCAACCCCTTTCAATCACGTTCGCCTTCAATGCAGCACTGATACTTATAATCCCATTAACAAACTATCATCACCCCTGTCCATTTCCATACCTTTAAGTTCACCCTCATTAACATGTCTGCACATATTAGGTAATCATTCCCCCTTCACTAGCTTGTCTATCTCTCGATCCCCTATATTCTAAATTATAAGACACTATTTTGCATTGTTCAGGGAGTTCATATTATTGATAACATACAATATCTCTCCTTTTGTGTCTGACTTATTTCATTCAGCATTATGTCTTCAAGGTTTATCCATGTTGTCATGTTTCAGGACCTTGTTCCTTCTTACTGCTGCATAGTATTCTATCATATGTAACCGCACATTTTGTTTAGCCAGTCATCTGTTGAAGAACGCTTGGATTCTTTCCATCTCTTGGCAATTGGGAACAATGCTGCTATGAACGTCGGTTTGCAAATGTGTCTCACTGCTTTCAGATCTGGGTATATACTGAGAAGTGGAATTGAAGGATCATAGGGTAATTAAATATCTAGTTTGCTGAGGAACTGCCAAACTATTCCACAGCAGCTGTACATGCCCACAAACAATGAATAAAAGTTCCAATTTTTCCATTCCTCTCCAGCATTTGTAATTTCCTGTTTGTTTAATGGCAGCCATTCTTATTGGTGTGAGATGATATCTCATTGTGGTTTTGATTTGCATTTCCCTAACAGCTAGTGAAGATGAACATTTTTTCATGTTTTTTAGCCATTTGTATTTCCTTTTCAGAAAAATATCTTCATATCTTTTGCCCATTTTACAATTGGGCTGTTTTTACTAGTGTCATTGGGTTGTAGAGTTTCTTTATATATGCAGGATATCAGTCTCTTTTCAGATACATGGTTTCCAAATATTTTCTTCAATTGAGTTGTCTGCCTCTTCACCTTTTTGACAAAGTCCTTTGAGGCACAGAAGCTTTTGATTTTGAGGAGTTCCCATTTATTTAGTTTTATCTTTTGTTGCAATGTGCCTTGGGTGTAAGGTCTAAGAAGCTACCTCCTATTACTAGGTCTTGAAGATGTTTCTCTATATTATCTTCTAGGAATTTTATGGTGCTATCTCTTATACTGAGGTCTTTGATCCACTTTGAGTTAATTTTTATATAGGGTGTGAGGTAGGGATCCTCTTTCTTTCTTTTGGTTATGGGTATCCAGTTCTCCCAGCCCATTTTTTTGAACAGGCTGTTCTGTCCCAGTTCAGTGAGTGTGGGGGGCCTTATAAAAAAAATCAGTTGACCTTAGATCTGGGGGTCTATGTCTGAACTCTTGATTCTGTTCCATTGATCAATATGTTTATCTTTGTGCCAGTACCATGCTATTTTTACCACTGTGACTTTATAGTAGGTTTTAAAGTCAGGAAGTATAAGTCCTCCCATGGATTCGAGGCCCCTTTTCCTTCCAAATAAACTTAATAACTAACTTTTTCAAGTCTGCAAAGTAGGTTGGAATTTTGATTGGAATTGCACTGAATCTATAAATCAGTTTGGGTAGAATTGACATCTTAATGGTTTGCCTTCCTATCCATGAACACGGAATATCTTTCCATCTCTTTAGGTCCTCTTTGATTTCTTTTAGTAAAGTTTTGTAACCTTCTGTGTAGAGGTCTATTACATCCTTGGTTAATTTTATTCCTAGGTACTTGATTTTTTTTTAGTTACTATTGTGAATGGAATTTTTTTCTTGATTGCCTCTTCAGTTAGGTCATTATTAGTGTATAGGAACATTATTGAATTTTAGGCATTTATCTTGTATCCTGCCACTTTGCTGAATTTATTATTTCAAGTAGCTCAGTCATCGATTTCTCAAGATTTTCCAAATATAAGATCATATCATCTCTGTTCTGGTTTGCTAAAGCTGCCTGAGATGCAATATACCAGGAATGGATTGGCTTTTACAATGGGTGTTTATTAGTTCACAAATTTACAGGTCTAAAGCCATGAAAACGTCCAAGTTAAGGCATCAAGAGGTACATACCTTCTCTGAGGAAAATGCCGATGGCATCTGAAACACCTCTGTCATCTGGGAAGACACATGGTTGGCATCTGCTGGTCCTTTGCTTCCAGGTTGCATTACTTTCAGCTTCTGATTCCAGTGGCTTTCTCTTAGGCTTCTGTGGATTCTCACTTAGCTTCTCCAGAGCAAACTCTGGGTTTCATCTCTTAGCATCTCCAAACGTATTTCTGTCTGCATCTCCAAGTGTCTCAGTCTGTGCCAGCTCTGAACTCTCTCTCTTAATTCCTGAGCCTCTTTTAAGGACTCCAGTAAACAAATTAATATCTACCTTAAATGGGTGAGGTCACATCTCCATGAAGACAAGCAAACCAAAAACATCCCACCGACAATAGGTCTGCACCCACAAGAGTGGATTAAAAGAAGTCTTTTATGGGGTACAAAACAGATTCAAACCAGCATAATCTGCAAATACTGAGTTTTATTTCTTCCTTTCCAATTTGGATGCCTTTTATTTCTTTGTCTTGCCAAATTGCTCTGGCTAGAACATCTATAATGTTGAATAATAGTGGTAACAGTGGGCATCCTTGTCTTGTTCCCAATCTTAGGGGGAAGGTTTTGTCTCTCACCCTTGAGTATTAGGCTGGCTGCAGGTTTTTCATATACGCCTTTTATCATATTGAGGAAGTTTCCTTCAATGCCTGCCTTTTGAAGTTTTTTTATAACAAGAAAAAAAAAAAGGATGCTGAATTTTGTTGAATGCTTTTTCAGCATCTATCGAGTTGATCATTTGATTTTTCCCTTTTGATTTGTTAATGTGTTTTATTACATGGATTGATTTTCTTATGTTGAACTGCCCTTGCATGCCTGGAATGAACCCCACTTGTTCGTGATGTATTATTCTTTTAGTAGGTCTTTGGATTGGATTTGCAAGTATTTTGTTAAGAATTTCTGCATCTATATTCATTAGGGAGATTGGCCTATAGTTTTTCTTTCTTGTAGTATCTTTATCTGGTTTTGGTATCAGAGTGAGGTTAGCGTCATAAAATGAGTTAGGTAGTGTTCCTTTTTCTACAATTTTTTTGAAAGAGTTTGAGCAGGAATGGTGTCAGCTCTTTTTCAAAAGTTTGTTAAAATTCCCCTTTGAAGCCATCTGGCCCTGGGCTTTTATTTGTAGGAAACCTTTTGATGACTGATTGGGTCTCTTTACTTGTGATTGGTTTGTTGAGGTCTTCTATTTCTTCTCAGGTCTAGGTTGTTCATGTGTTCCCAGGAAATTGTCAGTTCCTTAAGTTGTCTAGTTTGTTGGTGTATAGTTGATCATAGTATCCTCACGATTCTTTAAATTTCTTCAGGATCCACAGTAATGATCCCCTTATAATTTCTGTTTGTTTATTTGGGTCTTCTTTCTTTTTCACTTTGTCAGTCTAGCTAAGGGTTTGTCATTCTTGTTGATCTTCTCAAAGAACCAACTTTTGGTTTTATTCTATTGGTTTTTGTTTGTTTGTTTGTTTTTTATTCTGTGGATCATTTATTTCTGCTTTGGTCTTTGTTACTTCTTTTCTTCTACTTGCTTTAGTGTTAGTTTGCTGAGCATTCTCTAGTGTCACCAGTTGTTAAGTTAGGTCTTTGGTTTCAGCTCTTTCTTTCTTTTTAATGTATACATTTAGAGCTATTAATTTCTCTCCCAGCACCACCTTCACTGCAACCCATAGGTTTGGATATGTTGTTTTCTCCTTTTCATTTGTTTTTACATATTTACTGATTTCTCTTGCAATTTTTTCTTTGACCCACTGATTATTTAGGAGTGTGTTGTTTAACTTCCACATATTTGTGAAAATTCTGGTTCTTTGGTGTTACTGATTTCTAGTTGCATTCTATTATGGTGAGAATGTGCATTGAATAATTTTAATCTTTTAAAATTTGTTGAGACTTGTTTTGTGCCCCAGCATATGATCAATCCTGGAGAACGTTCCATACGCACTAGAGAAGAAATATACACCTCGTAACTTGGGATGTAACAATCTATATATTCTGTTAAGTCTAATTCATTTATCACATTGTTTAGGTTCTCAATTTCCTTATTGGTCCTCTAGTTGTTCTATCTATAGAAAAGAGTGGTGTATTGAAGTCTCCAACTATTATTGTAGAAACATCTGTTGCTCCCTTCAGTTTTGCTAATGTTTGTCTCATGTACTTTGGAGCACCTTTATTGGGTGCATAAACATTTATGGTTATTTCTTCTTGAATTGTCCCTTTTATTAATGTGAAGTGTCCTGCTTTGTCTCTTATGCCATCTTTGCATTTAAAGTCTATGTTTATAGCTATCCCTGCTTTCTTCTGGCTGCAGGTTGCGTGGAATTTTTTTCCACCCTTTCACTTTCAATCTCTGTCACTGGATCTAAGATGAGTCTCCTGTAAACAGCATATCAATGCGTTATACTTTTAAATCCATTCTGCCATTCTGTATCTTTTAATTGGGGAGTTTAATCCATTCACATTCAAAGTTATTACTATGAAGGCAGTTCTTGAACCAATCATCTTATCCTTTGATTTTTATTTGTTGGATCTATTTTTACCCCCTCTCTTTTTTCCTTTAAGTTACCCTTACTAATACTCTTCAGCTCTGTGCCCTTCTCTAGACCTCTCTCTCCTTTCTTTTTTCTCAGCCTGTAAACTCCCTTTAGTATTTCTTGCATGGCAGGTCTCTTGTTAAATTCTCTCAGCATTTGTTTTGTCTGTGAAAATTTTAAACTCTCCCTCAATTCTGAAGGAAAGCTTTGCTGGATAAGGAATTCTTGGCTGGGAATTTTTCTCTTTCAGAATCTTAAATATGTCATACCACTGCCTTCTCACCTCCATAGTGCCCTCTGAGTAGTCAGTACTTAGTCTTATGTGGTTTACCTTGTATGTGGTGAATCGCTTCTCTCTTGCTGCCTTTATGACTTTCTCCTTCTCTTCAGCATTTGACGACCTGATTAGTATATGTCTCAGAGTGAGTATATTTGGATTTGTTCTAGTTGGAGTTCATTCAGCTTCTTTGATTTGCATATTTATGTTATTTATAAGAGTTGGGAAGTTTTCCCCAAATATATCCTCAAATACTCTTCCTAGCCATTGCCTCTTTTTATCTCCTTCTCGGACACCAATGATTCTATTTGTGCACTTCATGCTGTCCATCATTTCCCTGAGATCCATTTCAAATATTTTGTGTCTTTTCACCATTTGTTCTTTTGTGCATTCGCATTCAATTGTTGTCCTCTAGTTCACTTTTTTCTTCTGCCTCTTCAAATCTGCTTTTGTGTGTCTCTAGTATATTTTTAATGTGATCTCCAGTATATTTGATTTCCATAAGATCTGCTACTTCACTCTTCCAAATTCTTCTTTATGCTCTTGTAGAGTCTTTTTCATGCCCTTTAAGTCTTTAGCCAACCTATTGAAGTTGTTTTTGAGATTTGTATGAGCTTCTTTGATTAATTGCTCCAAGTTCTGTGTCTCCTCTGGCTTTTTAATGTGGTTGTTTGGCTTGTCCATATCTTTTTGGGTCTTCACATACTTCATGATTTTCTGTTGACTTCAGGGCATTTGTATATCTTGATAAGGTTATTTTGGGAAATGCTGGACTATGTGAACATTTATTTAAAATTTGACAGAGCCACAGCTTGCTAGAGTGCACTTTCCCTGTCTTCCCAGCAGATAGCGCTCTTGAGCCACCTCTTACCCTCAAGCTAGCTTTTCCCCAACTTCACCTGCCTGCTGGGTGGGGTCCAAACCAGGTGGAAATCCAATCAGTACACCAGTTCTCTGAGTGCACTGGGAACTGCCAGCCCTGGGGATGGGTGATGGGCCCTGTGCAGTTTGGCAGGATGTCTGCTTAAGGGCACAGTAGCTCTGTTGACTCCTGGGCCTCTGAGTGGATCACTCTTGGGCTGTGGGGCTGCACATCACACCTTCCAGCTCAAATGTGTCCCAGTCCCTGCCTGCCTGTGCTCGTGAGCCTCTGGTGTGGGAGAGGAGCTCCTGTGCTTCTGTGTGCCTTTGCTTATCCCCACCTCTCGCCCATGCACACTGTTCTAGTTTGCTAATGCTGCCAGAATGCAAAACACCAGATATGGATTGGCTTTTATAAAGGGGGTTTATTTGGTTACACAGTTACACTCTTAAGGCCATAAAAGTGTCCAAGGTAACAGCAATAATTGGGTACCTTCGCTGGAGGATCGCCAATGGCATCTGGAAAAACCTCTGTTAGTTGGGAAGGCACATGGCTGGCTTCTGTCCAAGTTCTGGTTTCAAAATGGCTTTCTCCCAGGATATTCCTCTCTAGGCTTCAGTTTCCCTCCAAAATGTCACTCTCAGGTGCTCTTGGGGTGTTTTGTCTTCTCTTAGCTTCTCTGGAGCACGTCTGCTTTCAAAGGCCATCTCCAAAATGTCTCTGTAAACTGCAATTTCTCTCTCAGCTCCTGTGCATTCTTCCAAGTGTCTCTCTTAGCTGTAGCAAGCTCGCTCCTTCTGTCTGAACTTAAATAGTGCTCCAGTGAACTAATTCAGACCCACCCTGAATGGATGGGACGTCACACCTCCATGGAAACTATCCAATCAGAGTCATCACACGCAATTGGGTGTGTCACATCTCCATGGTAACACTCAAAGAATTACAATCTAATCAACATTGAGAAGTCTGCCCACACAAGATTACATCAAAGATAATGGCATGTTGGGGGGCATAATACATTCAAACTGGCACACACACCATGCACTTCTGTGGAGGAAGAGTAAATGGGGTCAACACAGGTCCACTGTTTGCTGGGTTCCCTCACAGGAGCTCCCAGCCATGGGGCTGAGGACAATTATCTCCGTGGCTAATTGCTGCAATGGGTACACGAGAGTGGAGAACTACTCCTCCCCTGCTTGGCAGCTAGCTCACAGCTGCCAGCCCCCAGCGGCAGTCCCAGTTGAATAAACTCAGCCCATCCTTTCAGATGTAATTTCTCCACTTTTTCATCCAAGTCTCCACTATGTATCGTAGAGGTCCTTCTCTGGCCCCTCATACCCTAAAACCACTGTCCTGGGTGGTGTTTCCTGCCTTTTCTCATTTTTATTTGTTGTTGTTTGTTTGTTTTTGTTTTCTTTCATGGAGGAGATGTTTGCTCTGCCTCTCTTCCCAGAAGTCCTGCCGTCTTCCCTGAAGTCTGAAAGTTTTCAGTAATGTTTGAAACGAAAAGGGTTTTCTAAAGTTAACCAATTACCCAAGCATCTGGCTAACTAAAATTTAAAGAAGTCAGAATCTGGTCAGATCTTGTTACACAATTTAAAAAGTGAAGAATGATTCCAATTACTTTTAGCTTCCAAAAGCAGGGTCAATAGCATTACCTGTAATTAAATGTTATAAGCAGATCAATGTTTTATCAAAGAAATGAAATTTATCTGAGTCCCCTAACTTTACCTGAAAATGAAGTATGAAATGTGACTATAGATAACAGTGGGGAGAGGCTCTGAAATGGAAAGTGTTATGTAATACTGAACACCAACCATAAGAAAGGTACAGGTGATAGGTGGTGTATAGTATATAATTGTTAGTTTTCTATTCCTGCATAACAATTTACCCAAAAACTTGTGAGTTAAAACCACTGCTGTTTTATAATACCTATTTTGTGGGTCAGAAATTCAGACAGGGCTTGGCTGGATGATTCTTCTGCTCCACATAGAATCAGCTGCAATAACTCAGTTGTATTCAGTTGACAGTTGAGCTGGTATGAATGGTCCAAGACACTTCCCTCACACCTGGTGCCTTAAAATGTTTTCTTTTAAAAGCATGATATCAACTGAAATTTCTCCTCAACTGCTATAAAACCAAAAAACAGCCCTCACACACTTGCATTTCAGTGAAACTGAAAGCCGTAGCATGGTTAAGAGGGCTCAGTGCTTAGTATTTGGGAAGTTCTACTCTTCCCCACTGGCCTTCCTGGTCACCTCTCCTAAGGAAAGAGGAGTTGCTAACCAAATTGATGTGAGCCCATGATATATTCATTGGGCCATATTTTTACAAATGACAGTATTGCTGTATTAACAGGTCAGAAATTATGCAAGTCACTCTTGATTTTCTAGCTGCTGCCTCTAAGCCTAGTAGAGCTTTTCCCGGTTAGGGACAGGCCCATCTCTTCCAAGCAACGTGGGAAATTGGACTCAGCTTCCCTGGAGGAAGGCCTTCTTAAATGTGGGAGATATTGGATGGAGATTATGGGAACATACAGTTGATTGTTGTTACTTGCAGCAGTTACGTTGTATAGAATCTCTGTGTGCCAGTTTGAATGTATTGCGTCCCCCAAATGCCATTATCTTTGTAGTCTTGTGTGGGGCAGAAGTTTCAGTGCTGGTTAGATTTGCTTGGAATGTGCCCCACCCAGCTGTGGGTGATAATTCTGATGAGATGTTCCCATGGAGGCATGGCCCCGCCCATTCGGGGGTGGGCCTTGATTAGTGGAGCCATATAAATGAGCTGACTCAGAGAGAGGGAAGGGAGTGCAGCTGGGAGTGATGTTTTGAAGAGGAGCAAGCTTGCTAGAGAGGAACGTCCTGGGAGAAAGCCGTTTTGAGGCCAGAGCTTTGGAGCAGACGCCAGCTGCCTTCCTAGCTAGCAGAGGTTTTCCGGATGCCATTGGCCATACTCTGGTGAAGGTACCCGATTGCTGGGGTGTTACCTTGGACACTTTGTGGCCTTAAGACTGTAACTGTGTAGTGAAATAAACCCCCATTTTATAAAAGCCTATCCATCTCTGGTGTTTTGCATTCTGCAGCATTAGCAAACTAGAACACTCTGCAAACACTGAATTAGTGAATACTGAACCACTGATCCTAGGAGAAATACAACGGTTAAGTTCCTCTGAGCCTCTGGCCACATTTTTATAATCACTACATAGTTTTGTTTTATGTATCTTTCTGCATAAAGACACCTTACTTAATATATATTTCTTACAAATGACTATATGCAATATTCCTGTTAAAATATATCAATTATAGTATTTTTGTATAATACAATCAACTGTGATCTTACTACTTTAACACTTAGTTGTACACACATACACAGTCCATATATACAGTGCTCACAGTAAACAGTACTTTCAACAATACTGCACACTGTACAGTACAATAATGCAAATAAAGTCCTACATAATTAAAGATTAAGCATTAAAAGTTTTATAAAAGCATTAACTAAAATCTTACTTTTAATGGAGCTGCAGAATGTGCAATGGGGCAGTGCACTGTGTGGTTAAACCTCTCATACTTGGCTTTCCCATAAAAACAGAGGGAGAGATTATTCTATAGAAGAGGAAGATATCAATGAGGGTGGCATGTAGACATCTGGCAGTTCTACCTCAGGAGTTTGATTCTCACAACTTGTTGGCAGTGTCAGTGATTTTCCCTCTGGAACTGGCTTAAAAAATTGCATCAGCTTTTTCTGCTTGGCTTTTTGCCTCAAATCTTTAAGCATCTCAGCATAGGGGGCCAATGCAATGGAGGTCAAGTGCTTAAATTTGAGGCTGCATTCAAGCATAGGGTCACATTCTTCCATGTCATTGAAAATTTTTCCAAGGCTGAATTCCATTTTGATATTTTGGCCACTGTGAGAGGAAAAATTCTTGGAACCTTAGGCCAATTTTCATCACCATCCTCAACATCGTTGACTCTCATGCTTTGTTTTGCCATCTCATCCAGGTCTTCATTGGTGGGTTCTACTGCCCTCTCTGCCAAAATTTCCTCCACATCGTCTTCCTTCATGTCATCAAAGCCTTCTCCACTTATTTGCCATGCAAGATTCATTATGTTTTTGACACTGTTCCTTATATTTTCTGTAACAACTTCAAAGCCTTCAAAATTGTTCACACAGTCTGGCCAAATATTTTTCCAACAATTGTTGAAAGTAACCTGCTTAATGCTGTCCCAGGCTGTGCCAGCATAATCAATAACATTGCGTATAGTGACAGACTTCCAGTATTCCATCATGGTAGTTTCCTTGTTGGTGTTGAGAGCCTCACAAGCCTTACCATAAAGCTCCCTCATATAGTATGCCTTGAAAGCTTTTATTATGCCCTGATCAAGGGGTTGGATAAGAAACAATGTGTTTGGGGGCATGAAAAGAACTTCTACATTGGGGTGGGCATTTTTGAGTTCTTCACGGCAATGGACTGGGGCATTATCCAAAATCAAAAAAACTTTGAAGGCAACGTTTTTGCCTTGGAGATAGCATTTAACTTCTGGGATGAAGCAGTTGTGGAACCAAACCCACAAAATGTCAGGTATCATCCATGCTTTTCTGCTCCACCTCCAATGGACTGGCATATAGTTCAGGTTTTTCCCTTTAAGTGCCATGGATTTTGGGCCCTGTACACCATTAGGAGTTTGCACTTAAAGTCACCTTTGGCATTGGCACACAACAGCAAGGTTACATGGTCTTTAAATGATTTAAAGCCAGGGGCTTTGGAGGCCATTTGTGTTATACAGGTTCACTTGCCAACATCCTTGTAAAATAAGCCTTGTAACGTCAGCATTGAAAACCTGCTCTTCCACATAACCCTTTTCCTGTATTACACTTAACAGGTATTTTTTTAAAATTTTTTATTTATTGAGATTGTTCACATACCATACAATTATCCAAAGATCCAAAGTGTACGATCAATTGCCCCAGAACCATCATACAGCTGTGTATCTATCACTACAATTAATTTTTCAATTTTTAGAACATTTTCATTACTCCAGAAAAGAAATACAGACAAAAAAAAAGGAAACTCAAATCCTCCCATTCCCCTAACTACCCCCCTCCATTGTTGACTCATAGTATTGATATAGTACATTTGTTACTGTTGATGAAAGAACATTAAAATACTACTAACTGTAATTAGTTTGCAATTGGTGTATTTTTCCCTATATGCCCCTCTATTATTTTAAGTTGCAGAATAGTATTTAATTTTCAGATATTTATAGTCATTTTATTTGATATCACAAAATAGTGGCCGTGATATAAATTTTACAGATGAGGATATTGTTGCACTATTCTCACCATACATAGGTTACAGAATAAATCTGAATACAGATCAATACGTCCCCTTCTTCTTCCTTTGTATATTTACAAACATGCCTACACATAACCCTTGCTATTCAAATTATTTTTATCTGAACGAAGGAACTAACTGCACTGAGATAATTTTGTTTTGTTTATAGGAATTCTCACTGTAAACTATACAAGCTTAGGGATCAGAGAGTAATTTTTTTTTTTTCCAAACCCTCTATCTGAACTCAGAAGCTAAAATGGTTCAGTACTTTCCATTAACTATGCAATAAATAGCAAATCTTGGGTCCACAATTAATGTTCCTTTGTTTCAGTGTATGACATAGAAGTTAGTAATTGCCATTTAAATCTAGTGGTTCAATGACTACAATAACAGATGTCTCTCCATATAAAATAGACATTTTTACCAAAACTGCTCCCTATATGCCTTTGCTCTATATATCCCAAGCCTATCTCCAGACAATGGCATCTAATCTACACCAACAAATAAAACATAATTGAGAATACATATTTTTCAATGCTCTCAAAAAGTATAAGAGTACTCTTTTGGATTTTCAAAAGAAGTCCATATTTTCAGACTTAAATGTAATAGTTTTTAATTATTCTTAGCCTAATTCCTGTTTTATCAATTAGGAAACTAAGAGTCATCTTACAAGTTAAGTGAGATGATCATTTACAATCAGCAAGTCAGAAAAGTGAGGCAAGTATCTTCATCTTCTGACTTCTAGTGTTTCAGAAAGAATGCCATACCATAAACCTGAGTTATCCATTTGAAATAGAGTGAAAGAAATGGTAGTATGGAATAGGATGTGATACCAAGTATGTTTTCTCCTCCATAATGTCACCATTCTGCAGCGTCTGTTTATTCCTCTCTGAGATATGGAATTAAAAATAATTTAATATAGGGTTGTGTCTTACGATGACTATGATGATAATAAAGCCAAACTTATATTCATTGGTCACTATATGGCTTAAAAAACACAACTTCATCTAATATTATGGAACCCTGCTCCATCTCTCTCTCTCCTTTCTTTGTTTCTCTGTCGGTAGGGCTCCCTTTAGTATCTCAAGTAGGGCAGGTCTTTTATTAGCAAAATCTCTCAGCATTTGTTTGTGAAAAATTTAAGCTCTCCCTCAAATTTGAAGGACAGCTTTGCTGGATAAAGAATTCTTGGTTGGCAATTTTTCTCTCTCAGAATTTTAAATATGTTGTGCCACTGCCTTCTCGTCTCCATGGTGGCTGCTGAGTAGTCAGTACTTAGTCTTATGTTTTTTCCTTTGTATGTGGTGAATTGCTTTTCTCTTGCTGCTTTCAGAACTCGCTCCTTCTCTTCAGTATTTGACAGTCTGATCAGAATATGTCTTGGAGTAGGTTTATTTGGATTTATTCTATTTGGAGTTCCCTGGGCATTTATGCTTTGTGTATTTATGCTGTGTAGAAGGTTTGGGAAATTTTCCCCAACAATTTCTTTGAATACTCTTTCTAGACCTTTACCCTTCTCTTCCCCTTCTAGGAAACCAATGAGTCTTATATTTGGGTGTTTTATATTATCTATCATATCCCTGAGGTCCATTTCGATTTTTTTTCAATTTTTTCTCCATTCTTTCTTTTGTTCTTTCATTTTCCATTTTGTTGTACTCCAGGTCGCTGATTCATTGTTCAGCTTCCTCTAGTCTTGTATTATGAGTATCCAGAATCTTTTTAATTTGGTTGACAGTTTCGTTTATTTCCATTAGATCATCTTTTTTTTCCTATTTACTCTTGCAATTTCTTCTTTATGCTCTTCTAGGCTCTTCTTCATTCCTTTATATCCTGTGCCATGGTCTCATTGTTTGTCTTTAGTTCTTTGATTAACTGCTCCAAGTACTGCATCTCCTCTAATCTTTTGATTTGGGTGTTTGGGTTTGGGTTATCCATATCATCTGGTTTTTTCATATGCTTTAAAATTTTCTGTTGTTTTTGGCCTCTTGGCGTTTGCTTAACTCGACACGGTTCTTTTAGGATATGTATGCGAATTCAAAGACTTCTCTCTAATTTGTCAGATCTACAGCTTGGTGGCGTGCACTTTAACCAACCAGCAGGTGGTGTCTGCAAGCCACCTATTCCCCTCAAGCCAGTTCTCCCCAACTTTGTCTTTGTGGTGTGTGGGGGGGTGTCTGATTCTTATGGGGTCCAAGTGGTGCACCAGTTTTACATGTGTAGTTGGTGCTGTCCACCCTGAATGTGGGGTATGTGTCTGAGCAGTTAGGGAGCAAGGGCGGCTTTAACAATCAAACCTCCCAGGTGTTCCTGGAGATTTAAGGCTGTTCCAAGAGTCTAAAAATTCAGTTTGGTCTCACCACAGACTGTCTCTGCCTCTGACCCACAAGTCCTTGGTATTGGCGTAGGGACCCTGGGATTTCCATGTGGGTCCCTCTTTCAAGTTGTGCCCTTATTAGGGCCTCTGCTGAAGGAAGGCTGTACTACATCACAAGTGTGTCCCAACCCTCAAGGGAAGTTCTGGGCCACCGGGCCATGTAGGAGCGTTCTCAGCCTGCTGAAAGGATGGCTGAATGGGGCATGTTAATTGCCCCCTTTTCGCACTGCTCTATGTTCCTAGCTCTGGGACAATTAGCTGCGGATGCTCGAAAGGCTACTGTCCACACCCAATATTGTGGCATGTGCATGTGATGCTGGAAACACTTCCCATCACACTGGGTTTTTTGGTGCGGCTCTGGGCTGTGGTGCCGGCACCAGTGCTGGGAAGGAGTGTTCCCAGCCCGCTGGGAAGATGGCTGTAAGGGGAGTGGGTTTTTTTCCCCTTTTGGCTAACCTCTCCCTTCCTAGCTCCAAGAGAATTAGCAGTGGATGCGCGAAAGGCTGTCATCCATGCCAGATATTGAGGCGTAGTCACAGTTGTGGAGACACCGTTCCTGCTGCGCTTCCCTGTGTGGTTCTCGCTGCCATATCCAAAGCCACTTTTGGGTTTTTAAAAAGAACTAGGCCGACTCCAAATGCCAACCCATGGTTTCCTTACACCACAGTGTGGCTGCCGGATATTCAGCTGGCTTACTCACTCATTTCAAAATGAAGACTCCTGGTTTCACCAAGTGCACGGTCCCTGTAGATTTAGCAGACATTGTCCAGCTGGTGCATCGCTGGAACTGGTGTTCTGGGTGACTTTCTGGCTTTTATCTAGTATTTTTCATGAAGATGTTTTTTTGTCCTGTCTCTCCTAACTGCCATCTTCTGGAAGTCCCAACAGGTATTTTTAAAATTCTTCCATAGCCTCCTGATCTGCAGAACCTGCCTCCCCAGGAAGCTTAACATTTTTCACACCATATCGTATTTTGAAATGTGCAAGCCAGCCAGCACTTGCTAAGGAAGGGTTTACCATTTTCCTGACCCTGGGTAACATGACTATAAATTTCCTTGGCTTTCAGACTCACAACAATACTGTCCACTATGCTTTTTTTATCAGCTGTCATCTCATGAATCCACAAATTTAGCTGCTTTTCTATCTTTTCCATAGCTTCATCATGTACTATCGATGTTACTTTAGTGCCTTCAGGAGCAGCCTCACATACAGATTGATGAATTTCTTCTTCCTTTTTCTGTAGGTACTGTATTGTTGATTCATTAACATTAAACTCATGGCCAACAGCACTATAACTCATGCCTGAATGAAGTTTATCTAACACGTATTTTGTCTCTAAGGCACATCACAGACTTCTTGAACTTAGGAACACTAGACAGCACTTCAGCACTACGCTTGAGGGCCATTTTAAATAGTGAAATTAGCAACAAAAAGCTAAAAAATCCAAAAAATGTGGCAGTAAATAGACTGCAAAAAGAATACCTGTTTACAATATGAAAGCTGAAAACAGAAGGTGAAACATTGCCTTGTTCAACCTCAACTGGGAATGTGCACATCAGGTGATTCAAAGTTTTCACCATTCTGCTCATGTCCATAAATGACAGCAAAAGTACTGTGAAAAATGATTTTGGGGATACACATAAATTTTGGCAAAGAGGCAAATTCACAAATACAGAAACCATGAATAATGAGGATCAACTCTATACTGAATTGAAGATAAATGAGGTTATAAAATATTTTTTTAAAAAACATGCTGATAGGTCCCAGTGTCAGGAGAAAGTTGAAATGAAACCACTCCTGGCTCCTGGTCCTTTAGAATCTGTGTTGGCCACAGAGGGCAACATGCTACCTTAAGATGAGAGTGTCTCTATGCTTTGAGGCAACTTCCACTTTTTGTCAATACCATTCTGGGATCCTGGGTATGTGAGGTGGAGCTGTAAAAGAAAGCACAAAGAAAACAGTTCTTCAAGAATGAATACCTTCAACTTTCCCTTCTCTGTTCTCATGCTTTTCCTTATCTCTGCCCTCTTCCTATTTGCCTCTGAAGAGCAGGCACTTTTGTGTCATTCATAAGCTAATCCTTTCACCTTACCGCCAGAACATGTTTGACCTTAAGTTTTTATTTGTAAAATAAAGACAATTCATATGCAATAGGATTTGGGGAAATAATTAAATGGCAAGGATTAAAGTTGCTGGCATAAAGCTGGTG
Organism: Choloepus didactylus; assembly: GCF_015220235.1. Classification (NCBI taxonomy): domain Eukaryota; kingdom Metazoa; phylum Chordata; class Mammalia; order Pilosa; family Megalonychidae; genus Choloepus; species Choloepus didactylus. The sequence continues at coordinate 148,359,051 of NC_051308.1, forward strand.
TTCAGAAAAGTGCCTAAATATTTCCCTTTTCCTGTTGACTACTTTCCTGGAAGAAACTTGCTCCATCAATTCTCTGATCTTCTACTCTTGGGAATAACACCTCCTGGTTTTCTTCCTACCTGTGGCTACCTTTTCTTGATCTCTTTGAAGGAGCTGTTCATTCTTTCCCTTTTTCAAATGTCTATGCTCCAGGTTTTTGTTTCAGTCCTCATCTCTTCTTACTATACACTTTCTTTGCATGATCTCATCTACATCCAGAACTTTAATTGCCATGTGTAGGTTAATGAATCTTAAAAGCTCAAGCCTAGATCTCTCTCTGGAACCCCAGAACGTCTCTTCTCTTCCTTCCCTCTCTCCCCATGTACCTTCCTTTAGTTCTTTCCTTCCTTCCTGCATTGTTTCATTCAACAAATACTTATTGAGTGCCTGCTATGTAACTGGCATTGTACATCCAATTGCCAACTGTACATCTCCAGGATCTCACATAGAGACCTCAAATTCAACATATGCATGTCTGAATGGATCCCCCCTCCAAACCACTCATCTCTCCTTTATTTGTTGTCTCAGTAACTATTCCAGCACCCACCCATCGATCCTAAGCAGAAATGGCAGTCACGTGTAACTCTGCCCTCCCTCTCTCCATATATACAGCTCTTAATACATCAAGTCCCATCAGTTCTGCCTCCCTTAAAATCTCACTAATCTGTAACTTGTCCCTCACACCTAACCACCTCCCTAGTGCCAGCATTCAGCATTTCTTACCTATATGACTCCAACTGTCCCTGAACTCGTCTTCCGGACTCCAGTCTTGCGCTATTTCAGCCTGTTATCCATGTTGCAGCCAAAGGGGCAATACAAAACACACATGTAATTATGTTGCTTCCCAGTTAAAAACTATTCAGTGGCTTCCTACTGCCTTTAGAGTAAAGTCTACCCTCCTTAAATTGGCATACAAGACCTCAGGATATGGTCCTTGCTTGAATCACTCTGCAAAGAAATGTTTTGTTTACATTTACACATTTCTCCACTCTAAACAGGAAGAGCTCTTAGAGGTGTCTAACATGTGAACTCCTAAAGGGCTTTTTTATTACTGAGATCCAGCATATAGTAGAATGTTAAATCAAGTTTGGAAAATCCATGAATGTTACATCAAGTTTGGAAAATCTTTACAGGTAAGCAGTGTCAGAGCTGCCTATCTGAAAGTGATCTAAGGAACAGGCACAGACACTGTGTTTTCTTACCTCTTTAGCATTAGGATTTTTTTTTTCTGCTATACCTTTTTTTAAATTAATTTATTACCAGGATAAGAGAGGCTTATTATGGAAAAAAAATCAAATATTACAAAGAGGTATAAAGTAAAAAGGCAAGTCCCCTTCCTTTATAGCACTGCCCTCTTCCACTCCAGTGCTGCCCTGAAATAACCAGTTACCAATTTGTATAACCTTTCAGAAATTTTCTATGTACATAATCATAGTAATAAACATGTTATTACTATTGTTATTACTTAACACAAACAGGAATCATATTAAACATGTTCATTTGCATCTCAGCTTTTCTCATTATAATGAATCTTGGACTTTTTTCTATATCAGTATATATAGGTCTTCCTCATTTTTTAAAGGTCTGCATTGTATTCATTTATATGTCTCTACAACACCTTATTCAAAAGACCCTTATTAATAGACATCTACGTTATTTCCAGTTTGGATCCATTAAACACAGTGCTGCATTTTGCAATTCATTTTATGAGAATTGATCATTATAAGTGATAATAGATAGTTATATGGCAATCTTTCTAAATGTGCAAAAAGTGCAACTAAAATATTCAAATATTGAGATAAATATACACCACAACCAAGTCAGATTCATTTCAGGAATGCAAGAAGAGTTGAAAATTAGAACATCTGTCAATATAATGCACTATATTAATGGATCAAAGGAGAAAAATCACCAAAGATTATTGACAAATAGGAATAAATAGATTTTTGTAATGTGATAAGAATATAAGGATGTATGTGTGTGTATGCCAACCCAAAAGCCATAAATCACATTTAGTGAAACAGTATTCCTATTAATAGTGAGGAAAAAGACAAGGAAGTCCACTATCCCCACTACCATGAAAAACTATTTAACATTTCCTGGAGGTACTAGATGATGCTATTAGACAAGAGAAACAACTGAGGCATAAAAATCAGAAAGGAGAAGGTAAAATTATCTTTATTTGTGGGTGATATATTTCTAGACAATATAACTACGTTAACTGAAAAACTTTTTGAGATATAATTCACACCCCTTAAAGCGTGCAATTCAGTGGCTTCTATCTAATTCCAGAACATTTTCATCACTCCCAAAAGAAACTCTACCCATTACAAGTCACTCCCCATCCCTCTCTCCCCCCAGCATCTGGAACCACCAATCTACTTTCTGTCTCTATAGATTTGCCTATTCTGGACATTTCATATAAATGGAATCACATAATACATAGCCTTCTTTCACTTAGCATAATGTTTTCAGGTTCATCCATGTTTTAGCATGAATCAGTACTTCATTTCTTTTTATTGCCACTGTAAGACATACCATATTTTGCTTATATATCCATCAACTGATGGACCTTTGGGTTGTTTCCACTTTGCAAATATTATGAATAATGCTGCTAACATTCATGTACAAGTTTTTCTTTGGACATATGTTTTCAACCTAGGAGTGGAATTGCTGGGTCATATAGTAACTCTATATTTAGCTTTTTGAGGAACTGCCAAACTATTTTCCAAAGACACTGTACTGTTTTACATTCCCACCAACAATGTATGAGGGTTCTAATTTCTCCACATCCTTGCCAACATTTGTTATTGTCTTTTTTTTAAAAATTATTATAGCCATTCTAGTGGGTGTGAAGTGGTGTCTCATTATAGTTTCAAACTGAAAGATTATTTTGAACAGTAATATAACTCAAAAAGATGGCTGGATATAACATCATTATTTTAAATACCAAGTCTTCTTATATACAAGCCATAACCAGTTAGAAAGAGCTCCACAGAAAAGATAAACTATCTAGGAATAAACTTAAGAAAATGTCAGGATCTCCCCAGATTAGTTTATAAATGTAACATGATCCCAACAAAACTACCTCCAAAGATTAGAGCCACACTAGCTGTAACTAAAGCTCATATGGAAAAGCAACAGAGAATTATGCTTTTCGCCATAGACCCAACTTTCATGGATTCCTTCCCATTACTACTTATTACCTACATATTCTTGGACAAGTTAAACTTTCTGCATCTCAGATGCCTCTTCCTTGAACGGGGACAATAATACATATCTGCTAGGGTCGTCAGAAGGATTAAATGCCTTAAAATGCATAAAGCACTTAGAATAGTACCTGGTACTTAACAAGTGCTATTATTATTATATGGGAAAAATAATAATTCAAAAACAGACAGAAAAAATCTTTTTACAAAAAGTTATGAGGAAAGACTGGCCCTAGTAGATATTACAACAGCACAATTCTAGTGAATCAGAATTAAAACAGTTCTATGGAATAGAACAGAGAATGCAGAAACCCAAATGCAAATGGGACTTTAGAAATTGATAAAGGTGGCATTTCAAATTAATGTAGAAAAGGAGGATTGTTCATTGTCAATGATTCTGGGACAAAACTCCCACTTCATTCCATATACAAAAATACATCTTGGTTCAGTCGGATCTCAGCAGAAGCTGCAGCTTCTCTTTGCTGTATCCCTTTTGCTTCCAAGAAACATGGCCTCTGGTGTGGCTGTCTCTGATGGTGTCATCAGTGTTCAATGACATGAAGGTGCACAAGTCGTCAACACCAGACGCCTGAGCGAGGACAAAAAGAACGTCTTCCTGGAAGAGGGCAAGGAGATCCTGGTAGGTGACGTGGGCCATACTGTCGGCGACCCCTACACCACCTTTGTCAAGATGCTGCCAGACAAGATACTATTCTAAGTGCTATGCCCTTCATGATGCAACCCATGAGACCAAGGAGAGCAAGAAGGAGGACCTGGTGTTTATTTTCTGGGCCCCTGAGTGTGCACCCCTCAACAGCAAAATGATCTATGCTAGTTCTAAGGATGCCATCAAGAAGAAACTGACAGGGATCAAGCATGAAATACAAGCAAACTGCTACAAGGAGGTCAAGGACCGTTGCACCCTGGCAGAGAAGCTGGGGGTGGGGGAGGGGGAAGCGCCGTCATCTCCCTTGAGGGCAAGACCTTTTGAGTCCCTCCAGCCCCCTTGCCTGGAGCATCCAGCAGCCCCAGACCTGTCCATGGGGGTTGCAGGCTGCCCCCTTCCTGCCAGACTGGGGCTGGGGGGATCCCAGCAGGGGGAGGGCAATCCGTTCACCGCAGTTGCCAAACAGCTCCACCCCCACCCCCTGGACCTTCCTTCTCCCTCTATCCCTGAGGGTTCTGGACTCCCCAAACTGCTTTTGATCTTCTGATTCCTCTTGGGGTTAAAGCAGACCAAGTCTCCTTCCAGGCACTCCAGTTTGGGATGGGGGCTGTATTTTTTTTTTTTTTTTTTTTACGACAACCCCTACTTCCCATCTGTTCCTCCCCTTCCCATGCTGCCAACTTCTAACCACAATACTTACTCTGTGTTTGTCCGTTTAGTTCTGTGTATAAATGGAATTTTGTGGAGATGAACCCTCCCTGTGCCCACCAGTCCCTTTCCCCCTTTCCCCTGGTCCTGGCCACTCAGGTGGAAGCAGGACTAGTAAGGAACCCTCAATTAAAAACAAACAAACAAACAAAAATACATCTCAAATGATCCAAAGATTTAAATGTAAAAATAGAGCTATGAAAGCACTAAAATAAAACATGAGGAAATTATTTAATCTGATTGCAATATGATCCCATACCAGAAGTCTTAGAAGACTGATAAATCCAAATAAATGAATTTCTGTAAGACAGGAAAACAAAAACAAAATACCATAAACAAACATCAAAGGACAAATAACTGGGAAAGAATAATTGTACCAGATATTACAAATAAAGGTCTGGTTTCCTTAAAATGTAGAGAACGCCTACAAACTGTAATAATAATAATTAAAAAAATGACCAATGCAATAGAAAAAATGAGCAAAAATCAAGAAGAGATAGATCGCAGAAGAGGAAATACAAATTGTCCTATGTATGAAAAGATGCTCAACTTCACTCAAAAGACATGAATTAAACTAAACAGAAACCATTTTACACCTGTCTGGTAACATGTGAGCTGTGGGAAAATAGACATTCTCATATACTGTTGGTGAAAGTAAAGCAGATATACTTTTTATAAGGGCAATTTGACAATATCTCTAAAAGAATGTACGTAGTAAGAATTCACAAACCTTTGACCCAGTAATTCAACTTCTTAGGGATCTATCCTACAGATATACTTGCACTTACGTACAATAATATAAGAACACGGATATTCACTGAAGCATTGTTTGTAATAGGAAAATATTGGAAGCCTAAATGTCCAACCACTGGGGACTGTGAAATCATCACGACACAAATGTGCTATAGAACAAGGCAGCTCTACATGTATTAATAAGTGAAATAACCATGTATAGCATACTACCAATTGTTTAAAAGATGCATATGTAAAATGCAGACATGTGCATAAAATGAATCTGAAAATATATCCAAAAAAACATTATCACTAATGGCCTGTGGGAGGGAAATGTGAGGATATGGCATAGGAATAACAAGGATGTTCACTTTTCCCTATACCTTTTTGACTATCTGGATTGTGTATCTTCTGCTTGAATTACCTGTTTTTTGCAATGAATTAGAAAAATTCCATTCAGTTACTAATTTATTTATATTTAGTGAGTTGGACCCTAACCTTGTGTACAGATATGAGTTGTCAGGAGAAGAGTACAAGAGAGGTAGTAATTCCTGCCGTCCAGGAAGTGACAGGCAGAGCCTGGTAAAGAATGGACCTCGGACCTCCTTGCACAGTAATCAACGGGCAGGGGAGCTTGCCTATCAGAAATGTAGATTCCTGGGCCCTACCCCAGATCAACAGAATTAGAGCCCCAGGGTGACGCCCAGAAATCTGCATTTTTGACAGGATCCCACTGGACTTTCCAGGTTGTGCTAATCTTGAGGCCCAATGGGCTGGAAGGGCAGTCGGCCTGCACAGCGCATCGCAGATTGTGGGTGCGTTTCTCGTCCCTCCTTTGTCCACGGTCGCGTTCCGGGTGTGGAGGTGTCGACACCCGAGATTCCGGCCTTCCCCACGCTCACCTTTAAGCCGAAACCGCAAGGTGCTGCGGAACTAGACCCCTGCCCGGCATGGAGAAGGCGAGGCCTCGTCTCAGTGTCGCCTCCTTTCCTTTAGTCTCGCCGCCGCCCAGGCCGCTCTGCCCAGGACTCGGATCCGGTTCCCGAGTCGGCGGGCTGCAGGCCCAGACCCTGAATCACGGGGGCCCGCGTTGCTGAGGCAGCGCGAAATCCGCGCGAGGCGCTAAGGACGAAAAAGCCGCGGAGATCGACTGCAGTGGTGAAGGAAGGAACAGGAAATGGAAGCCGATTTAAACCGTTTAGGTAAAGGAGAGGACAGGGAGAAACGGCAAGGGTGGAAAATGGGTTATAGGGAAAAAGAACGCGACTCCGCCGGGACTCGAACCCGGAACCTTTGAATGCCTTCAGCCTCTAGAAGTCCAATGCGCTATCCATTGCGCCACGGAGCCACCTGTTGGAGCCCTCGCGCAGCTGCCACATTAAGCCAGAAACGAAGGCCCAGCGCCCTTCCGACTACTTGCTCTGCTGCCTCTAAAGCCGAGGCCGGGTCGCCGCGCTCAAAGCACTGCGGGCCTGTCCAGCCGCCGCCAAACACACGCAGCAGGCGCCCCTCCTCCCCCACCTACCGCCTCTTAGGTCAGCGACCCCCGCCCCGAGCGAACGGTGGCCGCGAGTCCACCGCATCCTGACTGGCCTGTCTCGGTCAGGGCAGCCGTAGCCGGGTCTCCCGCAGGTTTCGGGCACCGCCGCACCCGGCTTGGCAGTCAAATCACCGCCTCCCTCCTCCCTGGCTCCCTTCCAGCCGCAAGCGCTCCCGCCTACCGGGTCTCTACCGCGGCCGGCCCGCCCTGCCCGGGCCTGGGAGATGCAGAGCGCAGTCCCCTGGCCGGCCGTTGTACCGTTGAGCCGGGCTAATGACGCCGGGCACTTGCGTCGCACCTTTCAGCGGGCGATCACGAGCGGCAGCCTCTCGGGACCTGTTGGGCCGCGGGCTCTTCCCTGGCTGCCTGGGTCCGGCCGCAGCTGCTAGCTCGGGCTGCAGCGACTTGTGTGCGTGCTAGTGCATTTTATTTGCGCGGGGCTCGGGAAAATGGGGTTTGGGTTGCATTTCGCTCCCCACAGACCCAGAGCCGAATTTCTGAGGTATCCGGGCTCTGGTGGCCTGAGGGGGGCGACGCGCCCCACGCCGCACCACCCTCCGACAGGTCGAACGAGGGCTGGGAGCTGCCTTCAAGGGCGCCGCGCAGCCGCCCCCATCCCGCGCACCCGGCGGCACGCGGCTGCGTGGTCAGCGGCGCCGGTGAGTGTGGTGCCGCGCGTGGGAGCGCTGGGAGCATGCGTGTGCCGGGCGCGTGCGGCCGGAGAGCGCGCGCCCGAGCGCCGCGGCAACTCCCGGAGAGGGCAGCCGAGCGCCAAGGTAGCCCAAGGGGTCCGCGCGGCTGTTCGCAAGGGCGCGGTCGCCACGGTGAAGGGGTTGATTTGGGTGGGAGGGGAGGGTTCTCCCGTGCCCCATTAATCCGCATGAGCACGACCCCGGAGCCATTCTAAATAGTCTAAATCAGGGTAGTTACTATGCATCGGCTGGGAATACGAAACCCCTGGCTCCCCGGTCCAATCGGCTATTGGTTTTCCGAACCCCACCCATGAAAAAATTGCGGAGCTGTCTTTGTGCGATCGCTTGCTTAGGTTCTTCCACAACCAGGTCGGCTGCAGTCCACTCTATTCCTCGCTGCCCAGCGTTATCAGACATCAAAGCAAAGTAGTTTCTGACAATATTTGTAAAGAGGGAAAGGGAACGCACAGGAAGAGTCTGGCGTGATAGGGATTTTTACGTTTTTATTTCATTTAACATCTACAACAGCGCTATAAGGAAGGTACCATCGTCCCATTTATAAAGAATGGAAACTGCATCTAGGAGAGTTTAAACAACTTGTGCATGGACACCCAGCTAATAAGTGTCACAAAATGTGAAGAGTCTGAGATTTTACTCTACTTGCAGGGGACGACGAGCCCCGTGCCGAAGCATCTTCCAAGAGCTCAAACGAGAATTTTTAGATTTTCACAGTTTCTTGGTTGCTGACAGAGCACCCAAGACTCCTGGGTCAGAAATGAAAGACTATTACAGCAAAGCAGTAGCCAGAGTGTCAACATATTTCTGTTAGTTCCCTGAGCCCCCGTTCTCACAGATGGGTCCAAATGCTTGTACACAAATTGGGTTGCCTTACAGGAGAGGAGCACTGAGCTTTGGAAACCCACTATTTTCTAGCAAGGAGTAAGCAAGCCTGTTCTTTGTCGTGTAGGGAGACATTACCTCATCCCTCAAGGTTGCTTGCTGCAAACAGAACCCTGAGAAATGGCTGGAGTGAAAGTGTGGTCAGGGCCTTGCATTCTTGGCACACCCAACAAGAACACACATGGATGCTAAGGGCCCATGGTTGAATGCCTTTCCAGACAGTAAATAGCAGAGTCCTGATTAATGCCAGGCCTGTCTGTTTCATTCCACCATAATATAAATGACCATAAGCATTTCATGTATAACATTGTTATGACTTCTTTAAAATTAATAAAATAAAACAAATAAATTAAATGAAATAAAACATTGTACACAAGAGAAATTTTTATATGCAAAAATTTAGCCCTTTAAATAGGATATAATTTTAAATCATATTTATTTAAACAAATCCTTTTTTGAACTCTGCAATATGCATCTCAGAATCTCCACTGGTTCCTGGAGTTGATCACAACCAAATGTGAGAGGAGAGCTTGCTTATCAGAATACCAGGCAGAGGAACTCTAGATGGGGGCACTGGAGCCAAATCTCAAATGAGGAGTCATTGACGTGATTAAATACTACCACCTCATATATAAAAATTCTGGAAAGAGGGAATTGGAAAAGAAACTACCTGGTAAGGGAAGATGTGCCTGTCCTTTATTCCACTTATTGAACCAAACAAAAAAATTTTTTTAGATATTTGATCCCTTCTGCTAGTTGAGACCAAAAACCCCTTTTCTGTGTCTCAGAAAATATTGCCAAGACACAGGTTTAATGGCCAATATGGGAAAACCAGACAGAATTCTGTGAACCACTCCGTTAGCAATCAAGATTGTACTTTTAACCTTCTACAATTAAGAGATTGGAAGTCACTGCAGAACAAGCATTTGTAATTCATTGTTCTCTGACAACTAATAAGCAGTTTATAGTGAATCTGGATTCACAGGCAGCAATATTATCATGTAAAAAGAATGAAATGTATATTTGGTTACTGTCTGGGGAAAAAGATTCAGTGGGTTTTGCCTTTTCTTTTCTCAAGGGAAACAGCACAAGCAGCCATTATACAATCTGTCAAGAATTCTGACAAGTAAAATGTGACCTCTTCCTTCTCGCCAACAGAGGGAGCCAAAGGATGGGCTATAACCACCTGGCAGCAAGCTGAAGGCTACCCATTTGCAATTCGATTTTCCTGGTCAGTAAAGCTCTAAATTAAACACTACTTCAATTTGGTGTTTTAAAGTTCAAATCCATTATACACCTTTGGAAATCTACAATAGCATTTTTGCGTTTGTACAAAAGGATTTTTTTTGAACTTACTATGTTATTATGTTCTATTCCCAGTACACGAGAGTAGTTTCAGCCTTCCACAGATGCTCTAGAAATCTACCAGGCCACTATATTCTCACTAGTTTTGCTCCACTCTGGAGGGGTAAGGTTGGTGAAGTACCAGCTTAATTTCAATTCGGTGAGTATTTAAGGAGGATAAAGTTAGGCTTACTGTGAGAGATAGAACAAGTTTAAGACACAATCCCTACCTTCAAGGAGACTAAATTACTAGGGAAATATCACCTATGAATATGAAGCAGTAAGTAAATAATGCAAGATAGCATGCAAAAAAGTAACAAAATGTGATTGGATATTCCTACTAGTAAAAGTTTTTTGAGTATGCACCTTCAAATAACAAGAATTCACTACTGTACTAATTATAAAACATGCTCCAAAAAGGAATTTTTAAAGAATGAGATTTAAAAACAAACAAACAAATGAAAATCCTCTGGTAGCAGAAGTTAAGTATACAGGCTGTGGTTCAGACTTCTGATGTTCAAATCCTTGTTCCTCCTCTTATTTGCTGGAGAAGATCCTTCAATTCTTTGAGTCTTCTTTTCCTCATCTGAAAGTCATAAAGTTGTGAGGATTGCAGTTCATACTTGTAAGGGTTTACCTCAGTCCTGGCAGAAGGTAAGTCTATAACAACTGTTTGATATTATTAGCAAGAAACTCTCAAAAAAGGAATTCCACATCGGACAGGAACAACCCAAAGTTCAGATACAGCATCAGCTAAATTTGTTGTAACCCAAAAAGCATTCTCCACCTTCCTGCCCCACTTCAACTTAACTATGCATGGTGTCTGTTACCAAACAGAACACTTAGCTTCTCAGACTGAAAATGTCTACATTCAGGTTCATGTTTTCTCCACAATTCTCCCCTCAAGGTTCTTGGGTAGATTCTTGTTTTCATTTGTCCAACCACTTGGTTTTCCCAAAACAAGAGTGTAGTCCTCTAAAGGACTTATGAAGACTTGTCTCTTGCCAGAACAAATCTGCTCACAGTATTTAAATTATGGCCTTTTTTTTAATCCTAAAAAGTCTTAGTACTGAATTTCAGCCAGGCCACTAACCAAACTACACTAGATGGCAAGATGGGAATAGGAGAAGGAAAAGAATGATGTCCAATATATGAAAAACCCACAGCCAGCATAGTACTCAAAGCCTTCCCTCTAAGATCAGGAACAAGACAAGGATGCCCGCTGTCACCAATATTATTCGACATTGTGCTAGAAGTGCTAGCCAGGGCAATCCAGCAAGACAAAGAAATAAAAGTCATTCAAATTGGAAAGGAAGAAGTAAAACTCATTATTTGCAGATGATATGATCTTATATCTGGAAAACCCTGAGAAATCAACAATACAGCTACTAAAGCTAATAAATTTAGCAAAGTAGCAGGATACAAGATTAATGCACATAAGTCAGTAATGTTTCTATATGCTAGAAATGAACAAAGTGAAAAGACACTCAAGAAAAAGATACCATTTTCAATAGCAACTAAAAAAATCAAGTACCTAGGAATAAACTTAATCAAAAATGTAAAAGACAAAGAAAATTACATAACTCTGCTAAAAGAAATAGAAGCAGACCTTAAATAGTCCATCTTCATGGATAGGAAGGCTAAATGTCATTAAGATGTCAATTCCACCCAAACTCATCTACAAATTCAATGTAATCCCAATCAAAATTCTAACAACCTACTTTGCAAACTTGGAAAAGCTAGTTATCAAGTTTATTTGGAAAGGGAAGATGCCTCAAATTGCTAAAAACACTCTAAAAAAGAAAAACGAAATGGGAGGACTTACACTTCCTGACTTTGAAGCTTATTATAAAGCCATAGTAGTCAAAACAGCATAGTACTGGCACAAAGACAGAGATATTGATCAATGGAATAGAATTGAGAATTCGGAGATAACCCCCAGATCTATGGCCGACTGATCTTTGATAAGGCCCCCAAAGCCACTGAACTGGGACATAACAGTCTTTTCAACAAACGGGGCTGGGAGAGTTGGATAACCATATCCAAAAGAATGAAAGAGGACCCCTACCTCACACCCTACACAACAATTAACTCAAAGTGGATCAAAGACCTAAATGTAAAAGACAGTACCACAAAACTCCTAGAAGATAATGTAGGAAAACATCTCCAAGACCTTGTATTAGGCGGCCACTTCCCGGACCTTACACCCAAAGCACAAGCAACAAAAGAAAAAACAGATAAATGGGAACTCCTCAAGCTTAGAAGTTTCTGTACCTCAAAGAAATTTGTCAAAAAAGGTGAAGAGGCAGCCAACTCAATGGGAAAAAATTTGGGAAACCATGTATCTGACAAAAGACTGAAATCTTGCATATATAAAGAAATCCTACAACTCAATGACATTAGTACAGACAGCCCAGTTATAAAATGGGCAATAAATATGAAAAGACAGTTCTCTGAAGAGGAAATACAAATAGCCAAGAAACACATGAAAAAATGTTCAGCTTCACTAGCTATTAGAGAGATGCAAATTAAGACCACAATGAGATACCGTCTCACACCAATTAGAATGGCTGTCGTTAAACAAACAGAAAACTACAAATGCTGGAGAGGATGTGGAGAAATTGGAACTCTTATTCATTGTTGGTGGGACTGTATAATGGTTCAGCCACTCTGGAAGTCAGTCTGGCAGTTCCTTAGAAAACTAGATATAGAGCTACCATTCGATCCAGCGATTGCACTTCTCGGTATATACCCGGAAGGTCGGAAAGCAGTGACACGAACAGATATCTGCACGCCAATGTTCATAGCAGCATTATTCACAATTGCCAAGAGATGGAAACAACCCAAATGTCCTTCAACAGATGAGTGGATAAATAAATGTGGTATATACACACGATGGAATACTACATGGCAGTAAGAAGGAACGATGTCGTGAAACATATGACAAGTTGGATGAACCTTGAAGACATAATGCTGAATGAAATAAGCCAGGCACAAAAAGAGAACTATTATATGCTACCACTAATGTGAACTTTGAAAAATGTAAAATCAATGGTTTATAATGTAGAATGTAGGGGAACTAGTGATAGAGAGCAATTAATGGAGGGGGAATGATAACCCAATAACAACAGATAAGCTATCGTGGGTAAATTTAACGTTCTGGGAATGCCCAGAAATAACTATGGTTTGTTAATTTCTGATGAGTATGGTAGGAAGAAGTTCACAGAAATGTTGCTATATTAGGTTATTTTCTTGGGGTAGAGTAGGAACATGTTGAAAGTAAAGTAGTTATTTTATGTTAGTTGTCTTTTTTTTACTCACTTGTTATGTTATGATTTGTTTGAAATGTTTTTTTATTGTATGTTTTTTTAAATTTTTTTTTGCTATAGTTAATTTTTTTGAAAAGAGTTAATTAAAAAAAAATGAACAATATGCATATGCAGAGCCCCCTTGAGGAGCTGGTGGAGAATTCAAGGGTGTTGGGCTTCCCCACCTCGATGGTTGCTGATGTGGTCACAGACATAGGGGACTGGTGGTTGGATGGGCTGATCCCTCTACCACGGGACCTGCCCTTGGCAAGATTGGTGCTGCAAGGGAGAGGCTAGGCCTGCGTATAATTGTGCCTAAGTGCCTACTCCCGAATGCCTCTTTGTTGCTCAGATGTGGCCCTCTCTCTCTAGCTAAGCTAACTTGGCAGGTGAAATCACTGCCCTCCCCCCATGTGGGATCAGACACCCAGGGGAGTGAATCTCCCTGGCAACGTGGAATATGACTCCCGGGGAGGAATGTAGACCCAGCATCGTGGGATGGAGAACATCTTCTTGACCAAAAGGGGGAAATGAAAGGAAATGAAATAAGCTTCAGTGGCAGAGAGATTCCAAAAGGAGCCGAGAGGTCACTCTGGTGGGCACTCTTACACACAATATAAACAACCCTTTTTAGGTTCTAACGAATTGGAATAGCTAGCAGTAAATACCTGAAACTATCAAACTACAACCCAGAACCCATGAATCTTGAAGACGATTGTATAAAAATGTAGCTTATGAGGGGTGACAATGTGATTGGGAAAGCCTTATGGACCACACACACCTTTGTCCAGTGTATGGATGAATGAGTAGAAAAATGGGGGCAAAAAAAAAAGGGCACCCAGTGTTCTTTTCTCCTTGAATTGTTCTTTTTCACTTTAATTTTTATTCTTATTATTTTTGTGTGTGTGGTGTTGAAAATGTTCAAAAATTAATTTTAGTGATGAACGCACAACTATATAATGGTACTGTGAACAATTGTACGCTTTGTATGACTGCATGGTATGTGAATATACCTCAATAAAAATGAATTTAAAAAAAAAAAAACTGAAGAGGAAAAAAAAAAAAGAATGACGTCCAGGAGAAAGACAGAAAAGGACGAAGAGGTCCTGATGGAAGTTCAGTTGAGGACAAGGGCAAGAAGTGTCAGAGTTAATGTTGGGCAGATGGATTGAGGTCAGATGTGGCAAAAAGGAGAGGGGGCAAGCTTCATTCGGGATAAGGAATTGAATTTAATGTGACAGGCACTGGGGAGCTACAAGTTTCTTTTGGTGTGAGAAAGACTGTGCTTTAGAATGATTAATATGGGAGCAATCTGCAGGCTGAATGGAATGGGGCCTCAGGATCAGGGAGACTCCCACATCTGCTTAATTTGTTCTTGATGTTTTCCTATGACTTCTGCATCCCTTCTGCAAGCAGTGATTGTTGTGACCTTGGGGTCATTCAAGGATGAAAAAAAACGTGCCTGGCTTGTAGCCTAATAGAAATAATGATAAGTACAAAATAACTGTGATGCAAGGTAAAAAGTTTTCTTAGTGAGGTACAGGTGCCATGGTATGGCACTTCAGAGGAGAGAGACATTATATCCTGAGAGAGGGAATTAGAGAGCAAGGCTGCATTCAAAATGGACTGCCTAACCTAGGGCAGATTTGCATGCAAGGAATGCTGGGAGGTCAGCAAACAGACCGGGAGGATATACAGCAGGAAAGATAAGGCTGGGAAAATGGTGGAGGCTGAAAAGAGTGTCTAAAGGAGTAGAGCAAACTTGGTCTTGTTTTCCGCAGGTGCCAATGGAGAAGGTCAGTAGGCCCAGGACAGTGTTGACAAAGTCAGTCAAACATCAATCAGTTCCATGGTTCTCTGCCATCAGCCAATTCACAAGAGGACAAGAATCTCCGCTGAGAATTAAGGGAACACACTCCAGGCACCAAGAAGGGAAGAGCTGGGCAGGCTGAAAGTCTCAGATTAGTAGGCTGGTGTTCAGAGAAGGGGTCTAGTCACAAAGGGAAACTGAGGCAGAAACTGCTATATCATGTCTGAGGCAGGCAGCACCCCCCCTTCCAGGCCCTGTGACTGGTTTGCTGGAGCTGCTGACCAGGCTTTCAAGTCTAGTAGGGCTCAGGAAGGATAAAGGACTGTCCTGTAGGTGGCAGTTGCCTGTCTCTGCTGCCGTGACGGCTGGACCAAGGCTGTTCTAGTTTGCTAATGCTGCCAGGATGCAAAACACCAGAAATGGATCAGCTTTTATAAAGGGGATTTATTTGGTTACACAGTGACAGTCTAAAGGCCATAAAGTATCCAAGGTAACACATCAGCAATCAGGTGTCTTCACTGGAGGATGGCCAATGGTGTCCGGAAAACCTCTGTTAGATGGGAAGGCACGTGTCTGGCATCTGGTTCTGGTTTCAAAATGGCTTTCTCCCAGGATGTTCCTCTCCAGGCTGCAGTTCCTCAAAAATGTCACTCTTAGTTGTACTTAGGGTATTTGTCCTCTCTTAGCTTCTCCAGGGCAAGAGTCTGCTTTCAACGGCCGCCTTCAAAATGTCTCTCATCTGCAGCTCCTGTGCTTTCTTCAAAGCATCTCTCTTGGATGTAGCGCCTCTTCAAAACGTCCCTCACAGCTGCACTGAGTTCCCTCTCCCCGTCAGCTCATTTATGTGGCTCCACTGATCAAGTCCCACCCAATGGGCGGGCCAACACTCCATGGAAATTATCCAATTAGAGTCATCACCCACATTTGGGTGGGGCACAAAGAATAACAATCTAATTAACACTGATAGGTATACCCTCACAAGGTTACATCAAAGATAATGGCATTTGGGGGGACATAATACATTCAAACTGGCACAAAGGCCAAACTCAATCTAGGTCCCTAGGGCTGGACAGGTTTTGAGCCTGTCCAAATATTAATCATTAATGCTAGGCACTTTGCTAGTCTCTGGGGACATAGTGGTCAAGAAGACAAACACTGTCCTTGCTCTCACATACCTTAGAATCTTGAGGAAAATCACAGAGAAGGAGAGGCTGGGGTGGGTATAAGAAATGGGCTTGACTGACCCCATGGAAAGGAAGGGGCATGTTAGGAGGTAAGGCTGAGAGAGTTGATGGGGTGAAGATCCCAAAGCACTTCAAATGCAAGGCTAAGAAGCCTGAGGTTGACCAGCCCCTGCTGCCTTCTCCAACTACTTTCCCAGATATCCTTCTCTAGATTAGTCTGGTGGGGAGACAGTTTAGAGCCCCTATTCTGGGTCCCCAAAGCATCTTCAAAGCGCTTAATTTTGTTAGGTTTTCTATCTCCTTTCCCAGACTATAAGCATCTTGGGAGAAGGAACCATGTCTTCTCCCCCTCCTTCTTCATCTTTGCTACCTCAGTTGTAGCATTGTGTATAGCTCACAGTAAGCTTCTTTACATGTTTGATGAATGAATGAATGAATCCCGTAGGCAATAAAGAAACTATTTGGCCAATGCCTGGTTTATCATCAGCATTAGACTGGAAGCTCTTGAAAGCTAAACATCATTGCCTTCTAGTCCTTTTGTAATTCTACCCAAGGCTTAGAACAATGCCCTGTACAGAGTGAGCACTCCATAAATGTTGTTTGCATGACCTTGTGGAAGCAAAAGTTTCTCTTCAGTGCCCTAATTCCTGCCCAGTTAGGGGCGGAGTGTCTTAAAATCCACCTGCTCAGATATACCTCTCTTCCTTAAAAGTTGTCAACAAACTACTAGGATGACTCCTTCTGGCTATTGTGTTACAGGAAAAGGCATCCTGAGCCCCACTCCTGGCCTCACAACAGATAACATCTACTGAAGTTGAACTAGTCTTAATTCATTAGGAATTGAGAATAATAATGGTGTAATTAACATTGCACCAGGCATTATTCTGAGTTCTCCATTTATATGTGAACTCAACCCTTCCAACAACCCTCTGAGGTTGTCAGAACCATAATCCCAGGCTCCAAATGGGGAAGCAAGCTACAGGGAGAGCAGCGGGGTTGAATCCAGGCGACTGTCCTCAAGTTCGCAGTTACCCCACACTGCAGCTGTTTCTTTGAGGGAAGACGTTAGGAGAGAATCAGCCAGCAACTGGAAATGGGCTTGTTAGGCAAGTGGTTCTAAACCTTGTTGCAGACAGATGAACCCCAAGACCAGTTAAATCAGAATTTCTCAGAATGGGACCCTGGCATTATTATTTTTTAAACTTTCTGGTGATTTCATGTACAACCAAGGTTGGGAATGAGGACTTTCAGCCCTACCTACTAAGGTGCAGACCATGGGCCAGGAGCATCAGGATCACCTGGGAGCAGGTTAGAAATGCAGGATCTCAGACACCTGCTTAATGCAAATCTTACTGGTAATAGTATCCTCAGGTGATTAATGGGCTTTGTAGTTCGAGGAGTACTGGTTTAAGGTTTAGGTATTTACACTCTCATTCTTCTGAGTTTTCAGGCTTACATTATTAACATTAAATTAAGTCCTGATAAACAGAGCTCAGAACTCCATCAGAAAGCTCAGAACCAAAAAGTTCAGGTTTATTGATCAAGAAAATGACCTCAGAATTCATTTATTTGAATGGTTGTGGGGTCACCAGGACTTTTTCCTCCGCCCAGAAAAGAAAGGTCTAGTTAATATCAAGTTCTCTAATACTAACAATGGGAAGGAATAAAGAGATAAAGGGAAGAGCCAGCCCTTCACCCTTTTTCTCTGGGTGATCCTACTTGGTAGCCAAGGGTTTGACATGTTTAAGCCTGTGGCAAACAAAAATGATAAATGAAAAGACCTCCAGGATTTTGCCATTCCAGAACATATCAGCCTGGAAAGTGACTCAAACAGATGTTGAATAGATGAGTGAATTGGTTAATTAACTCTCTTTAGGTACACTATGAATAGGGCTGATACTTAGCTGGTAGGTGCCTGTGTGGCATAAGGACCAGGATTCAGTCCCATTGATCAGACTCCCACTTTGCTGGGCTGGCATCCACACTGTATTAGTCATTGCATATTTATGGAAACTAAACTGTCTGTGAGAATATGGTTCCAGGTTACAAACTGAGTTACAAAGGAAGATTTAGGAGCCAACCTGATGTGGCTCACTCATAGGACTCGATGGAGGAAGAGGGAATAGAGCCTGATTGGCTGGGAATCTGGGAGAAACCACTCGCTAGTGCAGAACCTGGCAGTCTCAAAACAGCAACAAGATGGAGGGGGACTGTATCTTGGAGAAGGAATCAAAATTAATAATAGATCAAACTGAGAGTGTGTGCATATAGCTGTCACATAAATATGGCGGCATAAATCTGGAAGCAAGACTGGGCTAAGCTACAACAGAAGAGTGCAAAGGGAAGGGAGACCAGGAGCAGGAGTTGGGTAGGCAGAGACTCATTGAAGTTGGGGAGTAGAGATGGAAGAAGAGGAATGAAAGTATACCAGTTAGGATTAGGTTCAGCTGAAAGCACCAGAAAACCCAAAACAACAGAGGCTTAGAACTTTATTCCCTTTCAGGAAACAAAGTCTGGATGTTAAGTTTTCCATAGCTGGTATGGCAGTTCCAGGATTATCAGGGACCCAGACTCCCTCTATCTTGTTATTACACCATCCTCAACATGTGGCTTCCATCTCATGGTCAAGATGGCAGCTCAAACTCCAGCCATCATGTCTACACTCTAGTCAGTAGTAAAGAGAAAGTAACAACTTAAGCACGTTCCCTTCCTTTAAGGCAGGGTTTCTCATCCTTGGTATCATTGACATTTTGGATCAGATAATTCTTTGTCATGGCAGGCTGTCTTAAGCATTGTAAGATGTTTAGCAGCAAGCCAACTTGGCAGATGAAATCACTGCCCTCCCCACTACATGGGATCTGACACCCAGGGGTGTAAATACCCCTGACAACGTGGAATATGACTCCCAGGGAGGAATCTGGACCCGGCATTGTGGGATGGAGAACATCTTCTTGACCAAAAGAGTGATGTGAAATGAAATGAAATAAGTTTCAGTGGCTGAGAGATTCCAAAAGGAGCTGAGAGGTCACTCTGGTGGGCACTCTTACGCATAATATGAAAAACCCTTTTTAGGTTCTAATGAATTGGAATAGCTAGCAGTAAATGCCTGAAACTATCAAAATACAACCCAGAACCCTTGAATCTTGAAGACAATTGTATAAAAATATAGCTTATGAGGAGTGACAATGTGATTGGGAAAGCCATGTGGATCACACTCCCCTTTGTCCGGTGTACAGATGGATGAGTAGAAAAACAGGGGCACAAAAAAAAAAAAAAGCACCCAGTGGTCTTTTTTACTTTAATTGTTCTTTTTCACTTTAATTTTTATTCTTATTACTTTTGTGTATGTGGTAATGAAAATGTTAAAAAATTAATTTTGGTGATGGATGCACAACTATATGGTGGTACTGTGAACAATTGTATGACTGTATGGTATGTGAATATATCTCAATAAAATTGAATTTTATATATATATATATTAAAAAAAGATGTTTAGCAGCATCCCTGGCCTCTACCCACTAGATGCTGGTGTAACCTCTCCAGGTGTGTGCTCTGACCACCTCCTATTCATCCTGTAGATGAAGGAGGGATCCTCCTACCCTAAATTGGGTGAATAGTCAAACACATGATGTCTGGCACTGGACAGATGAGATTGGCAGAGGTTTATTAGTCACACAGACTCACAACCTGAGGGAGGAGGACGCCATGCCATGCAGGGTCACAGAGTGATTGCACCCAGGAATAGAGTGAGTGAGAAGGGGTTGTGGGAGGCAGGCTGTTAGTAACAAGACAGTGAAGGCCTCCTGGTTCCTGTGGAAGAATGTGATTGGCTTGTTTGAATAAGTCCATGGGCTGGTATGAGATGAAGGTGAAATCTATTAGGTTGAGGACCAGATGGAGTGCAGCTGGCCTGGCTAAAAGGGGAACTCGTCAGGTGGGGATCCTTTCCCACTGGCTGGGGGGCAAATCTCACAAGAACAGAGGAGCTCATGGTTGGGCCTTTGGAGCCCTGTGAGACTCAAAAACATCAAGCTAGCACTCGAAATTCTAGGTCTTACAATACAGCATGACAACCAAAAATGTCTCCCGACATTGCCAGATATCCCCGGGAAACAAAATAACCCCAGGTTGAGAACCTCTGCTTTTAGTTGGTTTCACTGAGGTTGTGCATGATCCCTCTGCTTACATGCCATTGATCAGAACTTAGTCACAGAGCCAACTCCTACCCACAGGGAGACTTGGAAATGTAATCTTTCTTCCCGTCAGCAATGTACCCAGCTGAAAGTCAGGAGTTCTATTACTAGAAAGAATGTTAGAAGAGATATTGGGAGATGATACAAGTGCAAGGATTCAGAAAAATGTGGTAATTTTTTTGGGGGGCGGGGACAGTTCCTGCAGTCACATCCCAGATAATGGTTGAGGTCATTGGCAACATGGATCTATGAAGCAGGGGCTCTCCTCCCAGAGACTGAGACTTCCTCTGAGAAAGATGAGCATTTTGTTCTTGCTCAGTGGTTGCCTTTCAACATGTGGCCTTCACTCAGGTTAAGAGCATGTTACACACTCTGGTGGGCACTGTTACATACAATATAGACAACCCTTTTTATGTTCTAATGAATTGGAATAGCTAGCAGTAAATACCTGAAACTATCAAACTGCAACCCAGAACCCATGAATCTTGAAGATGATTGTATAAAAATGTAGCTTATGAGGGGTAGCAATGTGTTTGGGAAAGCCTTAGGGACCACACTCCCCTTGGTCTAGTTTATGGATGGATGAATAGAAAAATGGGGGAAGAAAAAAAAAAAAAAAAAACAGAAAGAAAGAAAAAAAAGGCACCCAGTGTTTTTTTTTTTACTTTAATTGTTCTTTTTCACTTTGATTTTTATTCTTATTATTTGTGTGTGTGTGGTGATGAAAATGTCAAAAATTAATTTTGGTGATAAATGCACTAACTATATAATGGTACTGTAAACAATTGAACGTATGCTTTGTTTTGTATGACTGCATGGTATGTGAATATATCTCAATAAAAATGAATTTGAAAAAAGAAAAGTATATTACAGGTACAGTATTCCCTAGCCATCCTTGGATATGGAGATCTTCTCTTTAGTTTTAAATGTATAGTTCCCAAGAGATAGCAACATGTTTCCTCCCCGCCTCCTTTATTTCCTTTATAACAGCCCTGCATATGGGCTCTCAGGAGACCTAGAGACCTAGCCTGGTTCTACCATTAACTTAGGGTAGGTCACTGAACCACTCTGAGCCTTGGCATCCTCATCTGCAAAATCAGGGACTGACCGGGTGTCTCTAAGATCCTTCCGGGTCTGAAATGCTTCAGTTCTCTGAAAGCCACGAGACCACAGAGGGTAACAGAGAAAGCCCCTCTCTGATGACTGGCATCAAGAAAGCCCCTGGCTGAGTCTCTGTCTAGCCAGACTGCCCTGCTGTGCAATGTTCCAGCCAGGCAGATGTCACTTAGATTTCCCCCATGGGCTCCAGAGAGTCCTGCTTTGGATAAATGACACACTTGTCTCACTAGATCTGACCAACTCAAATCACGCCATATGTGCCTCATTACAAACCTGTCCCTGTGCCAGCCAGATGGATGTGGAACTTCCTGGGCTCCTGACTAAAGGTTGTCAGGGCCTCATGGTGGCGCAGCTGGCCCTTGAGAAGTGGTTTTGTTTCAGTCATCACACCCCATGTCCTGTTTAAGTTCTGTTTCTCTGGTTTAAATGTTTTCTTTTCTTTAATTTTTCAGTTATCACTTCTTGGGCACCTGGTATGTGCCAGGCACTCCGCAGAGCCCCAGGAATATAAAAACCGATATGTAACAGTCCCCCCTTTTCTGGAGCTGGCATTGAACCAGGCCTTCCTGGTGTTCCAAGATCTCTTCCTACCTAGCTCTGCAGCCTCTTTCCCTCCACTTGCCACATTGCTCTGCTTTTGTTCTTCCTGCCTGTCTTGTGTCTCTTTCTCTATGGAGGTCTTGCACATGCACATGCTCAGACTGAACACAGACACCCCCCGCACCTCCCTCCACATACATGCACACGCATGCACTTACGTGCACACACATGCACGCATGCACACTCCTCCCTCCCTGGTTTTGGCTTCCTCATTCTTCAGGTTTCAGCTTAAATGTTCCTTCCTTAGGGAGACCATCTCCCCAAACCCAAACAAGTATGCCCCTTTCTTATATACTCCCATACACCCTGTTTTCCCTTTTCAAAATATTCTCCATTATTCTAATTGCCTTTTAAGTCTTCTCCCTTGCTGGACTGTCAACTACCTGACGGCACTCAAGAGCTGAGTTTCTCCTGATCACTGCTAGATCAATTTCTGTCACAAAGCAGGCCCTCGATAAATGAAGAATGAATGAATACATTGATGAATGAAGCTACAACAGGGAGAGACTTTAGACAAATATACTCTGGGCTTGAAGAAGGAGTATAAATTAGCAAAGCAAAGAGACAAGCAAAAAACATCCCAGGTGGGAAGAAAAAGTATGCATAAAGACAAGAGGCAGGGGCCTCCGGTATGTCCAGGGCCAGCGTTGAAGTTCAGTAGGGCCGATGTGCAGTGTCCAGGGCTGGCACTTCCTGTCGCCTGCCTGCTTGCTCCCTGGGCCACTGGCCAGCTCCTCCCTTATGCTTTGTCTTTCCTCACCTGCCCTCCACTGGCCCCAGAAACCTTGCTTAAGAGCTTTCAGAAGCTGTTGCTCTGGAGTCCCTAAAGTAGTGTTCCTCCCTCCCTCTCTTCCTTTCCCAAACCATCATGTATTTATTGAGCTCCTTCTATTTGTCGAGAGTTGGAGAGAGAATTTCCTTCCCCCTCTCTGCTTTGGAAGATGAATCCAGCCAAAAAAAAAGAGCAGAAATGCTTCCACTGGCTTGGAACTGTGCCTGGGAAACAGATGAGGGCTGGAGTGCAGGCAAATAAGGGCAGAAAGGGGCTCTTGTTGGATCTTGAAGTAGGCACAGATTTAGAGGGCCAGCTTAGGTGAATTGCCCAGAACAGAAACGTGGCACAGAAAGATCAGAAAAACCTCTCTCCTCTTATGTGCCCTTTAAATGACACCTTCTCTTCTGTTCCTCATGGTTCGGGGGCTGGTTGTCAGGTGTCCAGCCAGTGGCTACTGACTCAGAAGTTACACTTTGTCCTGGATCCAACTTGTCCACTCAGGCACACTCAATATCAAGAGTGGAGTAAAGGGGTAGAGTAAAGGGGCCTCTTGATTCCCCACAGAAGGGGCAGGCAGAAAATGCAGGAAGTCAGGGAGTATGACTTTGTTTGCCTTCCACCAAAGAAATGTTAATTTCTCTTGCCAAGCTGACCCCTGGTTTTCTCCGTGAAGAGACACTGTCTTAGTTTCCTAGCTGCTAAAACAAATATCATACAGTGGGTTTGCTTAACAACAGGATTTTTTTTGGCTCATTTTTGAGGCTAGACAAAACCTAAAATCCAGGCATCAGCAATATGGTATTTTCTCCCTGAAGACTGTGGCATTCTGGGGCTGGCTGCTGGTGATCCTTGGGTCCTTGGCCTTTCCATTACATGGCAATGCATATGACAGTGTCTTCTCTTTTCTCTTCCAGTTTCTTTCCCACGTGGCCTTCTTTATAAGGCCTCCAGTAATAGGATTGAGACCCATCCTGATTCAGTTAGCCACATCTTAACTAAAAATGACATCTTCACATGTTCCTATTTACAATGGGGTCACAGACACAGGAATGGGTCAAGATTAAGATCTTTTTTTCTGGGGTACCTCACTCAAAGCCACCACAGATACTGCCTTTGAAATATCTTAGTTGCTTTTCTCTACTGGGGAGGAACTTAAACCTGCAAAATGCATTACCTTCCTGCAGACAGGAGGGAGAATACACCAAGGAAGCTGCTCAGAGCTGCTGAAAGCAAAGCAAAGAGGGGTAGGATGAGTGCAAGCATTAACCGTGCACTAACCATGCACTGCCCACAGTTAACACACTGCAGGCTTCATGTGTGCTGGGGAGCTGCCAGCTAAGGTGGAGGCTCAGAGAAAACAAACTCCTGGAAATGAGACATAGACTTAGCATGCAAATGTTTTATCTTGTGTTACTGAGTGGGGTTTCGTGTCTACTCCCTAACTTGATTGCCAGCTCCTTGGGAGCAGAGACAATGTCATATACTTTTGTGTCACCCAAAGAATCCATTCCAGAGCTGACAAACCATTGATGGGTCTCAGGACATATTTGCGAGTTCCTTGATGGATGGATGGAGAGCTGAGGAAAGGCATGGCTTGGAACAAAACCCAGGTGCATGGCTCATAGCCAAGCCTGACAAGGCTGCCCACAGAGAGGGCTGTCCCTCAGCTCACCTGGGCACACAGAACAAAGTGCCCAGAAGTAAACTTGTTTAAATCCAGATTAAGTGCATGTTTTTGATGAGACAGAAGTTAGGAGGAAAGTCCCTTTGGCCTTACAGAGGGCACAAAAAAAATATATCATCTGAGGAATGGGGAGAGGAGACAAAGAGGTTAGTGAGACAGGAAGACTGGGAAAAATAGAGCCAGGAAACAGAGTAGGAGGGAAAGAGGCTGGAAGAAAGAAGGAGGACCTTTGCCAGGAGGAGGTGGAGGAACAAAGAGGAGATGAGTGCTGCATCCAAGCACATGGTGGGGTGACAGTAAGCGAGGCAGAGGATGCCCAGAAATATTTGCCATATTCCTGGTCTGCATTTCTCCTCTACACTGAGAGTTGTCATCTGAGGCCTGTAGATTATAAAGACCCTTAGCCTACATCTTGGAGGGGTACAACCCAGCCCAGGCCCCCTCGGATGGATTTTCCCTGCACAGAAAAAATGAGGGGCCCCCTCAGCTGAAGGAGTGCCTGCCAGCCATGGATGAGCTCCTGCTCCCAGCCCCTGACCTGCGTGTACAACTGTCAAACAGCACTTTAAAGTGGGGCAGCAGCATTGAAAATTCTTCCAAGGAAAAACGTATAGAGAAATTTTTTTGTCCATATGTTTTATTCTTTGGGAATCCTACACCTGTTGGCAGGAACAGTTCACAGGGCTAATGCAGGGGGCACTTTAGGCAGAGTCTCAGAGGGAGTGGGTGGGGTTGGCCAGGCCATGTGGGCCAGGCCTGGGGTTTTGGAGTAGGCCCAGGATCATTTGTTCATTCAACAAACATTTGTTGAATGTCTATTAGGAATAGAGCAAACAAGACCGACAAAGTCCCTGATCTCTTGGAGCTTACATTCCAGTTAGGGGTGATAGATAATAGACAAATAAGACACTTTTTATGTATGCTAATTTGTTACTCTTTGCTCCCCAACTAGCCTGAGACTGCTTGGGACCAGGTCTTCTCAACTCTGATGACAACAGCACAAAGCAGAAACACACTGAATACTTTTGTGTGTCAATATAAATTTGACTTTAAAAAAAAAAATTATTGTGGTAACATATATACAGCTTAGTATTTTAACCACTTTCAAGTATGCAATTCAGTGCTGTTAATTACATTCACGATGTTGTGCCACCATCACCACCATCCATTACCAAAACTTTTCCATCAACCTAAACCTAACTTGACTTTGAACAACAACCTTTTTGCCTCTTTTCCTTTCACCATTTCCAAAATAGTCAATCATCCCTTCAGGCGTGGGAGGGAAAGGAAGACTTCCTAGGTTAGAACCCTTTAGAAGGAGAGAAAGCTGTCTCCTTACTAGTAACCCTTCTGCTAGCTTCTTCCTCTAATCCACCTTCCTTCACAACTGGAAGATCTTTGTAACATGCCAGTGTTCTCATGAGAATCCCTGCTTAAAATGTTTTGACAATGAAGTGGTTGGGGTGCTTTTGACTTGCAAGAAATAGAAAGCCCTGGCTCAGCAGGTACAACTATAAGGACATTTATCATTTCACCCAAGTAACCTGGATAAGGTGGCTCTCAGTTGGCTGATTCCGTAATTTCAATGTCTCTACCAGGAGCCCAAGTTCTTCCCTCTTTCTGTTCTGTTATTCTCAGGCTGGATCCCTTCAGGCTGGCTAGATGATTGCTGCATCCAGATACCAAAACCCCCATCAAAAGAAGTGATCCTCTTTTTGCCCCGTGTATCTCTATAAGAATAAGGAAGCCTATTCCCAGGGACTCCAGCAGAGTCATCCTCATGACTCATGGGCCAGAATTGAGCTGACATCCCTTCCTAAATCACTGGCAAGGGAATAGGATTTCCATGGTTGTCTCTAAGAAGTACAGGGCCATGCAGAGGTCAATTTCCTGATCCAATAAAAGGGCTCTGTTAGTCAAGGAGGCAGGGGTGAGTGGGTGACAACTTGATGGGTAGACAACCACACGTATCTGTTACAGATGACTTCCTCTCACCTTCAGGAAGAAACTCAAACTCTGCAGCAGGACATCAAAGGCCCTTCATGAACAGGTCCCTGCCTGCTACAGCCAACTGCCTTTCTCTAGCCATATCAAAGTGTTTGCAATTACCTGAACCCTCTTTGTTCTGTAATGCCTCCATGGCTTTGCCTATCCTGGCCCTGGCCCCTCCCACTGTGTTCTCCCAGACAACACTTTCTCACTACCACTCTGCTCAAGTGCACTGCACCTTCCCAGAAGCCTTCCTTGACTCCTGTCTCCAGATTGAGTTAGGAGCTGCTCCTTGACAAGAGACTCAATTATAGCAGACTGGTACAATGGTTAAACACACAGGCTCTGAAGTCAGACTGCCTAGTTCAAATCCAGCTCTGACACTTACTAGCTAGATGACATCAGACAAGATATTTAAACTCTCTGAAGAAACAGACTGATTCTTCTTCTGTAAAATGGACCTAATGATGGTACAAACAGGCCTTGTAATACTACATACTTCACTGGGTTGTTGAGAGTATGACAAGGTATGTAAAGTGCTTAGCACAGGACCTACACATAAAAAAAGCTCAATAAATGCTATCATTAAAAAACAGAAAACAACAGGTATTGGAGAGGATGGAGAAAATGGAACTCTAATGCATTGTTGATGGGAAGGTAAAATGGTGCAGCCACTGTGGAGAACAATATGGTAACTCCTTAAAAAGTTAAATATGGAATTTCCAAAAGACCCAGCAATTCCACTTCTGGGTATATAGCCAAAGAAAGTGAAAACAGGGTCTCATACAGATACTCATACGCCAATGTTTATAGCAGCATTATTCACACTAGCCAAAACGTGGTAACAACCCAAGTGTCCATCAATAAATGAATGGATCAACAAAATGTGGTCCATACACACAATGGAATATTATTCAGCCATAAGAAAGAATGAAGTTCTGAGACTGCTGCAACATGAAAGAAACTTGGAAACATTAGGCTCAATGAAATAATCAAGGCACCTAAGAACAAATATTGTATGATATCACTTATAAGAGATGACTAGAAATAGCAAATTTGCATATAGAAAGTAAATTGGGGGGGAATACTTGCTGGAAAAATTTTTTAACATTTAAATAAAAATTTTAACCTTCCCCCATCCTCCAATGTTAATTCTTGTTATTCGGTGGTGGTTATTAGCATGCCTCAAGGAGGAGCATCTGTTGATACACTCAAATGTAGCAGCCTAGTGCCTCAATGTGATTCTGAGATACTTGATCACTTTGCAAATGGCTTTAATATTTCACTACCCAGTTTCTTCATCTTCAAAGATAGGCCTCTGTAGTCTTTTGGGCAGTGGTCTTCAGTGCAGACAGACAGATAGCTTGCTGTGTATGGCAGATGTTTTTGAAGCTCCCCTCACCGCCATTGCCTGGGTTCTCTCTGCATTGGAGGACTATCTCTGAAGAGGAATTCAAGGTACCTGCCCCCACCTTCTCAGAGCTCTCTCTCTTATCAGTTATCTCCTGAGTAAGGAGATTCCTGGTTCCTACAGATCCTGACTCCCTCATCTTTAAACTTCAAAGGGTTATGAATTACAAGACGCTCAGGGGAAGTCTGAGGGTAGGAAGGTAGAATCACCCACTCCAGACCCCTCACAGTTGGAGAAAAACCTCCAAAAGGCAAGATGATGATTGACGTTTCAGTAGGGCCAGACCCCGTAGGTACCCTGACTGATTTCTGCAGAGCCTGGGGTCCTGAGGAACTCTGGGTACACAAGCTATATTTGTGCATCTGTTTTCTGGGCTTTGGGTTGACCCGTTAAAGACCTGGCGAAGTTATGGTATTTGTGGTGGGTGAAAAGATGCTCGCACCTAGCAGCAAAAAATATGCTTTCAAAAGACTGACTTTTCTGCATCTGTCTAAATTTCTTTTATAATGTGCAAAGGCCCATTAATTAATACAGATTATATTTTAGGATTAGGGGTTTAAACCTCTCTCCAGAAGTCAGCTTATTCCTGCAAAAAAAGATACAGAAATGAGCCAAGAGTAGCAAATAACCTATGCACCTTTCACTAGGGCCCAAATATTTTCATAGGTAAATGCAGGGTGGGCCTTAGTAAGAAAGTGAGAGGAATGATCTGGGAAGGTGCTTTCTGCCCCAAAGTATCTCCCCCTCTGGCTTGAGCCTTTGCCTGAAGTGTCACCATTACAGATTCATACTTAAGGTTAGCACGTTGTCACTATTCAAAATCAGTCACAGGCATATGAATTGGTGAGCAGAGCCATTCCAACATGGACAACCCAGGGAGGATATAATTATAATAATAATTTAATTGGTGTTTTTCTGTTTAAAAGTTATTATAACAAACATTTAATTGATGCTTTTTTGCTTGGAAAAAAAAAACTCACCTATCTTGATAATACCCAATATCTAACAATTATTCATTTTGGTTTTGTTTGAAATGTTGTTGTTCTTGTTTTTTATTGTTTGTTTTTTAATTTTTTGATTAAGTTAAAAAGAACAATAAATGAGTATTTAAAAAAGTAAATAAGTAATTGAACAATGTGGGGAGGAGGGGAATGGAATGTTTTGGGTGTTCTTTTTTACTTTAATTTTAATTTTATTTTTTGGAGTAATGAAAATGTTCAAAGATTTTGGTGATGAATGCACAATTATATAGATGATACTATGAACAACTGTA
Source organism: Choloepus didactylus (assembly GCF_015220235.1). Taxonomy (NCBI): domain Eukaryota; kingdom Metazoa; phylum Chordata; class Mammalia; order Pilosa; family Megalonychidae; genus Choloepus; species Choloepus didactylus. The sequence goes on from NC_051308.1 coordinate 148,388,228, forward strand.
CACTTTGGAGGATTGTATGTTATGTGACTATATGTCAATAAAATTGCATTTTAAAAAAAGATAAACAAACAGACAAAAAAAACCCACAATTATTCAGCATTTACTATGTGCCAGGAACTGTTTTAAGTGCTTACATTAGTTTACTCATTCAGTCATCTGAATAGCAACCCTATTGGTCTGTGCTCCAATGTCACCTTATCATGCTATTTCAAACCACAGTTCTTCAGCCACCCATTTTATCCTCCACCACTGCACTTACCACTCTAACATTCTATTTGTTTACTTGATTATTTGTTGTTGTCTGTGTCTCTCCACTAGAATGTAAGCTCCCGTGAGGGTGAGGCTTTGTTGTATGCCCTGCACCTGGAACAATGCTTGGCATATAATAGACCTTCAACACATAATTGGTGAATGATTTAAAGTACTACTATCCCCCATTTTACAGATGAGGAAACTGAGGCCCAGAATAGTTAAGTAGTTTACCCAGATCACCGCTAGGAAGTAGCAGAGCTAGGATACAAACCCAGGCAGTTTGACTCTGGAGACAACATACACAGCTCCTACAGTGGACTGCCTCAAGATCCCCTGGAACAGGGATGAGGAAGGGCGTTGCTAGCCCAGGTACACGGCACCAGTCACGGGCCAGCCTGAGTTGGGGAGCTTGTGCAGCAGGGGTAGGTCAGGGTATTCAGCTCATGGGAGGGAAAGGAAGGCCCTGAGAATATGATGGGCACTGATTATTAACTTCAGCTTTTTGCCACTTGTGCTATAGTCCCACCCTGGTGAACAGTGCTAGGTATCAACCTGGCATGAACATAATCACACAGAAACCAACAGATATTTACCAAACCCCTTTTGTATACAAAGCACTAGCTAGGTGCCAAGAGAAATAGCACACGGTATTAAAAAAGACACTTGGCACTCAAGGAGCTTACAACCTAATTATAGAGGCAAAGCACTAGCACATGAAAAATTAAATAACACAGTAGTAGTATTAAGGGTGTCGTAAAACAACACATGGTTAAGAGCCATACCAGGGAGCCAGAGAACCAGTGCTTGACCTTAAAGGAGGTCACTGTATGTTTGGGAGGACTTGGAAGCTTCATGGAGGGAGTGAGGCTTCGCTGGGCCTGGCAGAGCCAGGAGGGCTTTGGAGGCTTAGGGGGAGTTGAATACGAAAGATGAGAAAATAGGGAGGAAGTCTGGGGAGCAAAACTCAGGCAGTGAGTGCTGTGAAGCAAACTGCTACAGAGATACTGGGCAGAGGCAGGGAGGATAAATGGAGCCATTTAGCTGCATTTGAGCTTGGGAGTGGTGGAATATGGAGTAAAATGGTGAAGTAGCATCAAATTGTGGAGGGCTTTGAAAGCCAGGATGAAGAATGTAAAATGTGGCTTATGGATAGATGACTACCTTGAGTTGGGGAGTAATCCGGAGACAGAAAGGGAAGGAAAATAGAAAGGGAGTAAAATTGGGAATGCTGCTAGAGAAGACCTGGGAGTTAAAGGTAAGGCTGAAGAACCTAATGACTAAAGGCACAGGCTTTGGAGTCAACCTGAGTTCAAATTCCACCTCTGCCCCTTCTGAGCCTTGTGAAAGGCCAGGTTGCTTAACCTTTCCGAGACTCATTTCCTTACCTGTAAAATGAGAATAAAAATACCTATCTCCTGGGGTGGCTGTGAGGGTTAAGTTAAGGAGATAAGATGATAACACATGCAAAGCACTTTGTACAGAGCTCTATACATGGTAGCTTTCAAAAGCTGTGGAAGAGGCCCACTAGGAATGCTGCGCTCTCAGCTCCAAGAATCACAAAGCCACATCAGACTACACCGGCCTCCCTTGGGGGCGACCCCTTTCAGCTCCTGCTCTGACGCCCTGACACTCATTCCCTCCTTCATACACACAAGTGCACACTCACAGACATGGCTAAATGAAACTCCAGAAGAAACATGACAGGAAGCTGAAATGATACCATAAAGCTGCAGCAAGAATAGCTGTTATCACGACAGTGTTGGTTTAACAGGATGTGGACCAGGGAAACAGATGGCTGGAGGGTAAATGTTGTAGAACACTCTAGGAGGATATTGCCCTCCCGGGCTCCTGGCTTAGGACAGACAGCCTGGTTCTAATATTATAGCTTTTTTTGTTGTTGTTGTTTCTCAATACACTATTCTCTCACCTGCCCCTGGAGGCGGTTTCAAAACCTCAGCAAAATACAAGTTGGCACCTGTTTTTATAATTACAGCAAAGATAGTTTAGGGGGGTTTTGTTTTGTTCTGGCTTCTTTTTTGTTGCATTCTTGAATATCTCAGACGTAGATATGATGGTTGTTTTGACATTGTCATTCAAAACTCAGTGGATAATAGCTTAAATGCCTTCAATATTACCATCAATTGCTTGTGTAAAGAGTTTTAATTTTGAAAGGATTTCATGAATTACTCATCAATTAAAGCAAAGGTAGAAGTTGCAACATAATTTTTAAGTATTGCTTAGGCGATACGGTCACAAGAAAACAAATTCTATCCTCCTGTCAATCCCTGAGCAGAGGTTATACTGTAGTAATAGAATATACTAGGTCACAGTGAGCTTCGACTATGGCTAATTTATTTTATGTGCCTACTGTGTGCCAGGCATGGTACCAGGTTCTGCATGTAGCAGGTGAACAAGATTACCATAGTACTTGCCCTCAAGGAATTTTCTAGCATACTTTCCTAAAAAGCATTCAGCCCTTTGCATTGCATGATGACCTAATTACCCACCTGCTTGCACTCTGAGAAGTAATGAGGAAATTGTGCATGCTCCATTCACATGCTTCTCCAGCATCCCTTGTGTATGGAGTATACAACACAGGCCTGGACCATGGCGGCTTCACCAGCACTCTGTTCTAACCTCGCGGCCTAACTAGCTAGAGACTGGCTATCTAATAAACCACTGTAAAATTGCATTATAATGTCACTTGTTATTAACATTTCTGGCCCAGACATGTTCTCCACACATGTTGGTGGATAGGGCATCTCCACACAAATGGACCATGGTTCTACCCTGTGTTTTATTTCATTTTCCCCAGGGGGCAGACTGGATCAGGCATTGGTATCCCACACAGAGATGAGAAGTGACTTCCCTGCAGTCCGGGAGATAGGAAGCTGGACAGGCATCCGTCATTCTTTCCTGATCAGGGTGGTTTCCCCATCCTGCCAAGGCCTCTCACCTGCCCTCTCACAGCCCTAAATCATCAGCTTTAGAGGGAGGTGCACTTGGTAATTCAGCATTTATGAGCACCAGAACATGCTCACAATTCCATTTGTCGAGCCATCAATTCTCAAGAATCCCAGGATCCCCCAAAGATGATGACCCCACAGATACTCCAGAGAATGACTCAAGTTCACTGTGGCAGAGGCCTCTGCTCTGAAGAGTAAATTTTAGCAAGAAAAGAAACAACTAATTATTTTCATGCTGAGAAATGTTTCCTCTCTTCCTTTCTCCATCTACTTACTTCTCATATTTATGCCACTCTGGACTTCTCCTTGGGGCCTACAAATGTATCTCTCTGGTGTCCTGGAAGTCCCCTAAATAAATACAGAGCACTAATGAGCAGGCTCTGGGGCCTGTGGGAGGTATTAAGTGTGGCTAAGAGTCATGGCAGGACATGAAATGCCTGCCTCAGAAGGCACAGGGATCTCATTCGTAAAGTAATTGCCGCTCTGCGTGTGTCCATCGCCCAATAAGCTAGAAGCTCTGTGGGGCAGTTCTGCCTCCTGCTCTCCATGTGACACGAGTAACGGTTGGTGCTCAGTAAATATTTACTAAAGTAGGAAAAAAAGGCAGGCAGGCAGGAAGATACATGTTTTGAGTACCTAACCTTCTGAGAAGGGGCAAAGGAAGAGAGACCAAAGGGCTGAGTAAGAACCGAGTTGGCATAAAATCTTTGATAACAGAAGAACCCCTGTTAGCGCCAGTGAGAAGTCCTACAGCCAGAGCAAATCATAAAGCCAGGCGCACCCTGTATGGTGCGAGTCCAAGAGCGCATGCGCCTTGTCCAGCCGCCCGGAGAAGTGAGTGCTCGGTTCCACAGGCAGAGTCCCCGGCCCTGGGGGCAGTAGTGAGGCAGTAACCCCAACGGTGCCAGACACAGACCAGTGGTGACCCCCAGATGGACTCAGAGGGCAGAAACACTGAAGGCCAGGCCTCCTTCTTCCTGGGGGCTGCCTCGGGCTCCTTCGCAAACAGCGACAAATAGGAGCCGTGGAAGCCTCAGGCAAGGAGGCAGCTCTGCCCTGACGCCACAGAAGCGAGTTTTGCAGGTAGGTAGTAGATGTGAGTCCCAAAAGCAGCTTTGAGGGGTGCGTTGGCATTCCAGGGACATTAGCATTTAGCGTGGACATTAGCTTAGAGTATCAACACACAATCATCTTTGTAGTACTCAACCACCCTGTGAGCCAAGCAGGGCAGGGACTGTCATCCCCATTTTACAGATAAGGACACTGAGATTCAGTAAGGCTGAATAATTTTCCCAAGGCCACTTAACCAATAAAGTGCCAGAGTCTGTGCTTCAGGGCTTCTGTCTTCCTTACAAGCAGTGGCACGGCAGCCGCAGTGTTAGAAACAGCCAGCAGAGGGCAGCCTTCACAAAAAAGGCCGTCTCCCGCCTTAAGAGCTCAAAGCTAAAACATCAGTATTGGGTCAGACCGAATCCTGGGCCCCTTGATTAAATGCACTGAGCAGGACACAACATCACCTCTGTGGTTTTTTCTGCCCCCCAAAAAGCTTACCTTAATCTAATATTAAACGCCAGATAAACTTAACTTCAGAGGCATTCTCCTAAATGACTGGCCAGTGCACTTAAAGAATGTCAAGGTCAAAAAAGTCTGAGAAAGATTGAGGAACTGCTCCCAGATAAAGGAGACTAAAGAGACGTGACAACTCAATATAATATATGATTGAGCTTCGATTGGCTCTTGGGCTGGAAAGAAAGCAATAGATGTAAAGGACATTATTGGGACAATTGATGAAAATCGAATTTGGTTGATATAATACTATTATGAATTCATAATAGTATTATGTCAATGTTAATTTGCTGAAGTTAACAATTGTGCTGTATTTCTATAAAAGAATGTCCTTGTTCTTAGAAATGTGTAAAGGTAAAAGGGCACAAGATCTCCAACTTGCTCTTAAGTGGTTCAGGAAAAAACGCAGTAAGAAAATGATAAAACAATAAAGGAAATGGAACAAAATCTAAGTGACTAGTGAATCTGGATAAAGGATAAACTCTGTTTTTTATACTACACTTGCAATTTTTCTGTAACTTTAAAATTATATCCAAATACAAAGTTACACGTGCACACAGAGAGTCTGTCCTAACTCTGCAGGGGTTGGGCCTTGTGATAGCCACGCCCTAGAGGAGGCAGAGAGAGATTCCCCAGTGGCTGTGGGGGGTGCACAGAGAGGCTTGTTGCTAACTGTGGCTGCAGCCCACTGTGGAGCCCTGACCTTGCCCTGGGCTGGCCAGAGTGGCTGCAAACAAGGCTTACATGATAACAGAATTACTTGACCTAGGAGGTGGCCTTTGCTGCAGATGTTTTTGAGAGTGCGAATCGAAGTCATGTCTGTTCATGGAAGGGGAATGGATGACCTAGTTGAGTGCAGAATGTACCTGTAGGTTCCACATCTTGTGGCTGGAGACACAGGGAGTGTTCCGGAACCAGTGAAATTCAGAAAAGGAATATGACTTGGGGTTTGAGAATTTACATTTCAAACAGACTCTCAGACCATTCTTTGAGTTGCAGTGGTGGAGCAGATAGTTGGAGCCATGGCTGTGAAGGACATATGAGAGTCATAACCAAAGTCCAAGGGTTACTGTGGTCACTTCTGGCTAGGAAACAGGGACAGAGAGTGTTATGGTTGAAATGCCGCCTGAGGATGGTTTCAGAGGAGATGGGGTGGAGGAGAGCTTTCTAGGGAGAGGGAACTAACTGCACATGTGCAGAGACCCAGAAGCAGGAAAGTCCAGTCTAAGTTCATCATGTGGGTCCCCTTAAGGAATCATGGGCGGAAAGGCAGGTCAGGAACTGGGCGCCAGGTCAGGAGTCTGAACCCTGTTTGACAGAGTGGAGTTCTAGCGGGAGGCAGGGGCCTTCAAAAGACTGATGCTGTAGAGCTGTGGGGAAACCAGATAGGAGGTCCAGCAATAGAATCCATGAGAGGAGATAAGGGCCTGAGATAAGGGGATGATAATGAGTGTGGAAAAGAAAGGAATCTTAAACCTTATAGCTAAGTAGGGAGATGAGTTACACAAAGAATTTGTTTGTTTCTTCAGGCTTTTTGCCTTGAGTTACCACTGAAATTAATATGAAGCCTTCAAGTTTGCAGCAATATGAAAATATGTATCAATCTACTAAGTATTTTTAAAGGACAGTCACCACTGGAAATTAAATGTGAGCTTACATACATTATAGTGGCACCTTCTGCTTTCTGTTGCTTCTTCATGGTCATAATTACAAACAAAATTATAAGAAGCTTGGCCCATGATACAGGACAAAGTTTATCTAGCATCCAGCACTCTACTTTTCTAAGGAGCTACAATGTTTATTTCAGAAAATTTTGTGAGAGTTCCTCATTAAAGATTTTAGTTAATAATGTATGCAAACACATTAAGATCAAATGATACCAAAGACCTTATAATGAAAAGCAATAGTCTCTTGCCCTCTGCCCCCTTCCACCCATAGTCCTGCTCCCCCGAGAGAAATTTTAAGCATTTCTCTTTAGAGTTCATTTGGTGGCTACCTCCATATTTCTAAATAATATGCTGTTTATTAATTTAGCAACTTTAGTACTGTCTGTTGACTTCCTGCTGTGATAGATAAGGAGTCAACTCATTTATATCCCACTCCTCCCACTTCCCTCCACTCCTCTAAATATAGTTAAATCACTATTCTCAGATCTTTCCTTGGTGTTTGCTGCAACTTCAAAGAACACACTTAAACCCGTTTCCTGTTCCATCAACTATAGATAGTATCTCTTTACTCCTCCCTGTAAGATAAGGATGTTGGCACTTCCATCTTCTCCACACACACCCCACTCCCCCACCCCCCACAAAACTTCTGTCGCCCAGTTCTATAATTTTACACTTTATTCTGAAATCATTGTTGAGTTTTTTGTTTGCCTAAGGTTGATTCTTAGGGTTGCAAGCCTGAAAATAATGTTTATTTTATTTTGACTATGTAAATATAATTCACAGCAGATCAAAATAATGAACTAGGATTACATTTCTCTATGGGACCATTCCTACTCAATGGAGAATATTTCTGGAACAAATAGTAAGTTATTCTCTTTTTTTTTTTTAATGTTCTACCAATTTTCTTCATCTTATCTTGTTTCATGTTTTCAATCATGCATTTTTCTATTGATTCCTCTCCTTTTTACCACCACCCCCCAAAACAAAACAAAAATAAAAACCTTTCCCTGTAGCTCTGTGTTGTTCTCTGACTTCTGTTCTTATGTTCTCTCTGGGTCTGCAGCAAAGTGGTCATACTGTTGTTTCCCTTCACTGCTTTTCATGATTAGAGTCACTCTCTTCTAGACCCCTTCAGCTTCCTCTTTCTTAGTTTATACCCTCATTTTGCTGGAGTATGTCCTTGGGAATATGTATCTAGGAAAAGTTATATAGGAGGTAAAATCTATACTCTTTCATATCTGACAATGCCTTTATTTCTGCTTTTCACTTTATTAACAAATTAGCTGGGTATAAAATTCTAGGTCAAATATCATATCCCTCAAACCTTGGAGGCTTTTCTCCATTGTCTTTTAGCATACAGTGTTGCTGATAAGAAGTCTCATCACAGTCTGATTCTTATTTTTTGTAGAGTTGGGACTCCTTTTTTTCCTCTTGAAGCTTTTAGCATCTGCTCTTTATCTTTGATATTCTGAAATTTTTCAGTGATGCGTCCAGATGTGAATCCCTTTTTTATTCATTATGCTGGACATTCGCTGTGCCCTATCAATCAAAGACACATGCTGTCATGGTTTGGAGCTGTATGAACCCCAGAAAAACATGTTCTTAACCTTAATCCATTCCAGTGGGTGTGAGCCTGTTGTAAATAGGGTCTTTTCATGAGGTTGCTTCAGTTAAGGTGTGGCCCAACCAAATGAGGGGCCATTACTGGAGTCCTTTATAAGCAGAATGAAATTCAGACACAGAAAGTCAGAGGGAGCAGCCAGAAGCTGAAAGTCAATGGAACCCAGAAAAGAAGAGAAGCCAGGAGAGGCCTCCATGTGCATTCCCATGTGACAGAAAAGCCAAGCACCAAGGGTCACTGGCAGCCAGTCTGAGAATGAATGCCACAGTCTTCTGGGAGAAGGCATCACCTTGATGATGCCTTGATTTTGGACTTCTGGACTAAAACTGTGACCCAATAAATTCCCATCATTTAAGTCAACCCATTGCATGGTATTTGTTTGAGCAGCGGGAAACTAAAACACATGCTCTGCTTCATTTTAGGAAATTATCTTCCTATTTTAATTTCATAACTTCCTTCTGTTTTAACTTTTTTCTCTTTTTGAAAATTCTATTATTTAGATCTCAAACCTCTTGATCTCCCCTTTATGTCTTTTGTCTTTCCTGTCATATTTTACATTTCTTTAAAATCTATACGTGGGAAATTTCTTCAATGTATCATCTAACCCACTACTGAAATTATTATTTTGGCAAACATTTTTAATTTCAAAAAGTTCTTTCTTGCTCCTTTTTTCTTAATTGTTCCTTTTTCATAACATCCTGTTTTTGTTTTATGACTATTATATATTTTCCCAGTTCTCTCTAAAGTTTTTAGAAGTTTTTTTATTTGTTTAAGTATCTTCTCTTCCATGAATTATCCCTGTTTCTTCTAGAATTACTTATTCCTGTTGGTTTATCTTTTCATTTTTGTATTGCACACTTGTCAGTTTTCCCTTGGTGTTTCATTTCTCTTTAATATTGAGGCAATAAGGAAACTAACTGATAGGAAGTTTTAGGAACATAGGCAGGGTCTGTCAATTGTCAGGTTTTTCTCTAGGGAAAGTTGGCAGGCAGCCATTCATTTTGATGGTGGTCAGGGATGCAGGGGGCTCTAATCTGGACTTCCAAAACCCTTAGTTCTCCCCCAGACAGTTTGTACAATTTCTTTAGAGCAGAGCTCTTCAGTGTTTTTACTGACAGGTAATTAATTGGCTACTGTCTAATTTAGGTAAGCATAAGTGTTGGCTGCTGCATATATAGAACTTCAGTGATTTTCAGCCCCATTTTCCATTCCCACTATCTGTGATCCTTTTCATTTCCAGACTGGAACCTTCTCAGTATCTGAGGACAGACCTGAACCCTCACTGACTACAGTCTATGCCACCCTGCTTTATCAGTCACTATTCATCCAACCTCTTTCTGTTAGAAGAAATTTGTTGAAATCTCTGTCTGCTGATGGTCCCTTTCCTATTCTCATTATTGCAAGTTTATGACATTTAAATTATTTTATTATTGTTTTAATGGAAGTCTCAGAAGATAAATACATATACTGAATCTATCAACCTAAACTATAAGCCTGAACTATCAATTCATATTTCCATGTGGTATTCCATAATATGGTTGTAGCATGAAGTATAGCAAATATGTAAACAATACTGTGATGAAGATCCTGATAGCTTAATCTTTGCATATGTGTATGATTATGTATTTAAAATAAATTGTAAGAAGAATTGGTCAATCAAAATGTAAGCATCTGGATAGTTTGTATGGCATGTGAATATATGTCAATAAAATTGCATTAAAAAATGTAAGCACCTTTTTTTTATAAAGTTAAATACACGTTTACCTTAGAACCCAGCAATTCCATTCCTAGGTATTTACCCAAGAGAAATGAAAACATATGTTCACACAAATACTTGTACAAAAATGTTCATAACGACTTTATTCATGACAGCCCAAATCTGGAAATAACCCAACCAACCCATCAACAGGTGACTAAATAATCAAATTGTTATATATTTATACATTAAAATACTACTTGTAAATAAAAAGGAACAAGCAACTCATATCATGAGTTGAATCTCAGAAACATACTGAGTGAAAGAAACTAGACACAAAAGAAAACCTAATGTAGTATTCAATTTATATGAACTCTAAAATTAGAAGGAAAAAAAAAAACCTATAGTGACAGAAAGCAGATGAATGGTTGCCTGGGGCATGGGTGAAGAGATTAAAAAAAATTGGATAGGGAGGGTGATGTAAGTGCTCTGTATCCTCATTTGGGTGGTGGTTATATGGGTGTATATAACCCATCAAACTATGCCTTTAAAGTAGGTGCATTTTTGTACATAAATTATACTTCTATAAATATGGTTTTTAAAGTAAAAGAAAATGTAGGAACTCTAAAAAGTAATCTTACAGTTTTTTCTTATTACAGATTTAATATATTTTCATCATCAAAAAAGAGAAACTTTTCAGAAAATTTTAATTTAGAAAATGAAATTTCACCGTAATCTCACACTGCACCCTCAACCTCACCCCAGTTACAACCACAATTATCGGTTTGATGTTTATGCTTCCAGATTATTTAATAAACCTACTAATATATATTTAAATTTGTGAATTTTGCTGAAATGGGATGGTACGATATACATCCTCTTGCAACTTGCATGTAATGCTTAAGGCTTTTGTCCAATTCAAAGGGCCAAATTGCTTTCCCCTAAAGGGCCTAGCATAGTGCCCTGCACTTAGTAGACCTTTGAGTGTTAGATTCAGTGTCTTCATTTGCTGGAGAGCATTTCCTCTTGCTTCAAAAAAAGTATTTTAACCAATAATTTATGTTATTATTTCTCCTAAAATCATGCACTGTGTAACTTATAGCTTAAGTTCTTATAGTCTATTCTCTGTCTACTCCTGAAGGGCAGACAGGTCTAGGTGGGGCCCTGAGAGGTGGTTGGAACTGAGCAGGTGACTTAGTGTAGACTAAGAAGGTAATAAGTGGTGAGGAGTGAATGGGAAAAGCCTTTCCCAGCTGGAAGAGGCTCTGGCCTCCACAACCATCTCTGACTCTGTTACAATTTAAGTTTTCACCCACATCTTCCTTGGATGTCCCCTTTCCTCCACCTCTTCAAGCTTAACTCCAAAGCCCACCATGTACAGACACTGGATGTGGGGCCTCTGTGCCAGCTGAGGAATGAAGCACCAGCTTCTTCTCCTGACAAAGCCATGGGCTACTTAAGTACTAAGTGACGAGCATTTTTCTAAGAAAATAAGGAATAGAAACAAAAATGAGCCCAAGAGAATATCTGAAAGGGCTACTTGGGAGATGGGTGGTGTGATGGTTTGAAGCTGTATATACCCCACAAAAGCAGGTTCTTAAAGCTAATCTATATCCATGGGTATGGGCCCACTGTAAGTAAGATCTTTGGTGAGTACAATCTTAAGTTGAGATGAGACCCACCTCATTCAGGGTGGGTCTTAATCCTCCTACAGGGGTCCTTTATAAGAGGGTAAAAGACAGAGAGAAGAAAAAAGCCCCACAGAAACTAAGAGAGACAGAAGCTAAAAGAGAGAAACACCCAGAAGCTCAGAAAGAAAGCCACGGATGGAGCAGCCAGCAGCTGAAAGCAACGAAACCCAGGAGAGAAGGAACACAGATGCTGCCGTATGCGTTCTCATGTGACAGAGGAGTACTAGATCACCAGCAGCCTTTCTTCAGGAAGAAGGTATCCTGTTGATGCCTTGATTTGGACATTTTCACAGCCTCTGAGCTGTAAACTTGTAAGCAAATAAATCCCCATTCTAAAAGCCAACCCATTTCTTGTAAATTGCATTTTGGCAACTAAACAGGTGGGGTACAGGTTCTTAAATTAGTACAGAAGAATCTTCTAGAAAGTAGTTGAAAATGCAGCTTCCCCTGCCTTACTCTAAGAAAGTTGGATTTGGGGAATAGAGTGAGGATCCCACTGTCTCATACTGGAAGGGTCATAAACTCTTCCTCAGCCCCATTCTTACCTTGAATTAGGCCTCTTCCCTTCCCCCCCCCATTATTTGTCTCTGGTCCTGTCTCAGCCTTGGCAATCTGGAAGGAAAAGACCTTTTCCTTTTGGCTCCCCAGATTTTGCTTCTGGGTTTAGGAGTTTCTGAATTCAGCTTGGGTCTCTTTCTTTGCTCTTCCAAGAGGTGTCTCTGACTAAAATTTCAATGTTTGACCTTTGTGCCAGTTTGAATGTATTATGTCCACCCAAACGCCATTATTTTTTATGCAGTCTTGTGTGAGCAGACATATTAGTGTTGATTAGATTGTAATTCTTTGATTGAGTGTTTCTATGGAGATGTGACCCACCCAACTGTAGGTGATAACTCTGATTAGATAATTTCCATGGAGATATGGCCCAGCGCATTCAGATGGGCCTTGATTAGTTTACTAGAGCATTATATAAGCTCAGACAGAAGGAGCGAGCTTGCTACAGCCAAGAGGGACACTTTGAAGAACGCACAGGAGCTGAGAGAGGAGCTGCAGCTTACAGAGACATTTTGGAGATGGCCTTTGAAAGCAGACTTTTGCTCTGGAGAAGCTAAGAGAGCACAAATGCCCCAAGAGCAACTATGAGTGACATTTTTGAGGAACTGCAGCCTAGAGAGGAACGTCCTGGGAGAAACCCATTTTGAAACCAGAACTCTGGAGCAGTTGCCAGCCACGTGCCTTCCCAGCTAACAGAGGTTTTCCGGATGCCATTGGCCATCCTCCAGTGAAGGTACCTGATTAGTGATGACTTACCTTGGACACTTTATGGCCTTAAGACTGTGACTTTGTAACCAAATAAATCCCCTTTATAAAAGCTGATCCATTTCTGGTGTTTTGTGAAAAGGCAGCATTAGCAAAATGGAACAACCTTGTTCAGTTATCTAGTGCTGTGCAACAAACCGCCTCCAAGCTTAGTGGCTTAAAGTAGCAGCATCCCATGTTTTGCTTATGAGCCTGCAGTTTGGGCAGAACTAATTAGGGATGGCTTGTCTCTGCTCTACATGGTCTCAACTGGGTCAGCTCAGGTAGGAGCTGGAGGATCCACTTTCAGGATGGCAAGTTGGTGCTTGCTGTTGTCGAGGAGCCCTGCTGTTTCAGTGAGTGGGCAACTTCAGTTCCTCTCAACATGACATTTTTATGGCATCAGAAGTCACACAGTGTCACTTCTACCATACACTATTGGTTCAGGAAGTCATAAAGTCCCACACAAGTTCAAGGGAAGGAGATGTAAGCCCCACCATTTGGTGGAAGAAGTGTCAGCTCACATGATAAAAATAGCATGTGAGATGGGAATTATTGTTGTAACCATCTTTGGAAAATACAATCTGTCAGCAGACCTTGACCTATATTGTGCTATGTTTATAGGTTTTTCTGATGCATATTTGCTAGTTAATTATTGTTGGTTCCTCTCTATCTCATTTCATCCTCTTAAACCTGTGAGGTAGTTAATAATATCCCTGTTTTACATACCTAAATGTGGCTCATATACATTTTTGATTTAGCTGGCACATTATTTTAGAAGTTGGGACCTTTTACATAAGAATCTGGATCTCTGGCTTCTCTTCGTAATCAGAAGACTGGGTAAATCTAGGCCAGGCTTTCCTCATTTCAGCAGTGGGCTGGTGCTGAGCAGTGGCTGCCTCCTTAGCAAAGGCCTTGTCATGGCCCAAGTGGGCCTTTGCTGCCGAGAGACCAAAGAAGACGCCGGCCGTGTTCAGAGGCATGAACTTTTTATTTAGGGCTTACTTACAAGGAAAAATGGAAGCTGGTCACATTGCCTTGACTTAGGAGATACTCTGAGTGGATTCAGGAGCTGCTCTGAATGGAGGCGGGTTCAGAGCTCAACAGAAAGATACTCTGCCCTTTGTGGGGGCCTGAATAAGCTGGTTATAAGGGCTCGACATGCCAATGGGTATGAGAGCATAAGGCGAGAGTGTGAGGGGGGTCTTGCAACTAAGGAGGGATTGATTGTAATCAACAGGGAGGAGGGGAGGATTATAGATAATCTTGTAGATAACAGTATCTCAGGGAGTCTCAGGGAGAAGGTAGTTTCAGGTATAGATTACATTTAGCACCCGATTTTACAAGGAGAACAGGGCAAACCTTAACTGAGCTAGGTCACACAAGCTGCTGTGTAAAGTCTTCAAGGCTCTTGGGGAATGCCTTGGGCCTGGGGTTCCCACAGGGCAGTTCTCCATCCATTTGCCATCATCCTCACTGCTCACTCTCACCATTTCCCTCATTCCATTTTATGCCTTACAGTCCTTTGAGTTTGAGGCTTCCTAATTTAGAAAAAATAGGCCTAGATTCTACCATTGTTCTGGTTTGCTAATGCTGCCATTTTGCAAAACACCAGAAATGGATTGACTTTTGTAAAGGAGGTTTTTTGCTTACAAAGCTACAGTCTTAAGGCCATAAAAGTGTCCAAGACATAAATATGAGTACACCCTCCCTGAAGAATGGCCAATGGCATCTGGAACACCTCTGTTGTCTGGGAAGGCACATGGCTGGCATCTTCTTCCTTTACTGCCAGATTGTGTTTCAAAATGGCTTTTGCCCTGGACATTTCTCTCTAGGTGTCTGGGGGTATTCTCTTAGTTTCTCCCAGGCAAACTCTGGAGTAGCAAAAGTCTACTTTCAATGGCTGTCTTCAAAATGTCTCTGTTGCCTACAGCTGCCCTGTGGTCCTTTTGTTTGTGAGCTTTTATCGGGCTCCAGTGAACTAATCAACACCCACGCTGAATGGGCAGGTCCACACCTACATGGAAATAATCTAATCAAAGGATTACCCCCAGTTGGGTAGGTCACATCTCCATGGAAACAGCCTAATCCAAAGATTCCAACCTAATCAACACTGATACATCTGCCCTCACAAGACTGCATTAAAGAACATGGCATTTTGGGGGACGTAATACATCCAAACCGGCACAACCATAGAAAAATAACAAATAATTCAATACCTTTCATTAGGATTTTTCAAAGTACTGTCTATAGAAACCAACATTTGGGATTTCTTTCTGTTTTTAAGTTGCTCTCTCTTTTGATAGACCACCAGGTCGCTGTTTCTTATTGAAAGGGCACCTTCAGCTGTCTGCGCATTTGAAGAATAGAAATGAATGATGTTCCCCAGCTCCCAGAATGGTCCAGTTGTTCAGTTCCAAGCCCACCCCTTCCAGGCTGGCTCTCTGGGAAATCCCCTAGATGGAGCACAGCTCTCCATCAGGCCTCTAATTTGCCATCTTCACCACCTGATAAATGATGGATCCACAGAACTTGGAATTCTCAATGGGAGTCAGGGAAACTCTTACAGAGAGCTCTAGCATTGACGTTTTCCGACACCACAGTCTCTCCTAGAGCCAAGTCTGTACACAAAGACCTTCTCTCTGGAAGATAAATGTCCAGTGTTCCCTCTGCTGTTCAGAACCAGTTCTGAATATTCCTCCCGGTTCAGAGACACAATGCTCGCTTTGTCCTATCAAGAGTTCAGGGTTTTGTTTCCAAAATGTCAACAGATAACTGTTAAGTGTTGATTAAACAACCGAAAGAGATTGCCCAAGTGCAGTCTTCTAGCCCTTCAGGAAAGCTTGAGTCTGTGCCGAAAGGAGCAGCAAGTAGGTTGGGCCTAGCTGTGCTGACTCTATCTAATCAGGACACTTACTTCTCCTTTGGGGCTTGGCATTTTCTTCAGCTCTTTAATGCTAGAAAGAGCTGCTCTCCCTCAGCACATCAGGTGCTTAGGAGTGGGAAAAGTCTATGGTTCCACTCATCTAACTATCAGAGCAGGCTCTGCCATCATGCTAAAAGAACTCCTTTGGCAGGTAGTCTTCACGAGTCCCCATTAGATCATATTTCCCTTCCCTCCCCCGATCAGTAACCATTATCTTAAGTTTTATATTTTTGATTCCTTTGCTGTTGATTAGAGTTTTTACAGCTATTCTGGATACCTGTTTTAGTTTTTCAGAGCTGCTATCATAAATACCACAAACTGGTTTCAGCTTAAACAACAGGAATTTATTGGCTCATGGTTTTGAGGCTAGAAGTAGTCCAAAATCAAGGACTCAGCAAAGCAATGTTTTTCCCTCAAAGTCTATTGTCTTCTGATGGTGGCTTCTGGCAATCCTTGGGTACTTTGGCTTGTATTTCTGCCTCCTGTCACATAGCAATGTCCTCCTCTTTCTTGCTTCTGTGACTTCTGCCCCTCTCTCCATTTTTTTCTTCTGGGTTCTTTTTATAAGGCCACCAGTAATCTGGACTAAAACCACCCTTAGTGGGCCACACTTTAACCAAAAATAATATATTCAAGAGGTCCTATTGCAATGGGTTCACACCCACAGGGATGTGGATTAAGATTAAGAACATGTTTTTCTTGGGGTACATAATTCAACTTATCACAATACATATTGATGTATTATGATACAACAAACCATGCCAAAAGTTAGTGGTTTAAAACAACACCAATCTTACAATCTCTTTTTTCCCTCACAAATCTGCAATTTGGGTAGAATTCTGTGGGGAAGGCTCATATCTGCTTTATACCTTGACTGAGAGCTGGAGGATCCACTTCCAAGATGGCTTACTCACACAGTTGGCTTTCAAAGCTGGTCTGAGTCCTAGTAGCCTTGGTTCTTCTCTTCATGGACCTCTACATGTGGTCTAGGCTTCATCTCACCATGGTGGCTGAGTTCTAAAGATGAGCATCCCAAGAGAGAAAACCAAGCATAGGCCTTTTGTGACCTACCTTCAGAAGTCACATTGTATCACTTTCACCACACTCTATTAGTGGAGCAGTCACACAGTCCTTCCAGGTACAAGAGAAGGGACGCTGACTCCACCTCTTGATAGGGGAGTTGAAAGGTTCAGGAAGAGCAAGGGAGACCAGAAAGATTGTTCCAGCCATTTTTGGAAATTACAGTCTACCACCCCACCTATGTATGTACCCTATGCATGCTTATAGGAGGGGACTCCCAAGATGAGCTGTCTTCTCTGGTTGCTCACCTCCAAGCCAGTCCCACCTGCCCAGTGCCCCTTGAGGCTGACCACTGTTAAAGGACAGCCTTGAACCTCTCTGTTCCACCCAGGGCAACCATACAGGACTTTCCTCTGCTTCCCTCCCTTTCCATTACAGCTCTGTCCACATCCTGACTTTTGACATCCTCTTTCATCTGGATCCTCCTGCCACCTTTTAGACTTCACATTGGTCTGGTTTCCCTGACTTTGACACTTGGTACTTTATAAGGGCTTTTGGATAAAACTTGCCTTTGGCTTTGTGATGGTTTGCAGCTATATGTACTCCAGAAAAGTGTATTCTTAAAGTTAATCCATTCCTGTGGGTGTGGACCCATTGTAAGTAGGATCTTTTGGTGAGTAGGATCTTATTTTTAAAATTCAGTTTTATTGAGATATATTCACATACCATACAATCATCCATGGTGTACAATCATACCATCATATAGTTGTGCATTCATCACCCAATCCATTTTTGAACATTTTCCTTACAACATAAGAATAAAAATAAGAATAAAAAACAAAAATAGAAGAGAACACCTGAACCTTCACCCCCATCCCACCCCAATCTTCATTTAGTCCCTGTCCCCATTTTTCTACTCATCCATCTATACACTGGGTAAAGGGAGCGTGATCCACGAGGTCTTCACAATCATACTGTCGCCCCTTGTAAGCTATATATTCATACAATTGTCTTCAAGAGTCAAGGCCACTGGGTTGGAGTTTGACAATTTCAGGTATTTACTTCTAGCCACTCCAATTCACTAAAATCTAGAAAGGGATACCTATGTAGTACATAAGAATGCCCACCAGAGTGACCTCTCAACTCCATTTGAAATCTCTCAGCCATTGAAACTTTATTTTGCTCCATTCCACTTCCCTCTTCTCAATCCCACAATGCCAGGTCCAGGCTCGTTCCCGGAAGTCATATCCTGTGTTGCCAGGGAGGTTTACGGTGAGTAGGATCTTAACTTAAGATGTGACCCATCTTATGTACGGTGGGTCTTAATCCTCTTACTGGAGTCCTTTGTAAGAGAATGAAACTCAGACAGAGAGAAAGACAGAAGCCAGAAGCTAAAGGCAAAAACCTGGAAGAGAATGGAGAGACCAGCAGATGCTGTCATGTGTCTTTCCATGTGACAGAGGAGTCCAGGATTACCAGCAGCCAGTCTTCAGAGAGAAAGTCACCTGATGGCTTGATTTGGACATTTTCATGGCTTCAAAACTGTAAGCTTGTAAACTAATAAGTCCCCATTGTTAAAAGCCAACCCTTTTCTGGTAAATTGTATTTCAGCAGCCTAGCAGACTAAGACAGGCTCCAACAGCTCTTCTCTTTTTGAAGAAAGTCACCTTATCCTGGCTCAGGCCTCCATTGCCCAAGCCCATGAATTTGGAATAAGTTGAAGAGATAGGTTTCCAGGTGTCTGCTTGAATAAATGTCAGGCCAGGGAGTAGCTCAACCTTGGACTGAAATAAAGAGAAGATGAAAGTAACAGACATAAAAAGTCAAACAGCAAGAAGAGAGAAGGATGGAGAGGGTGAGGGGACTTGAAACCTGAAAATGATGCACACAGTGGCGAGCTGGCATGGGAGGCATTGTAGCATAAAGGTTAAGAGCACAGGCTTTGTAGACAGTGAGGATCTCCTAACCTTATTAATTGTATGATCTCAGGCAGGTTAATCACCCTCCCAGAGCCCTGGTTTCATCATCTGTAAACTGGGATGATATAGAAAATTACAGCATTGTATGAAGAATAAATCATTAATATGTAAATCATTTGCATGGTATTTGACACAGAGTAAGTGTTCAAAAAATATTAGTTCATGAACAGGATGCCAGCTGTCAACTTCCTTTTGGGTGTGTTGGCATAAAACAAGGGTTGGCGAGCTGTGATCAGGCTCACTGGTTGTTTTTTGTATGGCCTGTGAGATAAAATGGTTTTTACATTTGTAAATGGTCAAAAAAAAAAATAAAATCAAGAGTAACATTTCATGATGCATGAAAATTGTATGAAATTCAAATTTCAGTGTTCATAAATCAAGTTTTATTGGAACACAGCCATGCTCTTTTTTTTTTTTTTCATTGTCTCTGGTTCCTTTTGCAGAGTTGAGTAGTTACAAAAGAGACTACATGGCCTGCAAAGTTGAAAATATTTACCTTCCTCCTCTTTACAGAGAAAGTTTGCTGACCCCTGGCATAGACCCACCAGACTAGGGGCAGGTGCTTAAGTCAGCAGAGCCTTGCAGAAGTGGGCCATCTTCACCACTCCACAACTCTGTGCATGGTGGCGACCCTTTTCTCCCTGCTGGCCCTCCCCTGGGATCCCAAAGTACCTTGTGGTCAAGCCAGCCTCAGTTGATCCAATGCACTGATAACTGGATTTCTGAACAATGAGCCTGAGTCATTGCAGGGGATGCCAAAGAACAGAGCCAATATGGAGTTAAAATGAGATAAATGTACAAAAGTGCTCTGTAAATGCAAGAGATGTTACTATTTAGCGAATAGTGGTTAAATGATATTCAGTGAGGTTTTTGTGCATTTTATTCTGCTATGCATATTTAGTAATGCGTGTATGGTCACTTTCTTTAAACAAAATGTTTTTCTCACCAGAATGCTCTAATTTCTTACCAAACCAAGTAAGTTTTAAACCAAGTTAAGCCCCCCATAAAACATGCCAAAACCACTCACAAAATGGAGTCTTGAGCTTCCCAGTCCTGTTCATAGAGAAACTCCTGAGTCTTCACCCCTTGTTTTTGCCTCCCCTTTGCTTCCGGTTACAGTCCTGGGGTTACCAATCTCCATTTCTCCTGTCTTTGCGCCTGTGGTTTGGACTACATGATTGCTTTGTGTGGCTGACGTAGAGGGCAGACGAAGGTCATTGTGTTTGAAGAGGCCTAGGAATTTTGAGGCCAGGGTTTTAAGAGAATCATCAGCCAGATGTTCACATTTCCCAAGGTGATGGTAAGAATTGGAGTGGAAGGAACTCTAAGAGCCAATTTCTCAATAAATATTAAGCAAGACCCAGAAGTTGGAGGAAGACATTGATGAGGAAAGGCAGAGGGGAAAAGAGATGGGTGTCATGGGAGTTGAAGGACACTTTCATAAAGGGGGGGATCAGGCCATATTTAACCGTCAGGGGAGCTGGGATGATGCTGTGGGAAATGAGCAGCCTTCCCTGGAAACTTGGTGAAGGAGAGAGGTCTGTCTTCACGGGAGGAGCAGAGAAGCATGGGGGTTAGGGGGACTTAGGTCTGGAGCCTCATTTACCTTCAATACTGGGGTAGGGTGGGAAGAAAGCCCAGGAGCAGTGGGGGAGGGGGAGGGCAGTTTTGAGGTCAGTGGGAAGGACCTTGGAAACTCACTGGGGTTCAGAGTGAGGGAGAAATGTCCTGAGGAGTTTGCATTTTGGATGGAGGCCAAGGGCAGCAGGAACCGGAGTCATGCTGGGATTAGGTGGCCCAAATTCTGGAGGAAACACGGGGGTAAGGTTGTTCCTGTCCTGAGGGCAGCAGAGGAGAGAGCGAGGGGTAGGCGTGAGAAGCCTGATGACTCTGGGAGGGCTGGAGATGGGTACTGCAGCTGTCACAAGCCATTCCCTTCATGGAAGATGCTTAGCAAAGTGCCTGCTACCCAGTAGTACACACACTTGCAAGTTTGTCCAAATTTCTGGGCAACCTGAATACAAAGCAGTTACTTGAAGGAGCTGATGGAAGAGGCCCAGGTTTCTTATAACATTCCGTCAACATGACTCATTCTATCCTGAGATGCCCTTCCCCTAGGTATCTGCATGGCTCATTCTCTTCTTCACCCCTTTTCTCTCAAAGGGAGGACTTCTCTGACCTCTGTACCCAAAACAGCCCACCTCATCACTTGCTATCATCTTTCCCTGCCTTATTTCTCTTCATTCCATTTATGTTTACCTGTTACAATCTATATTTGCTTATGTGTTGTTAATTGCCATCCCAACTAGAATGTGAGTTTTATGAAGGCAGGGTCTTCCTTTTGCTCTCTCTTCTATTCCCAGTGCCTAGAACCATGCTTGATATAGGACAGTGCTTAATATATTTTTGTGAATGAATGAATGAATGGGTGAAGGGGATTGGTTAACATGGGCAGCCTCACCTTCTGGCCATACGCATGGTGCTCTGAGAACTCATTGATGTGGTTGCTACTCTAATGGTTCTGTTAAATCAACCATTGGTTAGGCTCTCCACCATGACTTTTAAACAAAAATGAATTGGTTAAAATTCAATACCCACAATGTCTCTCTCAAAGTTTTATACCGTTAAATCTGACCACTAGAAACTCAGCCACTTGCCTTGACCATTTCCTTGCTCTCCCCCATCTTGTGCTCCATCTTTAATTGCTTTCTCTGATGTTGGCCAAGATATCAGAACCTGTGTTTAGAGTCAGAAAATTGGACACTTACCATGACCCCATACCAAAGCTCTATGTTGTCAACAACTGAAACTGTCAGAAACATGTCTTTCCACAAGAGCCTATAGGTTGTAGGAGGTCAATATTAAACATGTAATTATAAGACAGTATGATAAGGTAAACAACAGAGTACGTGCTACTTGTGGAAAAGTTTCCCTGAGGAATGATACCTGATTAGGAAGCTGAAAGATGAGTAGGATTCAGTTGAACAAAGAAGAGGTGGAGAAAAGCAAGTTGAGTGCAGGGACCATCCCTGAGGCTAAAGAAATGGGGCCTGTTGGAAGAACCCAAAAAAGTGCTAGATGGTTGGAAACCAAGTGGGAGGCAAGGAAATAGTAAAACTAGATCTGTGGCAGGAGACAGTATCAGATTGGAATCCCAGCTCCAACACTAACTAGCTATGTGACCCTGGGCAAGTTAATTATCCCATTTGGGGATCAATTTCCATATTGGAAAACATGGATAATAGTAATATCTAGGGAGGCTATGAGGATGAGGCAATGTATGTAAAATGCTTATCAAAGTACCTGTCATAGAGTAAATATTCAGTGAATGGTGGCTGTTACAACTAATAGTAGTAGAGTACCCTGGTGTTCAACAGATGTTCGGATGAACTGCAAGCTCCAAAAGGTAGCATTTCTCTCTATATCTCTCCAACTCTTTACCACCAAGAAACCTACTCTCTTTGCTAGGGTCTCAGTCATTTCCTGGACCCCAAATATCAGAGAAGCTGCTTCATACCAGACAGGCATATTCCAGTAAATAATGAAGAAAGAATGTCATCATTTTGCAAGTCCTTAAAGAAATAATGGACCAAGACAGCAGAATGAGATGTTCCGGAGTTCCAGTCCCCCTCTCCCCACAACAGAATTTTTGAACAAGCAAAAACTTTCAGAAACAAATTTTTTCCTGGGGTAAGAAGGGAATCCAGGGGTAATCTAATCTGTACAGAAATGATAATGAGGGTGATCTTCATGGTATGGGAATGGTCAGTTGTTACTATGGTTCGTTAATGGGATTATAAGTATCAGTGATGCATTGAAGGCGAACATGTTTGTAAATGGTTGTTTAAAGGCAAGTAAGGCACAGAGTAGCACACAAACCTAAATAAGTGTTAGCATGATATACTTATAAGGTATGACACTAGTGCAGAGGGTTAACAACAGAGTGTTATGGAAAAACTGCCCATTACATAATAAAGACTATATTTATTAGGAATATCTTACCAACTCTACATTAATACTAGGGATGAATAATTAGCAGCTGATAAGAGCTCTGGGATGTATTATGTTAGGATAATTGTTTAAAGTTGCAAGTGATGATAATAGTACAACTAAGTGAAGATAAGGTAAGAAACTGACTGTTTGTCTTGGGATAAAATATATATTAAGTGAAGTTAGGAACCCACTACTTAATAAATCAAGCCCTCAACTTAAGTCTTGCTCTTGCAAAATTTAGGATTGTAAATAAGAGGCTGAGCCCTCCTATAATTATGCTGAAGGGGCACCTCCAGGGAACCTCTTTGGTTGCTCAGATGTGGCCTTTCTCTCTCTAAGCCCAACTTGGCAAGTAAATTCGTTAACCACCACCATCACCACCACCACCACCACCCCCGCCATGAGGGACATGACTCCCAGGGGACTGAACCTCCCTGGCAATGTGGGACATGATTCCCAGGAATGAGCCTGGTCCTGGCAGTGAGGGACTGAAATGCCTACTTGACCAAAAAGGGAAAAAAAGAAAAGTAACAAGCTGAGGTCACAGTGGCTGAGAGATCCCACATAGAGTTGAGAGGCTATTCTGGAGGTTTCTCTTCTGCAAGCTCCAGCTAGACATCCCAAATGGCCACAGTATGCCAGGCCCTTACCAAAAGGAGTCCCCAGATACCTAAGCCCCTTCCTGAGGTTCTATAAAAGATTCACCCACTAAGTTTTATCTCTCAGAAACATAAATCCATCAGAGTGTTCCTATGCCAGACAAGTCCTAAAACCCAGAGGCAATAGCCTCTTTAAGATCAACAATCAGGTGCAACCCCCTTCCCCATACTGTCAACACCCCCTTTCAATGTGAACAAATTAGGGTGCTCACTGCCTAGGCACCCCTGAAGATGGAGAAAGAGATTAAGTGAGAGGAAGGGGTAGCAGCAAACAAGATAAGATTGAACAAAGGTCTATGAATACTGAAACTTATATAATTATATATATATTTTTGGATGCTGGGGTGTGGAATGGCTGGAAGGAGGTAAATGACATCGTGGAACTGTAGCCTATAGCATCCTTTGGAAATTGCTCTATAGCTGCTCATTAAATTGTGCCTTGAAGGTCTTCACCTTTCTGTATATATCGCTTATTACATAATAGGGAAGGGACTGAGACTGTGGAACTATAATCCATAAAAATTTTTGAAATTACCTATATAACTGTTTGTTGAGCTGTAAATCAAAAGTTAACACCTTTCTGTATGTATGTTATATTTTACAATAAGGGAAATAGCCTAATTTGTGGAACTGTGATCCATGATATTCTTTGAAATTTGCTAACTACTTGTTAAATTGTACTTTGAAAGTTATCGCTGTTATGTATATATATTAAAGTTCACAATTTTAAAAATGCATTTAAAAAAAGAATTAAAGAAACAAATAAAATATCAAAAAATAAAATGAAAAAAAAATTAAAAAAAGAAGGGAATCCAGGGGAATTTATAACACCACAAGCATGCCCAGGAAAAGATGCATGATGAGAATATCAGAGAGAACTTAATGCTTTCACTTCAGGCTCTTCTTTAGACTCATTATAAGGCCGGCTAAGCTCTGAAGGAGAGCATGTACCCAGAGCTAATCTGCAAAGACTGGGGAAGGCGTTATCTTTCAATTTGGGGGAATTTGTGTGTGTGTATGTGTGCGTGTATGTTTATAAGAACAGTTGTAGATTTACAAAAAAATCATGAATAAAGTACAGAGTTCCCATATATACCTTTTGCACACACACACAGTTTTCACTATTATTAACCTATTGCACTAGTGTGGTAACTTTGTCACAATTGATGAAACATTGTTATTATAATTATACTATTAACTATAACCCATAGTTTACCTTAGGGATCAAACTTTGTTCTATACAGTTCTATGGGTTTTGTGTGTGTGTGTTTGTGTGTGTGGTAACTTATATACAACCTAAAATTTCCCATCTTATCCACTTTCAAATATACAATTTAGTGATATTAATTACATTCACAAAGTTGTGCCTCCATCACCATCATCAATTGCCAACACTCTTCCATTACCCCAAACAGAAACTCTATATCAAGTAACATAAACTCCTCAATCCCTACTCCCATCTGGCCCCCAGTAACCTATATTCTAGTTACTGAACTTATGAATTTGCATATTCCACTCAATTCATATAGTCATATCATTTTTCCTTTTGTGTCTGGCTTATTTCACTCAACATGATGTCTTCAAGATTCACCCATGTTGTCATATGTATTAGAACTTCTTTCCTTTTTGTGGTGCAGCCACTGTGGAAAACAGTTCCTCAAAAATAGCTACCATATGACCTGGCAATCCCTCTTCTAGGTACATACCCCGAAAGTATTGAAAGCAGGGACTTGAACAGGTATTTGTGCATAAGTGATCATAGCAGCTTTATTTGCCAAATGGTGGAATCAACCCAGATGTCCAACAGATGAGTGGATAAACATAATGCCGTGTGCACTTACTGTGGAATATTATTCAGCCATGAAAGGAAGAAGGTCTGATATATACTACAAATAGATGAACTGTGAAGATATCATATTGAGTGAAATAACCTAGGCATGAAAGGACAAATATTGTATGATTTCACTTGTATGAAATAACTAGAATATGCAAATTCATAGAGTTTACTTGGGGCAGAAGAGTGAGGAATAAGGAGTTAATGCTGAATGGGTACACAGCTTCTGTTTGGGATGATGGATAAGTTTGGTATGGATGGTGGGATTGCAGCTCAACATCATGAATATAATTAATACCACTAATTGTACACCTGAGGGAAGGCAGGGCAAGATGGCGGACTGGTGAGCTGTATGTTTTAGTTACTCCTCCAGGAAAGTAGGTAGAAAGCCAGGAACTGCGTGGACTGGACACCACAGAGCAATCTGACTTTGGGCATACTTCATACAACACTCATGAAAACATGGAACTGCTCAGATCAGCGAAATCTGTAAGTTTTTGTGGCCAGAGGACCCGCACCCCTCCCTGCCAGGATCAGTCCCGTGGGAGGAGGGGCTGTCAGCTCCGGGAAGGAGAAGGGAGAACTGCAGTGGCAGCCCTTATCAGAAACTCATTCTACTGATCCAAACTCCAACCATAGATAGACTGAGACCAGACACCAGAGAATCTGAGAGCAGCCAGCCCAGCAGAGAGGAGACAGACATAGAAAAAAATAACACGAAAAACTCCAAAATAAAAGCAGAGGATTTTTGGAGCTCTGGTGAACATAGAAAGGGGAAGGGCAGAGCTCAGGCCCTGAGGCTCATATGCAAATCCCGAAGAAAATCTGATCTCTCTGCCCTGTGGACCTTTCCTTAATGGCCCTAATTGCTTTGTCTCTTAACATTTCAATAACCCATTAGATCTCTGAGGAGGGCCCTTTTTTTTTTTTTTTAATCCTTTTTTCTTTTTCTAAAACAATTACTCTAAGAAGCCCAATACAGAAAGCTTCAAAGACTTGCAATTTGGGCAGGTCAAGACAAGAGCAGAACTAAGAGAGCTCTGAGACAAAAGGCAATAATCCAGTGGCTGAGAAAATTCACTAAACACCACAACTTCCAAAGAAAAGGGGGGTGACTGCTCACAGCCATCATCCTCGTGGACAGGAAACACTCCTGCCCGTCGCCAGCCCCATAGCCGAGAGCTGCCCCAGACAACCCAGTGTGACCGAAGCGCTTCAAATAACAGGTACACACCATAAAACTGGGTGTGGACATTAGCCTTCCCTGCAACCTCAGCTGATTGTCCCAGAGTTGGGAAGGTGGAGCAGTGTGAATTAACAAAGCCCCATTCAGCCATCATTTCAGCAGACTGGGAGCCTCCCTACACAGCCCAGCAGCCCAGAACTGCCCTGGGGGGACGGCACTCACCTGTGACATAGCACAGTCATCCTTCAACAGAGGACCCGGGGTGCACAGCCTGAAAGATGGGCCCACTTGCAAGTCTCAGGAGCCATACGCCAATACCAAGGACTTGTGGGTCAGTAGCAGAGACAAACTGTGGCAGGACTGAACTGAAGGATTAGACTATTGCAGCAGCTTTAAAACTCTAGGATCACCAGGGAGATTTGATTGTTAGAGCCACCCCCCCTCCCTGACTGCCCAGAAACACGCCCCATATACAGGGCAGGCAACACCAACTACACACGCAAGTTAGGTACACCAATTGGACCCCACAAGACTCACTCCCCCACTCACCACAAAGGCTAAGCAGGGGAGAACTGGCTTGTGGAGAACAGGTGGCTCGTGGACGCCACCTGCTGGTTAGTTAAAGTGTACTCCACGAAGCTGTAGATCTGATAAATTAGAGATAAGGACTTCAATTGGTCTACAAATCCTAAAAGAACCCTATCAAGTTCAGCAAATGCCAAGAGGCCAAACACAACAGAAAATTATAAAGCATATGAAAAAACCAGACGATATGGATAACCCAAGCCCAAGCACCCAAATCAAAAGACCAGAAGAGACACAGCACCTAGAGCAGCTACTCAAAGAACTAAAGATGAACAATGAGATCATAGTACGGGATACAAAGAAGATCAAGAAGACCCTAGAAGAGCATAAAGAAGACATTGCAAGACTAAATAAAAAAATGGATGCTCTTATGGAAATTAAAGAAACTGTTGACCAAATTAAAAAGAATCTGGACACTCATAGTACAAGACTAGAGGAAGTTGAACAACGAATCAGTGACCTGGAAGATGACAGAATGGAAAATGAAAGCATAAAAGAAAGAATGGGGGAAAAATTGAAAAAATCGAAATGGACCTCAGGGATATGATAGATAATATGAAACGTCCGAATATAAGACTCATTGGTGTTCCAGAAGGGGAAGAAAAGGGTAAAGGTCTAGGAAGAGTATTCAAAGAAATTGTTGGGGAAAACTTCCCAAATCTTCTAAACAACATAAATACACAAATCATAAATGCTCAGCGAACTCCAAATAGAATAAATCCAAATAAACCCACTCCGAGACATATTCTGATCACACTGTCAAACACAGAAGAGAAGGAGCAAGTCCTGAAAGCAGCAAGAGAAAAGCAATACACCACATACAAAGGAAACAGCATAAGACTAAGTAGTGACTACTCAGCAGCCACCATGGAGGCGAGAAGGCAGTGGCACGATATATTTAAAATTCTGAGTGAGAAAAATTTCCAACCAAGAATACTTTATCCAGCAAAGCTCTCCTTCAAATTTGAGGGAGAGCTTAAATTTTTCACAGTCAAACAAATGCTGAGAGAATTTGCTAACAAGAGACCTGCCCTACTGGAGATACTAAAGGGAGCCCTACAGACAGAGAAACAAAGACAGGACAGAGAGACTTGGAGAAAGGTTCAGTACTAAAGAGATTCGGTATGGGTACAATAAAGGATATTAATAGACAGAGGGGAAAAATATGACAAACATAAACCAAAGGATAAGATGGCTGATTCAAGAAATGCCTTCACGGTTATAACGTTGAATGTAAATGGATTAAACTCCCCAATTAAACGATAAAGATTCGCAGAATGGATCAAAAAAAATGAACCATCAATATGTTGCATACAAGAGACTCATCTTAGACACAGGGACACAAAGAAATTGAAAGTGAAAGGATGGAAAAAAATATTTCATGCAAGCTACAGCCAAAAGAAAGCAGGTGTAGCAATATTAATCTCAGATAAAATAGACTTTAAATGCAGGGATGTTTTGAGAGAGACAAAGAAGGCCACTACATACTAATAAAAGGGGCAATTCAACAAGAAGAAATAACAATTGTAAATGTCTATGCACCCAATCAAGGTGCCACAAAATACATGAGAGAAACACTGGCAAAACTAAAGGAAGCAATTGATGTTTCCACAATAATTGTGGGAGACTTCAACACATCACTCTCTCCTATAGATGATCAACCAGACAGAAGACCAATAAGGAAATTGAAAACCTAAACAATCTGATAAATGAATTAGATTAACAGACATATACAGGACATTACATCCCAAATCACCAGGATACACATACTTTTCTAGTGCTCATGGAACTTTCTCCAGAATAGATCATGTGCTGGGACATAAAACAAGCCTCAATAAATTTAAAAAGATTGAAATTATTCACAGCACATTCTATGACCACAATGGAATACAATTAGAAGTCAATAACCATCAGAGACTTAGAAAATTCACAAATACCTGGAGGTTAAACAACACACTCCTAAACAATCAGTGGGTTAAAGAAGAAATAGCAAGAGAAATTGCTAAATATATAGAGACGAATGAAAATGAGAACACAACATACCAAAACCTATGGGATGCAGCAAAAGCAGTGCTGAGGGGGAAATTTATAGCACTAAATGCATATATTAAAAAGGAAGAAAGAGCCAAAAATCAAAGAACTAATGGATCAACTGAAGAAGCTAGAAAATGAACAGCAAACCATCCTAAACCAAGTAGAAGAAAAGAAATAACAAGGATTAAAACAGAATAAATGACATAGAGAACAAAAAACAATAGAGAGGATAAATATCACCAAAAGTTGGTTCTTTGAGAAGATCAACAAGATTGACAAGAGCCCCTAGCTAGACTGACGAAATCAAAAAGAGAGAAGACCCATATAAACAAAATAATGAATGAAAAGGTGACATAACTGCAGATCCTGAAGAAATTTAAAAAATTATAAGAGGATACTATGAACAACTGTATGGCAACAAACTGGATAATGTAGAGGAAATGGACAATTTCCTGGAAACATATGAACAACCTAGACTGACCAGAGAAGAAATAGAAGACCTCAACCAACCCATCACAAGCAAAGAGATCCAATCAGTCATCAAAAATCTTCCCACAAATAAATGCCCGGGGCCAGATGGCTTCACAGGGAATTCTACCAAACTTTCCAGAAAGAACTGACACCAATCTTACTCAAACTCTTTCAAAACATTGAAGAAAATGGAACACTACCTAACTCATTTATGAAGCTAACACCAATCTAATACCAAAAACCAGGCAAAGATGCTACAAAAAAGGAAAACTACCGGCCAATCTCCCTAATGAATATAGATGCAAAAATCCTCAACAAAATACTTGCAAATCGAATCCAAAGACACATTAAAAAAATCATACACCATGACCAAGTGGGGTTCATTCCAGGCATGCAAGGATGGTTCAACATAAGAAAATCAATCAATGTATCACAACACATTAACAAGTGAAAAGTGAAAAATCAATGATCATCCTAATAGATGCTGAAAAAGCATTTGACAAAATCCAACATCCCTTTTGATAAAACACTTCAAAAGGTAGGAATTGAAGGAAACTTCCTCAACATGATAAAGAGCATATATGAAAAACCCACAGCCAGCATAGTACTCAACGGGTGAGAGACTGAAAGCCTTCCCTCTAAGATCAGGAACAAGGACAAGGATGCCGGGCTGTCACCAACTGTTATTCAACATTGTGCTGGAAGTGCTAGCCAGGGCAATCTGCAAGACAAAGAAATAAAAGGCATCCAATTGGAAAAGAAGAAGTAAAACTGTCATTGTTTGCAGATGATATGATCTTATATCTAGAAAACCCTGAGAAATCGATCATACAGCTACTAGAGCTAATAAACAAATTTAGCAAAGTAGCGGGATACAAGATTAATGCACATAAGTCAGTAATGTTTCTATATGCTAGAAATGAACAAACTGAAGAGACACTCAAGAAAAAGAGACCATTTTCAATAGCAACTAAAAAAATCAAGTACCCTAGGAATAAACTTAACCAAAGATGTGAAAGACCTATACAAAGAAAACTACATAACTCTACTAAAAGAAATAGAAGGGGACCTTAAAAGATGGAAAAATATTCCATGTTCATGGATAGGAAGACTAAATGTCATTAAGATGTCAGTTCTACCCAAACTCATCTACAGATTTAATGCAATCCCAATCAAAATTCCAACAACCTACTTTGCAGACTTGGAAAAGCTAGTTATCAAATTTATTTGGAAAGGGAAGATGCCTCGAATTGCTAAAGACACTCTAAAAAAGAAAAACGAAGTGGGAGGACTTACACTCCCTGACTTTGAAGCTTATTATAAAGCCACAGTTGCCAAAACAGCATGGTACTGGCACAAAGATAGACATATAGATCAATGGAATCGAATTGAAAATTCAGAGATAGACCCTCAGATCTATGGCCGACTGATCTTTGATAAGGCCCCCCAAAGTCACTGAACTGAATCATAATGGTCTTTCAACAAATGGGCTGGGAGAGTTGGATATCCATATCCAAAAGAATGAAGAGGACCCCTACCTCACACCCTACACTAAAATTAACTCAAAATGGACCAAAGATCTCAATATAAAAGAAAGTACCATAAAACTCCTAGAAGATAATGTAGGAAAACATCTTCAAGACCTTGTATTAGGTGGCCACTTCCTAGACTTTACACCGAAAGCACAAGCAATAAAAGAAAAAATAGATAAATGGGAACTCCTCAAGCTTAGAAGTTTCTGCACCTCAAAGGAATTTCTCAAAAAGGTAAAGAGGCAGCCAACTCAATGGGAAAAAATTTTTGGAAACCATGTATCTGACAAAAGACTGATATCTTGCATATATAAAGAAATCCTACAACTCAATGACAATAGTACAGACAGCCCAATTATAAAATGGGCAAAAGATATGAAAAGACAGTTCTCCGAAGAGGAAATACAGATGGCCAAGAAACACATGAAAAAATGTTCAGCTTCACTAGCTATTAGAGAGATGCAAATTAAGACCACAATGAGATACCATCTAATACCGATTAGAATGGCTGCCATTAAACAAACAGGAAACTACAAATGCTGGAGGGGATGTGGAGAAATTGGGACTCTTATTCATTGTTGGTGGGACTGTATAATGGTTCAGCCACTCTGGAAGTCAGTCTGGCAGTTCCTTAGAAAACTAGATATAGAGTTGCCATTCGATCCAGCGATGGCACTTCTCGGTATATACCCGGAAGGTTGGAAAGCAGTGACACGAACAGATATCTGCACGCCAATGTTCATAGCAGCATTATTCACAATTGCCAAGAGATGGAAACAACCCAAATGTCCTTCAACAGATGAGTGGATAAATAAAATGTGGTATATACACACGATGGAATACTACACGGCAGTAAGAAGGAACGATCTCGTGAAACATATGACAACATGGATGAACCTTGAAGACATAATGCTGAGCGAAATAAGGCAGGCACAAAAAGAGAAATATTATATGCTACCACTAATGTGAACTTTGAAAAATGTAAAACAAATGGTTTATAATGTAGAGTGTAGGGGAACTAGCAATAGAGAGCAATTAAGGAAGGGGGGGGAACAATAATCCAAGAAGAACAGATAAGCTATTTAACGTTCTGGGGATGCCCAGGAATGACTATGGTCTGTTTAATTTCTGATGGATATAGTAGGAACAAGTTCACAGAAATGTTGCTATATTAGGTAACTTTCTTGGGGTAAAGTAGGACCATGTTGGAAGTTAAGCAGTTATCTTAGGTTAGTTGTCTT
The DNA here is from genome assembly GCF_015220235.1 of Choloepus didactylus. NCBI lineage: Eukaryota > Metazoa > Chordata > Mammalia > Pilosa > Megalonychidae > Choloepus > Choloepus didactylus. The sequence continues at coordinate 148,420,446 of NC_051308.1, forward strand.
TTTCTTACTCCCTTGTTATGGTCTCTTTGAAATGTTCTTTATTGTATGTTTGTTTTCTTTTACTTTTTTTTCATACAGTTGATTTAAAAAAGAAGGGAAAGTTTAAAAAAAAAAAAAAAGAAAAACAAGGAAAAAAAAGATGTATTGCTCCTTTGAGGAGCCTGTGGAGAATGCAGGGGTATTTGCCTACCCCACCTGATGGTTGCTAACATGACCACAGATATAGGGGACTGGTGGGTTTGATGGGTTGAGTCCTCTACCATAGGTTTTACCCTGGTGGAAGACGGTTTGCTGCAAAGGAGAGGCTAGGCCTCCCTATAATTGTGCCTAAGAGAGCCTCCTCCCGAATGCCTCTTGTTGCTCAGATGTGGCCCTCTCTCTCTGGCTAAGCCAACTTGAAAGGTGAAATCACTGCCCTCCCCCCTACGTGGGATCAGACACCCAGGGAGTGAATCTCCCTGGCAACGTGGAATATGGACTCCCGGGAGGAATGTAGACCTGGCATCGTGGGACGGAGAACATCTTCTTGACCAAAAGGGAGATGTGAAAGGAAATGAAATAAGCTTCAGTAGCACAGAGATTCCAAAAGGAAGCCGAGAGGGTCACTCTGGTGGGCACTCTTACGCACATATAGACAACCCTTTTTAGGTTCTAAAGAATTGGGGGTAGCTGGTGGTGGGATACCTGAAACTATCAAACTACAACCCAGAAACCCATGAATCTCGAAGACAGTTGTATAAAAATGTAGCTTATGAGGGGTGACAATGGGATTGGGAAAGCCATAAGGACCACACTCCACTTTGTCTAGTTTATGGATGGATGAGTAGAAAAATAGGGGAAGAAAACAAACAGACAAAGGTACCCAGTGTTCTTTTTACTTCAATTGCTCTTTTTCACTCTAATTATTATTCTTGTTATTTTTGTGTGTGTGCTAATGAAGGTGTCAGGGATTGATTTAGGTGATGAATGTACCACTATGTAATGGTACTGTGAACAATCGAAAGTGCGATTTGTTTTGTATGACTGCGTGGTATGTGAATATATCTGAATAAAATGAAGATAAAAAAAATAAAAAAAATAATTGTATACCTGAAAGTGGTTAACATGGAGAAAATTTATGATGTATACTTGTTACTACAAGAAAAATTTTTAATAAAAGAATGAATCTAGGCAATAATCATCCAAGGCAGCTAAAATCACAAACAGAAAGACACAGGACATTATATGTTTCCTGATGGAGGTACCATCAACAATATCCAGAATTTGGCAAACTCTACAGGACAAATGAATTGGTTCTTCAACAAATTGCAATTAAAAAAAAAATAGAGGGAGGGAAACCTATAAATTAAAATAGATATAATAGACATCAAACAAATGCAATTTATAGATCTTGTTTGGAAATTTGAATACTTACTCGATATGTTTGATGATACAAAGAATTATTGATGATATTTAAAAATGTATGTATATTAATTGTGGTCATGTTTCAAAAAGAGAGAGTCCTTAACTTTTAGGAATGCATACCCTCAGATAACAGTGATAGGTTGTTTGGGGTTGGCTTTAATTGATGGGAAGAGTTGGGGCTGGGTTTTGTATGAAACAAGATTGGACATGAGTTGTTAATTATTGAAAGTTTGGTGATGGGTACATGGAGTTCATTATACAATTCTCTATACTTTATATGCTGATATTTTCTAGCATATAAACTTAAGAAATATGTAGTATAAGCCAATGGTTGTCAACTTGAGGCAGTATCAGAATCTACCTGCTGAGAACACCTTCCACCCCAGGCCCAGTGAGATCTCCTGTTCTACATACTTCTCTAGAAAATTGGCATATGTCTTTCTAAGATCCTCTACTGCACTTGATTGCTGATGGTGAAATTTGTTGGAAGCTCCTGGATAGGGGGACAAGAATATTTTCATTGTGCAAGAAAGGAATGTTTAAAAACTCTTTTTATAATAAAAGTGCTATGTACGTAGACAAAGTTAAAAAGAAAATTCATAAAGTGCAGAAAAAGTAAAATCATTCCTACTGCCCCAGTTTTACTCCCAGAATCTCCACTGTTACAAGTTTCTTGTGAATATCTCCAGGCATTTTTCTAAACATCTACAAAAATAAACATGATTCAACTTTGTTTGCAACTTGCTCTTTTTTCTTTTTCTTTTTCTTTTTTCTTTTTTCTTTTTCACTCAGTATATCTATTAGAGAACTTTCATAGCAGCAACTACAGATTCCTCCTCTATCTAATTCATTGTATGGAATGCCATAATTTATTTCAAATCAGTCCCAGTTGGCAGGCATTTTTTTTCCAGTTATTTCCTCTTACACACAATGTTGCAATGCACCACCTTGTACATACATAGGAAAGGAATTTTTTTTGAAAATCTGCATCTCCTAAGAAAAATCCTCCTTCATTCTTTCAGTCTGGGACAGGAAATGCCCTGTGGCATGAAGCAATCACATAGCAAATCTCCTGGACCTGACCACATTAGTGTCTGACTCACCAACCACTGAGGGCCGGACAGCTGGAGGCTGAGCGGTCAGCAGTGTGCCTGGGTCCCCAAGTCTGGATCTAGGAGCGCGTTACCCCTGGGCTGAGGGTCATTGAGGGGACCCTGGATATACAGCGCTCCTGCCTGGGAGACTTAAAACATCTGCACCAAGAGATTTCACCTGCCAACTGTCATTAGGTGAGTCCGCTGGCTTTAAAGGATCCTGGGGCTGAGGGATGGTTTTGAACTCAGATTTACCTGGATACAGCAATTGTTTAGTTGGTGGTATGTTTAAAGTTGAGATCATACAATGCAAATGTGGGCCAGGCAGGTCTCAGTGCACGGCCTGTTCTCCAAAAGGTAGCTTGCTGAGTGAGTAACCAGAGTAAGCTTTTATTTTGCTTTTTCTTTTTTTTTTATTTTTATTTTTTTATTTTTTTTTATGTGGTTGATGTTTTATCCTCTTGAAATGCTTTGTGTCAGCTAGACTTTTCTTTTCTGCTATGTAGGACTTTATGTGAGGGCATCTCTTGCAGATTTTGGAATTTCCTGGCAAAGTAAGAGAGGCAATTTGAGAACCTGGCACAGACAAATACATTTCATTTCAACAAAGCTTTTCAGGTGTCATTGAAGATGTGTGAGGAACCAGAGCGTAAACTATAGAATGTGCTCTTTAAAAAAGTGTGGCTCCTCCCTATGGTTGTGCCTAAGAGCCTCCTCCCGAATGCCTCTCTTGTTGCTCAGATGTGGCCCTCTCTCTCTGGCTAAGCCAACTTGAAAGGTGAATCACTGCCCTCCCCCCTACGTGGGATCAGACACCCAGGGGAGTTAATCTCCCTGGCAACGTGGAATATGACTCCCGGGAGGAATGTAGACTCGGCATCGTTCTATCTTCTTGACCAAAAGGGGATGTGAAAGGAAATGAAATAAGCTCAGTGGCAGAGAGATTCCAAAGGAGCCGAGAGGTCACTCTGGTGGGCACTCTTACGCACACTTTAGACAACCCTTTTTAGGTTCCAAAGAATGGGGTAGCTGGTGGTAAGATACCTGAAACTATCAAACTAACAACCCAGAACCCATGAATCTTGAAGACAGTTGTATAAAAATGTAGTTTATGAGGGTGACAATGGGATTGGGAAAGCCATAAGGACCACACTCCACTTTGTCTAGTTTATGGATGGATGAGTAGAAAAATAGGGGAAGGAAACAAACAGACAAAGGTACCCAGTGTTCTTTTTTACTTCAATTGTTCTTTTTCACTCTAATTATTATTCTTGTTATTTTTGTGTGTGTGCTAATGAAGGTGTCAGGGACTGATTTAGGTGATGAATGTACAACTATGTAATGGTACTGTAAACAATCGAAAGTACGATTTGTTTTGTATGACTGCATGGTATGTGAATATATCTCAATAAAATGAAGATTTAAAAAAAAAATAAAAATAAAAATAAAAAAGTGTGCTCCAGTCAGCGGCTTTAGTGAAGAGCTTGCCATCTGATCTCCTGAATGGCGTAACTTCAGGTAGTCGCTTTGCCAAGGAGAGCTTTGTTAGACTGTAGGGAAAGGGTTGGAGAGCCAGCTGCCTCAGTTCAGGCCATGTGGGGCTGCCCTTCTGGCTTGGACAATAAGTAGCAGGGCTCAAAGCAAAATGCACAAGATTTGGTTTTTTCCTCCTAAAAAATGCCTATGGTTCCTATTGTTTGAAAAGTAGATACCTATTTTCTCTCTGAAAAATTCTGCATTATACCTTATAGCTCTTAATTCCCTTTGTGAAATTTGGCCAACTGACATTTATTAAAAGAAAAGTATATGCTTGCATTGAAGAGACCAATAATGGTTTTTCTCATCTGTTAACCCTGATGCTTCAATATGGCATTTGGCTTAAAAATAGAGGGTATTATGAGAGTTGTGCATTGGTGGGACTTGAGGTGAGGGATTCAAATGAGGAATGAGGTGGCAGGCTATGGGGAAATGGTGGTGTCAGGAAAAGGTGGATTTGGAGGCCATGTGAGTTCAACATAAGACATGCAGGATGAGCTGGTTAGGAGTAGAGGGTTATTTTGTTAAAAAAAAAAAATTAACCTCAAGGAAAGTTAGGAAAAGAGGAGGGAAATGCTAGGATGGGGAATGGGCTGATCTAAGATATGGGGGACAGGACTGTGGACTAGTTCACTGCTGATTCCCATAACCAAGGGAAAAGCAGCTCAGAGACCCACAGTGAGCAGGATCCAGGGCAGAACAGTCACCATATTTCTTATGGAAAGAAATTTTAACCCAAGACTGAGAAGATTAGGTCCCAACAATGAAGGATTCTGATTTTCTAGGAATTCATCTGGGGAAACTTTCATTTGTCACACCCCATCCTCTACAGGGGTGTCCCATTTCCTTATATGACTCATCTTGTCTCCCCCAACAGCTTATAGTTCACTTTCATATAGGAGTTTTTGTTAAGTATTCATTAGCTTGTAAGATATTTTTTTACTCTGCCTTCTGATAGTTTCAAGTGCCTCAATGATTGTATTTAAACAACTGGGACCTTCAGCTGCCTGAAAATACATAATGTCATCCCTATGGATTGTGATTCAGACTTGGGGATCTTTTTAGTTAATAGGTGGAAGAAGTATTAGGGTACTGTCTCCCTGCCTTTGGGGTCTGTAAGCTACAACCTGTTCTTCTACCTAACCTTAGTCAGTCAGGAATCTAGTTCCTCTAAACAGATCAATTTCCTAAAGAGGCAAAATAACAGGGCGCCTGGTCTAGGAGTCAGAAAATCAGTGTTTGCTACTGATTGCTCATGTGCCCTTTGGCAAATATTTCCAGTTTTTCCCCTTAAGGAAAAATGAATGGGTTAAATGAAGATGCACAAAGACTTCAATAGCCTAAAAGGCAGGGCTGAAACTAACAAGACTGAGTTTTAATTGGTTGCATAAATAGGTAATGGGAATGAGCTAACATTGTCCCTAACATTGTCCCTGAGCTGAAAGTGAAACAGGAGTGAGCTGAGGTTGCCAGAATAGCTCATGTATTAGATGGAAGCTCAGCTTCCAGAATAAGGAAAGTTAGAGTCTTGTTTTACTCTGCTCTGGTCTGGTCATGGCATCTTCTGCCTCCTGTCTCACCTCTATCGCCAGTCCTCTGTCCAACGTGCAATCAGAGTAATTTTTGCTAAAATCCAATTTAGCAAATTGAGTCACTTTCCTGTTTGAAAGCTTTTGATGGCTTCTTATTGTCTCAGAATAGAGTTTCATACAAGGCCCTTCGTGATCTGGCCCCTGCCTACCTCACTAGTCTCTCTCTTATCCTCCACTGCCCCATAGCCCTGACTCTAGTAGTTCTAAACTGTTGGCAGTTCCCAGTACTGATCCCTTTCTGTCCCATGGAATGCACTTTGCAATATCCCCTCTTCCTCTGCCCCCATACCCCTCCACCTCTCAGTTTTTCCATCCTCTGGGCTCCCCAAACCCCCTGGGCTTGCCCCTGTCATAGCACTCCCCACACCACCGTATTGCAATTGCTTGAGAGTCCCCATCCCCCTATCCCAAGACAGTGGTTCTGCATTCTCAGCATCTACTATCTGCCTGATAGGCACTCAGTCAATATCTGTAGAATAAATGGAAGGCTAAACATTTCAAGGAGGACAAACCCAAGCCCATTCAGAGAGGGTGATAAGGATAGTGAAGGCTACGGAAATAAGATTGAAAGACAAATAGGTGAAGAAGTTGAGACGGTTTAGCCTGGAAGAGAAAGTGTTAGGACAGGTGTAAGCACTCAACTTCACGTCAAGGACTGCCATGAGGAAGGGGGATAGGATTAACTCTTGCCTCTCCAGAGGGCAGAATTAGTATCTCTGGTGAGAGGGAGATGGACATGGTGCAATATAAGGAGCAGCTTTGGAGCACACTATGAGTGCTGCATTTGGGCACACTTGGGGAGGAAGGGTGCCATTCAGAGAAGGGCAGACCAAAGAACAGACTGTTCCTGAAGAGCCCCAGCACCGTCTCAGTAGTGTGGTCAGAAGGAGTCCTGTGATGTGTTGGGTGAAATGTTGGACTAGATAACATTGAAGGTCCTGTAGAACATGGATACTAAGAAGATCTGCAAGTGCCTTATAGCTCTATAAATCTGTGATTCTCTAGTCTAGGCCACAGTACCACAAAATTTAGCAAACTAAACAGTCTAAATTCTGACTTTTCTTCCTTAGCAACTTTAGGGTATTTTACCTTTTCCAAATCCACGCATGATGACTGGCCCACGCAGTTGTTCCACTGGGAAGGGAAATAGAGACACAGAGAGGTTATATAACCTGTCCTAGTTTTTGCAGCCAATAATAAGAGGCATAATCCTAATAGGAAACAGAACTCTCAGTTCCTAGGCATTAAAGCAGATGACTTTTCCTGATGATTGCGTATGCCACGTTGCCCCATGAAGTTTCATAGATTTTTTTTTCTCTGTGTGAGTGTGTGCGTATGTTTGTACTATTTTGCCTTCATTCCACATATAAAGATCAAGAGCATACCCTGACAGGGTGGCTGTAGGGATGGGGTTTTGGAATTACATTGCCTATATGACCTAAGTCATTTAATCTTTCTATGACTGACTCAGTTTCCTCATCTTTGAAATGGAGATAATAACCTCATAGGAGTGTTGTTAAGATTAAATGAAAACACAGTATATGGATATATTAGGTGCTTAATGAAGATTAGCTAGTATTATTAGTACAGGAAGACGACAGGACTTGGGAATAAAGAGAATTGATTTTGCATTCCAGTGCTAACTGTGTGGTGCAGTAGTCTTCAGACAATTTTCGGCAGAGCCTCAGAAGTTCCCAGAGCTTCCACTCTGGGCTGGATGTAAGAGATGTGAGGTGACAGGTTAGGTCTCCAAGACTCCCTAGCCTCCCACAATACAACCATTGGCATAGAAGAACTAAAATAGGGGTGTGTGCACCTGTTCGGGGTTCCCATGCTGCTGTCTGTGGTCTTGAAACACAATTTGTCTTTGGGGCCTAGTTGATTCTCTGGAAAATAGGGGTGAGGGTAGGGGTTGTACCCCACAGCCCAATGTCCTTCCTCCTTCTCCTATAATTCTTTGTTTATGGCCACTCCTACCACCAACTGAAATTTGGATAAATTGCCGATAACCCTTTTGAATCATTAATTTATTTATCTCTGAAGATGTTCACCAGTATATTACCAGATTAAATGCCTTCTTGTGCCAATTTGGATATCTTATGTTCCCCAAAAAGCCATGTTCTTTAATGCAATCTTGTGGGGACAGATTGATTAGTGTGTTGATTAGGGTGGAACCTCTGATTGTATTATTTCCATGGAGTGTGGATCCCGCCCATTCAGGGTGGGTCTTGATTAGTTCGCTGGAGTATTTAAGAGAGAAGCTAAGACCCAACACACACCCAGACACTGACGCTGACACTAGGGGATGCTTGGAGATGAAGGACATTTGGAGATGCTAAGCTAAGAGGTGAAGCCTGGAGTTTGTCCTGGAAAAGCTAAGGGAGGTCTCCCAGATGGTTAGAGAGAAATCCACTGGAATCAGAAGCTGAAAGCAATGCAACCTGGAAGCAAAGGACCAGCAGATGCCAGCCACATGCCCTCCCAGCTAACAGAGGTGTTCTGGATGCCATTGGCCATTCTTCAGTGAAGGTATCCTCGTATTGATGCCTTAGTTTGGACACTTTTATGGCCTTCAAACTGTAAATTTGTAACTGAACTTTATAAAAGGCAATCATTTCTGTTATTTTGAATAATGGCAGCATTAGCAAACTGGAACACCATCCTATATATGTAATGTTTCCTGTGGTGGTTTGAAGTTGTATGTACCCCAGGAAAGATCATGTTCTTTTAATCCATTCCTGTGGAATTAAACCTACTATAGGTGGGACTTTTTTGATTAGGTTATTTCAATTGAGATGTGACCCATCCCATTCAAGGTGGGTCTTAATCCTCCTACTAGAAGACAGAAAAAAGCCCCAGAGGAAGCCACTGAAGCCAGAAACTGGAAGCAGTGAAACCTGGGAGAGAAGGGAGGGACCAGCAGACATGGCCATGTGCCTACCCATGTGACAGAGGAGTCCTGGATCACCAGCAGCCTTTATTCAGGGAGAAGGTATCGTCCTGTTGATGCCTTAATTCAGACATTTTCAGAGACTTGGTACTGTATTATTTATTATAAATAATAAACTGTAAGCTAAGAAATACCCATTGTTAAAACTCAGTCCATTTCTGATATATTGCATTTCATCAGCTTTAGCAAAACAAAACATTTCCCCACATCAAAAAGGGGCAACATGGTGACGACCAAAATATCTTTGACTCTGAGCTCTCTCCTAGTACGATCACCAGAACCTCAAGCCCACTGAAGGCACAGTCCAGTTTCTGTCTGACTGAGTCCCAAAAACTTCACACAGTTTCTAAGCAATTGAGGCTAGGAGCAGAGCCATGCTCTACTCTGTCTCCTGGTGACCTGCATCAGCCATCACCGTTTCTGCCATTGCTGATGCCCCCACATCCTTTTGGTGCCTATGCCAGCTTGAATGTATTATGTCCCCCAAACGCCATTATCTTTGATGTAATCTTGTATGGGCAGACGTTATCAGGGTTGATCAGATTGTAATTCTTTGAGTGCTTCTATGGAATGCGCCCCACCTAGCTGTGGGTGATGACTCTGATTGGATAATTTCCATGGAGGTGTTGCTCCACCCATCCAGGGTGGGTTTAAGTTGATCAGTGGAGCCATATAAATGAGCTGACTCAAAGAGAAGGAACTCAGTGCAGCTGTGAGTGACGTTTTGAAGAGGAGCTAGCTTGCTAGAGAGGAACGTCCTGGGAGAAAGCCATTTTGAAACCAGAACTTTGGAGCAGACGCCAGCCACGTGCCTTCCCAGCTAACTAGAGGTTTTCCGGATGCCATTGGCCATCCTCCAATGAAGGTACCCGATTACTGATGTGTTACCTTGGACACTTTATGGCCTTAAGACTGTAACTGTGTAGCCAAATAAACCCCCTTTTTATAAAAGCCAAACCATCTCTGGTGTTTTGCATTCCACAGCATTAGCAAACTAAAACAGTGCCGATACTGCTGAGATAGAGCAGGGCTCTCTCCCACCATGGTCACAGATCTGTCCGATGCCTCAGAGAGTTCTCTTGCTGTTTCAACTTAGATCTTCTCTGCCAAGGATATGGGACTGACTTCCACTGGAGTCTGGGCCAAGGGGCAATTGAGATACACACATACACACACCTGTGATTTTGCTTAAATGCCTTTTTCCTTTCTTTTTCATAAGCATGTGTAATCCATCACAATCCCAGGACAAAGTCTAGCCTCCACTAGGGCAGAGATTGGGAGCCCGTTGACTTGCCTTTGTCTTTGTTCTTTGTTTTGGAGTTTTATGTGACACCCTGCAGCCCAGCTGTATTCACCAAACCCTCATCAAACAACTCTTGGTGGCCCATGAGGTGGGCAGAGCCATAAGGGCAGCCTGCCGACTGGGCTTTGTTGGGATCCCCAGTCCAGAGATAGGAAAGTTCTTCAGATTTTCTGCACTTGCACAATTCTCCAAACTTGATAGAGCGTTATTACAAAGAAAGTATTAGTAATAATTTTCCTTTTCATAGATTCACAAAGCAGGAAAAGAAAAACAACTCAATGTTGATTTGGCCCATTTTTCTCGGCAGAGTTGAACTCAAACAATGATTGTTTAAAGTTAAAAAAAGAAAAAGTTAAAAGTTAAAAGAAAGAATGAGAGCAAGAAAAGGCCTCCAGTGATTGAAATGCTAACTCCCTTCCCCCTCTTATAGGTTGGAGGCTATTTTCTAATGGCCACACTAATTCCCCGAAATGTGGGCCCTTTGCCTATTGTTCTGTCCTCAAAAGGAATCAGAGAATTGCCTTGCATAATTAACTTTGCTGAGTCTTATCCACCACCACCACCACCACCCTCCCCCAGCACACTCTCACATCCCTACACACAATTTTAGTCCTAAACTGTAATCACCTGTGCCTGACTTGGCTCTTGGACGTGTAAAGGGAGCCCTGCATATGCAATACCATTAGCATATTTTCCCCAAGAGATGCTTATGCAGCAATTCAGACATTCTCCTTGCTCTGTCTTTTAATTAATTCAGGGAGTTGCAACCTAACAGTGTGGGTGTGCTTGCCAGCTGTGCTTTTTGGGAAGTTATACGGTCTGTCGCTCATCTTGTCTCCTCCCTTGGTGTTAGGAAATTATAGAGGCAACTCTCTTTGCTTGTCTTGGAAGCGTGTGCACTGACCTTACCCCACACAACCGGGGACACTGCAGGGCCTTTCTGAGCCAGCTTTGGAAGGCCCTTGGGAACCAGTGTGGCCACACTCCAATCTCAAGTCTTGCAGCCCGCTGTCCTTGAGCAGGGAAGAGAGGACAGCCTTTGAGCAAAAAGGGATTGTTTGAGGACGGCCTTTGAGCTAAAAGGGATTGTTTGCACCTGTCATTGTTCAGTCCCCCTGGGTGACCTATCAGAGAATCAGGTTTGAGGAGTCAGTGTTAGCTGGAGACCAGAGGAGGAATTTTGTGACTTGAGGGGAACTTGTGTCTCTCCCAGGCAAGACCCCATCCCAGAGGCTGCCAGATACCTTATCCCCATGAAATGAAGGAGCCTTTCCAGGCTTTCTTCCTCCCAGGCTGCCCTATCTCTACTTCCCCACAGCATGGCTGAAATCAAATATCCCATCACTGCTGACTTTGTTTTTCCCCACCAGCCAGTGAAACAATTTTATTTCACAGTTATCTTAAAAGCCTTATAAAGACACTATGTTCTTCATATAAAAACAGTAGTACAGACACCCTATACTTTCAAGAAAATGATTATATCGACCCTCTCAAATTAAGAAGCACCCCATTATATAGTTTCTGTTAGATTGCTTGGAAAAAACTCACATCTAGACTGATTCCTAAGACATGGCATTCTACCACTCTGCACTTTGGGATTCAAAGTATAGATGTTGTCATTCAGGTACATGTTCTTGCATTGTTACATATTTGATGATCATATACATATAGACTGGTTTATCACTTAATGTTCCATTGGCTCATCAGCCTTTTCTGCAGCATCATCAGAAGGTTGAGTAGGCTGTTCCTTTTTCTGGTCTTTCTTCAAGACCTTCCAGAAATGGAGATATACCATCATCATCATAGATCATCAACTCCAAGTCTTTACCAGCAATTCCAATGGGAATTTTCCTTGTAGTTAGGTCCTGCTTTGCAGAAAGTGTCTCTCTTAGGCATGCAGACCATCCTTATCCAGTTCATTCAAATTGCACTCCATAAACTCAGACATGTCTCTCCAAGTAAGTATGAACTGATTGAGAATGGGCTCCATTGGACATAAGTCTGCAGTCAAAATAGTTAACACATGGGCAGGTTTGGAAAATGTGAGGGCCCAAATCATCAAAACCAGCAGGGAGCAGCCTTTACCATATGGTCTCTGGCCATATCTGTTGTGTTGATATCTGGGTCTTGCTTCTGATTAAGAGCTACAAGATGAGACACAGGAAGGGGTCTGTCAAATACAAATCTGGAAACCAAACATGCCTGGTACATGAAATTACATAACAGTCTAGCATCAGCAGTAAGCTCTGCAATTGGGTTTCCATCATAGATGCCAACATCTATGTTGAGAATTTGTTTTTGATGGGGCTGCAAGCTCTGACTGTGCCTTCTTCCATGCAACCAACACTACATAGTTTTTTTTTATTTCAGTGCAACTGTGGCTGAAGCTTGTTTGATAGCTTCAGCTGTATATTCAATCTGATGAGACCTCAAAACAGTGATACCATTATCATACTGGTTGCCAAACATGGTTCCAGGGCTTCTGGCAGGGCCTGGCTGCAACTTTTCTGCAAAGGTGTGGATCAAGGGGCCAGCTTCTGACTTTTTATGTTTTTTTTCTCCGTGTAGTCCCCTCTAGTTTTTTAAATGTGTTCTACCTCTGGGTGAACACATCACACTTCCTGCTCTGGTTTTATAATTCTCTGCTTTCCCAAGTTTCCAAACATCCCTCTCTTTAAATGGGTTACTGATGGTGTTTTTCCTGGCATTTTCCCATCACCTCTCCAGTTTACCCACATGGGTTGTGTAGGTTTCCACACCTCACTTTCAGCTCAAACCCATCAGAGTGCAGTTTTTCTTTCTTCACTTAACAGGCCACTTCTCATCATTTGGCATGGAATCCACCTATTGTTTCCTCCCATTCTCATACCTGCTGTCTTAGCTGTTGTTCTCACCCCACACCATCCTGCTCAGTTTTTTGGGCAGGACCTCAGTGAGCTTCTCTCTTTGGTCTTTGACTTCTCCAGCAGGGCTTCTCTCTGCAAATAGGGTCATTAGTCACTACCCTGGCGTTAACTCTAATACCACAGCCTTGCCAGTAGCTAGCTGGTTAGAGAATACCAGGTTGATTTTCAATGAGGGAACCTCAGCAAAGCCTCAGGGGCACCAGCCCTGCAAAGTCCCTTGAGAGGCCTAGACTGAGGCAGAGCACAAGGGGAGGGGCTCAGAACTCTTTGGTGAGTGGTGTTAGTCACACTTACAAATATGCACTTTAGTAGCCTCTGTCTAATTTCAGAAGATCTGCCCAACTGAAAAGCTGTATTGGATATTGTATATTTTTTCAGGATAGCAGAGTAAATCAAATTTAAGATGGATTTTTTTCATTTAATCTCTTAAAGGAGTAGTACATTTGCATGCTTCAAAAACTAAGAAAATCTTACACAGCAAAAAGTCTTTCTCCCATGCTTTCCCCCTCCTGCCCAGTACCCACCCTGTGTGAGTAGCTACTGTTCTTAGTTTCAAGTGTTTGAAATGGATCTTGATACTCTTCTACCAGATTCGAAATTAGCAGACTACTTCAAAAACAGTGAAGTGCTGACTAGTTAAATAGAAAACGAGTCCATCTTTCATTCTGTCACACATTTGCCATTTAGGATTGAGTAATTTGCCCTGTCCCCTCCATGACATTATAAAAATCCTGTCCTAACATTTTTCTCTTTCTGATAGTTGCTACAATATAGCTCTTGTTATATTATGAGTTTTTGGTTTTGTTTTGTTTTTTAAATCTCAGCCATCTTTGTGTAAATCATGAAGCTTGTCTTGTTTCAATGTCTTGAAACTTGAAGCAGGTTCCATTACTTGGGGGCTTAGTGAAGCAGCCCCAGTTAATCAGATAAGCACTAGATAAATTCTCTGGAAACTTCCAATAGATAGATTTGAAAAGATCCAACACAATTGGTTTATCATGTCAAGATTATGACTGATACCATCAAAATGGAGGAAACTCTGTGATTATCTGAATATGAAAAGGACTCCAAGAAAGAGAAAGGAGTCTGGGGTAAAGTTTGGGCAAGCAGTGTGTCCTGCCTCAAAGGGACTTGCTGGACGGAGGTCAGCTGACCAAGCAGCAGGAGTGACCAGCATTCTCATAGCCAGACAAAATTCATCTGGACAGATGAACTTCTAGAGAGTTCAGGCCACCCACTTCCTGGGCCTTCTCGTCTCTCAGTCTGGTGGGCACCCAGTCCTCACTGGTACCTTCTCTGAGACTGCCCAGAGCAGTCACACACAACCACCACCACCACTACCCCCCAAACACACACACTCTTAGTGTCACCCCAATACAGTTGTCCCATCTAAATAGATTTTACTTCACTGACTCGTGTGGTTCTGAGTTAGTGTAGAAGTTAGTGAAGCCAGAGCCTCCCCTAATAAACTTACTCTATGTTTGCTGTGGCCCCTCTGTTAACTGACATTCTGCCACACACACTTCTGTGAGCTGACTCTGCATTTGAAGATGTTAACAGCAATTGCAATGACAGCCCCTGGGTACTACAAGATTCAGAATGACCATGTCCAGGGATGGTTTGCTGTGGTCTCAGTGGGATATATTACATTCAGTTGTAAGCCTGTGAAAACTGGCCATTCTTATATGAAATATATGGGTACATGGTAATACCCTATCAAATATTTAATTAACAAGAAAGTATCACTTCCAAGCCACCCCCCAGTGGGAGTGGGTTATTGTAGGGACATACCACACCAAAGGGAAAGCAAGGATTTGCCTCGAGGAAACCTCCTGGTCTTTAATTAGGAGTTGTGAGGAAAACATAGGGTCCTGGCCATGGAGCTGCACCTCATCTTCAGCCCTTTCTTCTAGGAATAGCCTCCAGGATGTCCACTCCAGCTCATGCCTGATGTTAGGGAGATTCTCCAGCCTCTGAGTGGGAGCAGTTAGTCCTGGGGCAGGGGGACTGCCTGGTTTAAGGGTGAGTCCCTTCTTGGACAGGAGATGCAAACACATCACTGTGCTACAAGTCAGTGGACACTTTCCCCTGAGGACTGTGGACAGGACCTTGGCTGTACTGAGCTAGAAGATTCCCCAAGCCAGGACTGACGGGGGCATCTCACTGCAGGCTGCAGAGACACTGAATCAGGGGACTTGTGGAAGCCCACAGGAGAGGTGGAGCCCAGAATGCAAAGAGACAAAGAATCTGATTAGGTCGTCCAAATTAGAGGCCTTAGTGCAGATATCTAAGCTGAGGTGAGAGTCAAGGAGTTTGCGAGCTGAGGAGAGAGGAGTGCGAGTGGCCGGCCCTGTGCGGCAGGGAGCCGAGGGTCCCAGTGGTGGTGTGAGGATGGACTGGCGGGGAGGCACCCAGGCAGAAGGCTACTGCAGTGATGCAGGGGGAGAGGGGTGAGAGCCTCAATCGAGACAGGGACTGTGGGACTGGAGATGTGAAAAAGGCAGACTCTATAGGGCTGGGTGCCTGGGGATGTACCTGGCCCCCGGGCTGGGTTGAGGGAGGAAGAGGGAGATAACTCCCATGTTTCTGGCTCTGCTGACTGGGTCAGTGAGATTGAGGCCATGGAGGAAAGATAAAGAGGATCAAAGCAGCCTGACAGCTGCTGAGTGGGAGGAGCCTGTGGGACAACAGAGGAGATGGGAGTAAAACGTTGGGTATAAGCAGAGAGGGCAAGAGACATGTATGTTCAGGAATCATTATCTCCTGTGGGTGACTGACGTCATGGAAGGGATGGGCCCCCGGGAGGTGTGGGTGTTTTGAGAAGGGGGAGGCTAAGGATGGACCCCTGCCAGGGGGTGTCTGTAAGTGAGATGCCAAGACTTCTCTGGACGAGTCGCATTTGGAGAGCAGTGATGCTCTGAGGCTTGGGCACTAGGGTGGAGGAGGGCAGAGATGGTGGCAGGTTAATTCTACTGTGGCTAGCAAGGGACAGTGGCCTCTCTGGGGGAGGGGCAGTGGACTTTCCATGGAGCTTTCCAGATTCACGAATGAACCATGGGTCAGTGATCAGGGGGATGGGTGGTCTAATGTCCTCTGTCCTTGATGAACAAGGGCGTGGTGAGTGATAGACTTGGGAGGAGGCAGCTGCGTGCTGGAACCAGCTCTACCAGTTCATAAGAGCTGACTGAGACATCTCTTCCCAACTTAGTGTTCAGTGGCATCATATTCACAGCTTGAAATCAGCCCAAGAGGGAGTATTTACAACATGGAGACTGGCAAATCCTACAAATCATGTTCTAGAAAGCCAATTGTTAAGCATTTACCAGCACATGTAGGGTAAAGGGTGCATGCAGGCCAGTAAAAAAGGTGGGCAGGAGTCAGAAAATGAAAGACCTTGGACTTTATCCGGAGAGCCATGGAGAGGCATCGTGAAGCAATATAATTAGAGTACATTGTTTGAGAGTGTGGACTTTGAAGCCTCGCTGCCTGGGTTCAAAGTCTGGCTCTGCCACTTACTTGCTGTGTGACCTTGGGCAGGTTATTTGATCTCTCTGGGCTTCAGTTTCCTCTACTGTAAAATGGTAGTAATGCCTACCTCATAAGGTTATTGTGAGAGTTAAACAAGTTTTACATGTAAAGCACTTAACACAGGGAGTAGCACATAGTAAAATCCAGTAAATGTTAGCTATTATAAAAGAGTTTAGACAGTAAGTGACGTGGTCGTATTTGTCTTTTGAAAAGAACACCGCAATGCAGAGAATGGGAGAAAGGGGCAGGACAAAAGGCAGGAAGACTAGGAAAGGGATGTTATTTAGGTAAGAGGAGGTAGGAGCCTGAACTAAGGTGAGAGAAGGAAATAAATTTGGGGGATCTTAAGAAGGTGGAAAGAAGAGGACTAGGAGATTAATTGAAGGTGATGCAGAAGGAAGAGAGAGAAGAACAAAAAAATAGAGCCAGCAAGGGTGATTAGGAAAGGCTCTGAGAAAGAGGCGGAGCTCAGGCTGGGTCTTGAATGGGCATCTCAGTGAAGAAAAAGGAGGAGGACCATATCAGTGAAGCAGCAGTATGGGAAGAGAATAGGGATTTTTAGGGAACACTGAGAGTGAGGGCTACCTGGGATGGCAAATCAGGAGTTTGGCCTGGCAGTGATGGGTTGCAGGGGTGAGGGGTGATGTTTTGATAAAAAACAGCTGCCCCTGCCCATCTCTGGATCTCAGCCGGGTGCTTCTGTCATCATGCATCTTCTTGCTATCCATGCTGACTTGCCTGGGTCCACTGCAGCTGCTGCAGATACATGCAAGTTCTCAGCCTGCAGGATGGCTCAGAGTCACCACCCCCAATTCTGGGTGGTTTGCACAATAGTGTGCCTTGCTTGCAGATTTGTCTGCTATGTCTGCAGATACAGCAGAGCTAGGGGCAGTGACCCTCCAGGGGTCTGTTAGCATGAGTTGATATGCGTGGTTTTTTGTTTGGTTTGGTTTGGTTCTTTGTTTTTGTTTTTGTTTTGTTTTGTTTTGTTTTTGGTAAAGGTGGAAGAAAGTCCTCTTGCTTGTCAACCTGTGTATCAGAGAAGTGAGAGAAGCACAAGGGAGGTGGTAGAATGGAGCTGCCCTCTGCCGGCCCCTTGGGCTCTTTTGAGCCCCTACAGAAAGAGAGTTTGAAGGGAAAAGTTAAAATACCTATTTGCATGAGAGACTTTGTGAGACTTAGGGCACCAGTCCTGCTGCTGTGGGACCCAGGGGACAAAGTGTGACGCAGAGCTGGGGAGAAGGCCATGTTCCCAACTGCTGATGAAGCCTGCGTCTGGACAATGGTGTCCTCATGGTGAACCCTGGCAGAGCAGTACAATAACCTGTATCATCAGGGTTCTTCAGAGAACTGGCTCATGTGATTGTGGGGCTGCAATTATGAAATCTGTAGGCTAGGCCAGCAGGCTGGAAATTTCAGCAAGAGTTGATATTGCAAGTGTGAAATCCCTAGGGCAGAGCGGCAAGCTGAAAATTCAGGCAGGATTTGACATTACAGTCTTGAGGCAGAATTTCTTCTTCTCCAGAAAACCCCAATGTCTTGCTCTTAAGAGCTACAAATAATTGGATGAGGACCACCCATATTATCAAGAGTAATCTCCTTAACTTAAAGTCAACTGATTGTAGATGCTAACCACTTCTTCAAAATACCTTCACAGCAATATCTGGGTTAGTGTTTGACCAAGCAACTGGACACCATAGCCTAGACAAGTTGACACATAAAATTAGCCATCAAGAAGGGGTATCAATAAGAGTAAATCAGAGGAGGAGAGGAGTAGTGAGGAGGATACGATGATTGATGTAACCAAGAGACTGATACATGGGCATATTGACAAGTTGAGGCAAGACCATGAAATTTGTGTTATTGAAGTTGTTTTGAATTCAGCTGGATGTGTGGGAAGGTGAACGGGGATATTCAGGTTACCTGTGAAAGTGAAACATGAGAAGACCACATCTGCCCTTGCCTGGCTTGGCCTGAGCTTGTGACTTTGAGTTTGCCATGGCTGCCCCTGTGGGGGTGGTGGAGGGCAGTGATTGCAGGGTTCCCTCAAGGTAGTGTCTCTGGTTGTCCCAAGGCTGTCTGGAAGGCCACCTGCTCCTATCCTCATGGCGAGAACAGAGACTGACCTCAATCAAGGACCAGCCTGTGGTTTCAGCAGGCCCATGGTGGACCTTGCCTGAACTGGAGTCCTTTGGTGATAGGATGGCACCACTGGGGTACTAAGTATGAATCTCAGTAGTAAAGGGCTAGGTTTCTTGAGTAGGTAGGGTTGGAACTTCAGCACTTAGGAGCTCACAGTTGTGGTCAGCCTCCTCTCTGAGTGGGACTAGGCTGGATGTGCCCTCTGAGTCAACCTTCGTAAGGGCCTGAGTTGGCTCAGGACATCGGGGTCAGCAGGAGTAGGTGGAAATCCCTATGGTGACTGAGTGGAGGCAGCAGAGGCCCCCTGAGCCCTCTCTCCAGGGTCTGTGTCTCTGTAAGGGGCAGGCTTCCACCCACCAGCTCTTTCCCAGCCACTCCCTTCATCGGGCCAGCCCTCTGCCACCTGGTCTGAAAATGGCCCTGGAAGGCAGTTCATTTTTCAGCCTCCTAAGAGAGAGGGTCTGTTGGACATTTAGGCAATACCGATAGCTAAAGTCAGAAGCAAAATGAAAGTGGTGAGTTTTCTAAGTGATGGTTGAATCATGGACCTCATACTTGGTGGTGGAATGAATTAAATTATGTTCTGCAGTCACTTCATACTCCACATGCCTAAAACCATCATCTCCTTGACCCCAAGTTCCTGATTCCAGTATTTGTGTTAATGGCCCCAGCAGAAAACTTGTAGCTATAATTTTCAGGTGTCCCACGTGCTATCCCATCTTGCTTCTTCCAATAGGAGCAGCTCATTATTTTTTTTTTTTTGAGGACCCACTCTCCACCGTATCTTATGGTCCATGTGGGCTGTCAGTCACATGCCCCCTCCTCCCTGGCCCCAAAGGTGGTGCATGAAATCCAAATCTGGCATACCAGGGAACTCCATTCCTTGGGCCCTGGTGACGGGATAAGATCAGAGATGAATTCCCGACTGAGGGTTGACCAGTCAGAATCTCCCCTGGAATGTCTCCACCAGAGATAATGGGAAAGCCTGCCTTTTTTTTTTTTTTTTTTTTTTTCTGGGAGGATGGGTGTGGAGCTGCCTGGGATACTCTTACCTGCCTACAGAGAAGGCCTATCTGAAGAATGAAGCCCGAAAGACAGAGCAAT
This sequence comes from Choloepus didactylus, assembly GCF_015220235.1. Taxonomy (NCBI): domain Eukaryota; kingdom Metazoa; phylum Chordata; class Mammalia; order Pilosa; family Megalonychidae; genus Choloepus; species Choloepus didactylus. Next base: position 148,440,005 of record NC_051308.1, read on the forward strand.
GGTGGTAGTGTTGGATCCCATGGACAGAGCTCTGCCTGCAGCAAGAAGCGTCCCTATACTTTCCAGTCATGTTAGCTAATAAATTCCAGTTTTTGCTTGAGCTAGTTTAATATGGGTTTCTGTCATTTGCAACTCCATCGAATGTAACTACTGTTACATTCAAGACTTGGATTCCAAACACCATTTTCAGTCCTGTCCCCACTCCCCACTTCTCCCCTAGATGATCTCTCTGATTGGCCAGTCTGGAAACTTCAAAAATGCTTTTTTGTTGTGGCCCACATTAATTTACTCATGCACCATACATTTATTGATGGAGTACTATATGCCAGGCACTGTGCTAGGTCCCCCTGCCTGGAACACCTTCCCTCTCTTGTCCCTGCTTCCATGCCCCTCCCTCCAGGAAGTCTTCCCTGACCCACTGACCCACTCTCTGGTCTGTTTGAGCCCTAAACCTCTATAGCATCCACTATACCTGTGCAGCGTTCTGGTGCAATTGTGACCACCTGTCTTGTGTAAGCTTTTTATTTTTTTTAAATAAACTTTATTTTTTAAAGCAGTTTTAGGTTTACATAAAAATTACACAGAAATTTCATAGAGTTCTCCTATAACCCGCCCCCCCACCATTTCTCCTGTTATTAATATCTTACATTAGTGTGATAGATTTGTTACCAATATTGAAGCATGCTTACCTAGCAAAATCTATAGTTTACATTAAGTTTATTCTTTGTGCTGTACAGTTCTATTGGCTTTGACAAATGTATAATGTCATGTATCCACTGTTACAGTATCATACAGAATATTTTCACTGCCCTAAATGTCCTGTGTTCCACCTATTCATTCTTCCCCCTCCCCTTTTGAACCCTGACAACCACTATCTTTTACTGTCTCTATAGTTTTGCCTTTCCAGAATGCCATAAAGTAGGAATCATACAGTAGTAGCCTTTTCGGACTGGCTTTATTTCACTTAGCAATAAGCATTTAAGGTTCCTACTTGTCTTTTTGTGGCTTGATAGCTCATTTCTTTTTATGGCTGAATAACATTCCATTTATAGATGTACCCACAAGTTTATTTTTCCATTCATCTATTGAAAAGCATCTTGGTTGCATCTAGTTTTTAGCTACTATGAATAAAGTGCTATAAATATTCATATGCAGGTTTTTATGCAGATATAACTTTCAACTCCTTTGGGTAAATTCCTAGGAGCCCAATTGCTAGATCATTTGGTAAGCCTATGTTGAGCTTCGTAAGAAACTGCCAGACGGTATTCCAAAGTGGCTGCACCATTTTGCATTTCCACCAGCAGAGAAGGAGACTGCCTGATGCTCCACATCTCCACCAACATTTGGAGTTCTCAGTGTTTTGGACTTTAGCCATTCTAATAGGTACATAGTGATATCTAATGGTTTTAATTTGCAATCCCATAGTCGTATATGATGTTGAGCATATTTTCACATCTTTTTATCTTTTTATGTGTATTTATCTTCTTCCTCCAAATAACTTGAGAACAGGTATTTTCCTTGGTTCCCCTGCGTCATTTAGTATGGTGCTTGATGGTTTGGAGGCTTTATGGACCCCAGAAGATTATGTTCTTAGAGTTGATCCATTCCTGTGGATGTGAACATACTATAGGTGGGACTTTTTTTAAATGCAATTTTATTGAGATATATTCACACACCATACAAACCATCTGATGTATACATTGAATAGCTCACAGTATAATCACAGAGTTGTGCATTCATCACCATGATCAATTTTAGAACATCTTTGTTACTCCAGAAAAAGAAATAAAGAGAAAAAGAAAACCCAAAACATCCCATACACCTTATCTAATGGAACTTTTTGTTAGGTTATTTAAGTTGAGGCGTGCCCCAGGTGGGTCTTAATCCTTTTACTAAGAGTTCTTTATAAGAGGATGGAATTCAGAGAAAAAGACACAGAAGCTGGGATAGAAAGACACATATGCAGAGAGAAAGCCACAGAAGCTGAGAGAGAAAGCCCCAGGAGCCAGGAGCTGAAAGCAGCAAAACCCAGAAGAGAACAGAGAAACCAGCAGACGCCACTATCTGCCTTGCCACCTGATAGAGGAGTCCAGGATCACCGGCAGCTGGTCTTTGGGGAAAGAGCATCATGTGATGATGCCTTGATTTGGACATTTTCACAGCCTCAGAACTGTAAGTTTCTATAAGCTTGTAAGCTCTTAAATCACCATTGTTTAAAAACAATAAACAAAAAAAAAAAATAAAAATAAAAAAATCACCATTGTTAAAAGCCAGCCCATTTCTGGTATATTGCATTTCAGCAGCTTTAGCAAACTAAAACACCTTGTGAGTTTTCAATAAACATTTCTCATTTGATTATTTAAATGTTTGATTGATGTAGGAAAAAACAGAATTTTAAAAAATTACCTTAGTGCCAGGTTCCACAAGCTACTTCCTCTAGGACCTACAAAGGCCACTTGGTAACACATCTGGGCACCGTCACAGCCAAGAGCTGCTCCTGCCCCTTCTGGGTGCAGAGCTGAGGATAAGCCAGGGCCGCCCTTAGCCAGTGCTGCTGAGGATATTAGCCAGACCCTGGAGGGTTAAAACCCTCCTGTCTTTCATGAAGGGGTGAGAGGGAGAGAGAGATCTTTCCTGTCTGTACTGTGCCTGGCTTTCAGAGCTTTCCTGTTGTCATAATGGTTCTTTGTTGGTGGCAAAGGCCCTTTCAGACCAGTGGGGCAATGTTTCACCCTTGCCATACTTTAAACACTGTCGCCAGGGGCCGGCTAACTGTGTCGTAGGCTGCAGGTTGCATCAGCTATGCCCTGTGAGGTTAGTTTGGGGGATAATGACTGGCTTGTGTTATCCAATTCTGCTTAATAGTGTGTTGAGGAGGGGCGTAATGGGGTGCTGGAAGTCAGACTAGGGCATGCAGGCTCCACCATTCATCTGCCCCCAGCAACCACTCTCCCCATCAGGCTGGAAAAGGGTTGCCAGGGTCAGCAAATAGGACCTTTCTCCTGTTCTAGTCTCCCATGGTCTCTGCCCAGTCACATCTTCTGTTCCTCCTCCTAAATGAGATGGAAAAATAAAGTGATGTGGCAATGACACCATGGGGGTGAACAGAAGGAGAGAACCAAGACTGGACCCAATTAAGTGCCTTGGTATAATGTACCTAGATTTGGTTAGTATTTCTCAAGAGCATTTCTCTGATATTCTCCTTCTGGGGTTCCCCTGAGTCTTCTGTGCTTTAAAATTGATACAAACCAGGAAGCTCAAAGCAGAATAAGTTTATAATAAACTTTTTTGGGAGTTGAGTGAAAGTGGCATAGATTTAGACCATCCTGGAATTGGCTCCCAGTTAGGGGCCTTTCCTGACAAATTTTGCCAGTGTTGGACTCCCCCTCTCAGCCAGGTCAGCTGGGCCCCAGCCCCCAAAAGTCAGCCAGTTCATCTTCTCCAAGCCAGGTGTGCCCAACAGCTCCCAGCTGATGCAGGTGCTTTTCCAGCTACAGGTGGAGGCCCCCTGGGAACTATCCTTTTCTCCTGCCCTAGCCTTGTCTCCTGACAGGTCAGGCCAAGGCATTTGACCTGGAACAGCGGCAACTGGAGGCCACAACTCCACCCTGCTCTTTATCTGGTCCCTGGCAGGAATGGGTGCTGGAGTGTGCTGCCCAAATCTCCCTTCAGAACTGAGGCACACATTCTTCCAGCTGCTGAGAGTGTTGCCTGTTGTCTTAGTTTGCCAGGGCTGCTATGACAAACACCACACAATGGCTAGGCTTGAAGAACAGGGATTTATTGTTGCCTGGCCTTGGGAGACTAGAATTCCAATATCAAGGTATTGGCAGGGCTTGCTTTCTCCTGGAATCTAGCATTGCAGCAACCCTCCATCACATGGTATTCTCTCCTTGTGTCTTCTTCTCTGGTTTCCGCTCACTCCTGGCCTCTGCTGACCGACTGCAGCTGAATTTCCTTTGCTTATAAGGACTCAGTCATAGGGATTAAGGCCCATCCTGATTCAATTTGGCCTCTTTTAAATAGGATCTTTGAAAATCCTATTTACAAATGAGTCCACACCTTAGCTAATAATAGCATCTTCAAAGGTCCTAGTTATAAATGGGTTCATACCCACAGGAACATGGATTAAGACTTGAACATGTCTTTTATGAAGGCCGTGATTCCATCCCCAATACCTGCTAATGAGGGCTGCTGGGTCCCTCCCCAGCACTGACCTCAGCCAGAAGTTATGCCTGCACCCCAGAGACAACTGTATCCAATGACTGGGGGATGCGGCGTTACCAAGACCTCACCTCTTTGCCGCCATTCAAGACATCACCAAAGGGCCAACTCAGCTTCAGAGCTCGGCTGAGACCTCTCTTGCAAGTGGACCACTGCTCACCTTCTCCCTCTGCCTGAGCCTTCTTCTCTCATTCCCTTACAGGTGTTGCTCCCAAGAGCAATCCCCAATAAACCGTAAATAAACCCCGATAATCTGTAAATCACCCTCTCAGAGTATGTTTCAAGGGAACTCAGCCGATGACACATAGAGATAATGGGAAGGAGGACAGTCAGCAGTGAGATCTAGGCATGGACACTCTGAAGATTATATTTCACACCAGCCAAGCAGGCTGCATGGTAGATGGAGCAATGTGGGGAGACCCTATTTCCCAGAGGTCAGGAGGTTGGTGAAGGAATGACCCAAGGGAGAAGGACTTAACCCTCTGCTGCCCATGAAGAATTGTGTCCTCCCTCTTGAAGGAAAGGGAGAGGAAGGGAGATACAGATAAGTATCTTCTCTGCCTGACATTGACCAAACACATGTGGCAGAAATAATCTTCTTCCTGTGGCCAAGGCGAACTTACTTTACCAAGTCATTCCTTCCCTCCACTCAAAGTCAGCCCTGGGACATTATGCAGTCAGGCCTGCCGACTGACAGCTAGTTCAATGGGGTGAGATGCAAAGGTGGGGTTAAGGGAGAGAGAAATGGTGGGGAGCTGCTGTATGTTCCCAGAGGACACGATGTGGACCCCTGTGGACCTGCTCCCCTGCAGGAGGAAAGGAAAGCAGGAGAGAAGTCGTCTGACCCCATTTCTTTGCCAGATTTCATCTCCCAGCCCCCGTGACTATGTGTTCCTTTTGGAAGACCATTAAATTTCCCCAGTATGAACACAGACCACATGACTATGATAGTAGCGGGGGTCCTTATCTTTGCACTCAACAAGGAACCCAAAAAGGCATCACTTCCCCAAAACCAAAAGGCCAAACACACTTACCAATTGGTCAGACCCAGAGCAGACTCCACCCCAACTTTGTCAGCCTGGGGCTGACCTGGTACTGCAGCTGGTCTTGGCTCCTCCAGGACTTGCCTGCAGGTCCTTCCTGCCCCTCCCCGACCCCAAAGAGGCAGTATGGCTCAGCATCTCCCCCTCCTCCATTCCAGGCAACTCTAGGAACCTAGAGTGTAAATTTTGTAAGGCCAGGCACCTCACAGTTGGGGTTAACTTTTATATAACTCCTGGCACAGTGGTTCTGGGGACACCAGGGATGAGTCATAAAAGCTGTGTGACTCCCTGAACCAGTCTTTTCCAGGATCTGTGCCTAGGCATGCCCTGGGCTACACTTAAAGGAGAAGAGAGAGTGGGCATAGATACACTTCTGTCTAAGTGATATTTTACCTCTTAGGAACTAACCAAGGCCCCTTCAGTTTCTGCTAATCTTTTTGTTTAAAAATAATTTTTAAAAGTATCTTATAACAGGTACAGTTGAAGTTGGAAAATAAGCACAGACACTAAATTGCTTTATCAGCTTATTTATCTACCCTCAAGAGAACCCAAAGAATATGAGAAATGAAATGGAAAGTTTACGATAACTTGTTGTCACAGCCCAAAGGGACTTTGCCAGTCAAAAGACCAGAGAAGACACTGAGGATATTCTGAAACATGAACTTTATTTGGGGCTTACTCACAGGGAGGCAGAAATCAGCAGAAATCAAACAGCTTTTTTCTCACTGGATAGGTACCAGTTTCACAGGGCAGTTGGCCGAGCAATTGAAAGAGGACAACAAGCCAGTTGTGAGGGTTTAAGACAAAGACATTCCTAAGGGTGGGAGAGCATCCTGTGACATGGGGGTGTTGCAGGAAGGAAAGAATTATGATGGGGCTTTGTAAATAACCACAAGAGTGATACCACTTGGGGGTCAGGAAGCAGGTAGACTAGATGACATTCTTTCTCTTTCCTTAGACTGAGTTTCTCACCTCCTGCTTACTTCCCATTTAAAGTTACAATTTACCCTTTTTCTCTTTACTGGCTTACAAAGATGATAGGTTAAACATTAGCTGCCTAGGTCACGCAGACTGCTGTGCGCCAAGGTCCACAGGCGTGTTTTGTGCAGGCCAGGGGCTGCCACAATTGTATAATATAAAGCTCCCCAGAGGATGATGGTCTTGTTCAAAGGCCCCCAGGCCTGGCTGCAGGCTCTCCTGCAAAAGGCATCAGGTTGGCTTCTAGCTTGTGGCACCAGCCACTGATGTCCTCCACAAAGGAGGCTCCGTACTCATTAGGGGTAGTTGGGTTCGAGATTAGACCTGTAGGTGGTTTTGCAGAGATAGAGTGACTTGGGAAGGGGTTAAGAGTGACTTGGGAAGGGGTTAAGAGTCAGTGTCCCAAGCACAGCCCTTGGCTGACCCTAGGCCAGCCACTGTTTTCTAGAAGAGGGCAAACCCATGCTACCAAGGGTGCTAAACAGGGAAAAATCAATATTGGACCACTCCACACAATTACAAAGCACCTTAATTTGCTCCTTTGAAGTTACAAATAGCTCTAAAATTCTGATGTTCTGTGTGTTTTGTCTGCGCTGTTGGCAGATCTTCATAATCCACTCAGAAGTCAGAGGCTTCCCAGGTGGCAAGGGACATATTCTCCCCTCTCTTACTTGTCAAGGGCAGATGACCTTCAGCTGCAGGCTGGCTCCTGCCTGCAGGGATTCCCACTCTGTTTTGATCTGAGCCCCTGGAGTCCATGTGACTCCAGATAACCCTGAGAGGGGACATGAAACAAAAAATTAAAATAACACAAAAGCCCCTGTCTTCAGATGTTATCTTAGATAATTTTAAATGATTATCTCCTCCCTTCTACTGAAAACACACACACACCAATGCACTCATGCACACACACATACCCCTCCACCTTGTATCTCTTTATATATTTCTGATTCTTCATTCACATAATAGCAATAAAAAGTCTGGCTCAATTGCACCTCTGAGATATCATGCAAGCCCTCCAGAAAGATTAAGTGCTATGGCAATGGAAGGCATTCCCACTGATAACCATATTTCCATCTTTTGTTATTTGATTACTCTGTATTTCACCCTCTGTGTTCAGGGAACAAAAAGGGACTGAGAGTTGTTGTACCCTGTATTGACAAGACCAAAGCTGGAGGGATACAGTAGGACTTAGGCATGTTTTTCTGAAAGGCTGACTGAGCATTTCTCCAAATTTTTGCAAGTATAGGGCAGAATTCCATTTAGCCTTCAAAACTGGAGCCAAGATTCAGCATTAATGAAGCCAAAAGTTTCATTTGTTTGACTGTGGGTGTGCTACAGTCACCCTTTAAATGGCCATTCAGTTTTAAGTTCAATAAGCCTTTGTATTGAGGAAAAACTTTTGCTAAGGGATGAAGCGTCCTTGGCTTCAAATGACATGCTGAGCAGTGCAGTGGCCCCCCTTCATAGTCTGGGCACCCTATTCGCACCTGCCAAAGATGACTCCCTGGGTGGAGCACCTTGGTCACAGAACCAGTGCCTGAGATAGGTATGCAGTGTTCCAGGTATGGGTGTTTTTGAGAAGGGGGCAAAGCTGTAGGAATACTTTTTTACCCCCACTTCTCTACAATATTGAAAGTAAGCATAAGGGTAAGTGAAAGAAGAGGATAAGAGATGAGGGGATGAGATCAGAAGAAAAAGAACAAAGACATAAAAAGATTTTAAAATGGCAATATAAGTCACAGTAGAGTATCTTTAAGTTCATACGCAAAAAGATCCCAAATGCCACCCAGTAGCCAAGCATGGCAGCTAATGGGCGCTCTGGTCATCCACTACCAGGGAGTAATAGCTGTGGGCACTCAGGCAGTCTCTGGTTTGTGCTATTTATTAAGGCTCCAAAGGGAAGTGTCCCCCCTGCCACGTCTGGAATAGTCCTGGGTGTGAGGGGTGCGCCTGTGTACCTAAAACAGAGGCAATTTTGCAGACAGCTGCCTTTCTAGACAAATGCCAAGAGGCTAGACCAGGGATAGAGAGGATGATGCATCTCCACGACCAAGAATCAGGCTCCTGATGAAGCAGGGAGACAGCCCACCCAAAAACATGTAACTGGCCACCATTCCCTTGAGATGTCACCGTTGAAGGTTGAGCTGCATCTTTCTTCCTCACCCTCATGAAGAAACCTGGAAAACCAACCTGAGTGCAATACAAGGAACACAGCTTGGAAACAGGAGAACTGGATTCGAATCCTAGCCCTACCATCTACCTGCCACGTGCCTTTGAGCAAGACCCCTCTTTGGTTATTTCTTCACCTGTAGAATGGGGTAAGACCTGCTTCATAAGGGCATAGTTGAAACTCCCCAAGTCAATGACTGCCAAAATGTTCTGTAAGTTTAAGCACTGTGCAAATAAATTGCATGATTATTGTTAAGAAATGAATTTAACACAGTTCACCAAATGGATCATTGTGGGCCATCTGTGAAATGTCAAGTGGAGAGGTGATGCTCATAGTAATAAAATATTGCTACACATTGTGGGATGGAGAACATCTTGACCAAAAGGGGGATGTGAAAGGAAATGAAATAAGTGTCAGTGACAGAGAGATTCCAAAAGGAGCCGAGAGGTCACTCTGGTGGGCGCGCTTATGCACAATATAGACAACCCTTTTTAGGTTCTAATGAATTGGAATAGCTAGCAGTAAATACCTGAAACTATCAGACTACAACCCAGAACCCATGAATCTTGAAGATGATTGTATAAAAATGTAGCTTATGAGGGGTGACAGTGTGATTGAGAAAGCCATGTGGACCACACTCCCCTTTGTCTAGTTTATGGATGGATGAGTAGAAAAATGGGGGAAGAAAAAAAAAAAAGGCACCCAGTGTTCTTTTTTACTTTTACTGTTCTTTTTCACTTTAATTTTTATTCTTATTATTTTTGTGTGTGTGGTAATTGAAATGTTCAAAAATTCATTTTGGTGATGAATGCACAACTATATAATGGTACTGTAAAAATGTACACTTTGTTTTGTATGACTGCATGGTATGTGAATATATCTCAATAAAAATGAATTATATAAAAAAAAATATTGCCACAGCAGTAATTAGTGTACTGTTCTATTCTTAAACAAACGACAAAGACACAAAATCTTGCCAGAGTCAAAAGACAATAGTCCCTCCTGGCTTTATCTTCTTGAAAAGCAGGTCTACCACTGATCTGTCCTCTCTCCACAAAGAAGGGTGAGGAGGCTTCTTTGCTAGTTACGTGGTGGTGTGATTCTGTGCGTAGCTGGCTAACATCTGGCCCTCGTTCAGCTCAAGCAGTTCTCAGGTTTCCCCCGCCAATCCCAAGACATAAAATGGATTACCTTCATGAACAGGCATTCACCATTCACAGAGCGAGACTGTCCCCCCACCCCAACCCTTTTTCCTTCACCAAAGAAGGTGTGTTAGAAGACCAGGGCACGCTATGATATTGTACATGTAACTGTGAATCCACTTTTATTTTACAAGCTTTGGCATTTCCTACTATTGAAAACAAATTACTTGTGACATGATAGTATATCTTAAAGTCAAGATTGAGAGTGAATGTCCTCATTTGTGATAGAGGGCAGCAAGAATCTGTCTTAAGCATCTTAGTACTTTGAATATCTAGCACGGGGGGAAGCTTAATGCTTCAATTGAACCAGTGGCTGTAGCCTGGAAAGGAGAAATCTTCCTACATCCCACAGATGAGCTCTGGGGCCATTCCAAACCCAGAGGTGCTAGTTAGTTAGTCATGGCCCTTTTAAGAGAGTTACAGACACATGACAGAGGATAAGAAGTGGACTCTAATGGTGATTTCACTGCTACGACAAGCCAGCTCCTTTCTCACTCTCTAGTAGTGACAATTTTAAGTAGAAGAGTTAGTGCCTAGTTTCTTTCATGTCTGCCTTTGAAGAGGGTGGCCTCTTGCCAGGGAGAAGTGCCTGAGGTTTGGGCTTGGAGAGGGCTGGAGGAACTGAGATGCAGGTGGTATGCTCAGAGAATAAATACGAAAAGCCAAAGCAGATCCTTAAGGGCAGGCAAAGAGGTGCATTCTGAGTGCTGCTCCTAAAGATGCTCAAGGCACATGACTTGATCTGCAGCACAAGGTGGGGATCTGCAGATTCTGGGGATCCATGGATACCAAGGCCAAAGCTGGCATGGATTTTCCCTTCAAGGCTGGGAAGACCTTGCCAGGGAAGCAGCCTGAGCCACAGGCCCATGTGTAGGAGCAGTCTGGAGGCTGGCAGCCCACAAAAGCTGGCTGAGAGCACCAGCATGTGGGGAATCTTCTAGAAAACTTATCACAAACAGGCGAATGGCTCTGGAGGCCAAGAGCAAATGGGTCACACAGCATCTTTGGAGATGAGGATGTGTGAATGAGTTGCTCTGTAAATTATTTGATATTTTTTCCCCAGAGCTCAGAAAAACTAGGTCTGATGGGCTTGGCTGAGGCCACTGAGGCAAAGCAGGGCTTCTTAAGTGAAGCTGCATGGCTGTTGCAGCCTTAGGGATAGTTAAAATGGCAGCCAGAGTCTGAGAAACTCCCTGGTGATATCCAGTCAGCTTGAAAGTTGACCAGGTCAGACAAATATGGAGGTTTCATTTCATCTCTTGGAAGAAGAGAATCATGGTAGCAAATGGGGAGATTCAGGAACCAGAGGACTCGGACAGTGGGCACAGGTAAAGGTCCTTGGATTGGACACCAAAAGGTTTGTGTTGACAGTCCTGGCTGCGATCCATTCCGTGGAAGGAGTCCATTGTAGCTTAGGGGTGAGCTTTGCAGTCAGACTAGACCCAGGCTTCAGTTCTAGCCCTAATCCTCTGTGGAACTTGAGTGAATCATTACCCTCTCTGATCATCACTTTCCTCCCTGAGAGAGGGAAAAACAATGACTTCCTCACAGGGTTCTGGTCAGGATGAAGTGAAGTAAGTACATGCAGTACTGGCCTTTGTGCCTGGCACAGAGTAAGTGAGCACTTAGAGTGGTTGCTGTGATCACTGGGACCATCGTGACCCAGTGTGACTGTTCCAGTTACCGTTGCTGCGTAACAAACTGCACAAATTTAGTGGCAAGAAAACAACCATTTTGTGATGCTCATGGATTCTGTGGGTCAGGAATTCAGAAAGCACACAGCAGGGATGACTCATTTTTATTTATCTTCCATGACGCCTGGGACATCAGCTGGGGAGGCTCAAAGTCTGGAGGTGTCTTGATGTTTGGGGGCTGGAATCATTGGAAGACTCATTGACTCCCAAGTCTGGTGCTGGTCTGGGAGGGACTCGGAGATTACGACTGTCAACCAGAGGGCCTACAAGCACCATGTCCAAGCAGCTTCCTTACAGCATTGCCTTCTCAGGGTAGTGGAACTTCTAACACAATCCCAGAGAACCAGGTGGGAGCTGAAGTGTGCTTTCTGACGAAGCCTCAGAACTTGGTGGCATCTTACTGGTTACAAGCGAGCCTGTAATATCAGCTGCCTATGTTCAAAGGGAGGGCATTTTTGAATAGGAGGAATGTAAAAGAATTTGCAGACGTGTTTTGAAACTGCCACAGTGACTGCAGAAAATAACAATGCCTAATGCTTGCAGAGCACTTTACAGTTTAAAAAGCCCATTTGCTTAATCCTCACAAGACATTTGAGAAGTGGGCAGGGGGTGTAATATAACCCCATTTTGCAGATGTGGATACAAGCTCAGAGAGGCCAGTTGCTGCATTCCCCTGAGCTGTGGTGTGAAGAATTTATATGAGATGCCCTCTCTGCAAGGAAGTGACTTTCTGTTCCTTACGGAAGGAGGCTGTCCTGAAAAATGGGCTTTAGTGAAGGAAGCAGTTTGACCAGGTCTCTATTTACTTCTGTGCTATAGAAATGCTATTACTACTTCAATAACTTTTGTTATTTCCAAGGGCAAAGTGAGTTCCTTCCACTTAGCCCACCCCTGGATTTTTTTTTTTTTTTTTTTTAATCATCATTTTATTGAGATATATTCACATACCACGCAGTCATACAAAACAAATTGTACTTTCGATTGTTTACAGTACCATTACATAGTTGTACATTCATCACCTAAATCAATCCCTGACACCTTCATTAGCCCACACACAAAAATAACAAGAATAATAATTAGAGTGAAAAAGAGCAATTGAAGTAAAAAAAGAACACTGGGTACCTTTCTCTGTTTGTTTCCTTCCCCTACTTTTCTACACATCCATCCATAAACTAGACAAAGTGGAGTTTGGTCCTTATGGCATTCCCAATCCCATTGTCACCCCTCATAAGCTACATTTTTATGCAACTGTCTTCGAGATTCATGGGTTCTGGGTTGTAGTTTAATAGTTTCAGGTATCCACCACCAGCTACCCCAATTCTTTAGAACCTAAAAAGGGTTGTCTAAAGTGTGCGTAAGAGTGCCCACCAGAGTGATCTCTCGGCTCGTTTTGGAATCTCTCTGCCACTGAAACTTATTTCATTTCCTTTCACATCCCCCTTTTGGTCAAGAAGATGTTCTCCATCCCACGATGCCGGGTCTACATTCCTCTCCGGGAGTCATATTCCACGTTGCCAGGGAGATTCACTCCCCTGCCCACCCCTGGATTTTAAAGGTGTCTGACTAATTTTAGATGCCTTGGTCCAGGAAAGTCAAAAGAATAGTCTTTGCTCAACTAGAATAAAAATGCCTTTGATTGAGACCAATCATAATGCCTCAGATTAAGAATATAGTTCATTTTCTTTTTTCTATTTCCAAAATATTTTACATTTAGGGCTAGGGATGTGCTCCTAGACATGTGAACATTTATTAATAAACACCCTATGGGGTCATGATAGCTAGTCACAAAGGAGCTATGTTCCTGACATAACATTACCAGTGAGCACCATTCCCTCAGGGTTGACTGGTCAATATCTTTATATTCTTCATATCCTATAGAACTGTTCTGATGAGGACATAATCATACCATCCCCCTACACACACACCTGCTTAGAGCACAGCCAAACTTGCCAGTTAACATCCAGTAGGCTATTTAACCATTAAAACAACTCCATGTTTGTTTTTCTCTGGAAAACAAGCCTGCTATTTACTATGAGTCAAAAGACCCTCATCAGGAAAATAGGATTATTAATGGCTGAGAGATCATCAGGCATAAACCAAACAGAGTCAAAAGGCTGGTCAAACTGAGGGAAGCACAGTTGAATGCATCAGGCTCCCTGGCAAGTGCAAAAGATGCACTTAATATCCGTTCTGGCAGAATCAGCACCAATGCAGGACTGCCTCTGCATTTTCTTAATAATGAAAAACCATGGCTTTTGGAAAAAAAGATTCCACTGGAGCAAGAGTATGGTATGGAAGGAAGGGCAGATGTGGTAGCTCAAGCACAAACTGATAAAGGAGAATTGGGCGTTGGGGAGAAGTAAGGGAGGATTAGCTGGATTGGGGACTGATTAAATGTGAAGAGTGAAAGCAATGGTGTGCTGCAACTGGTTCCTAATGGCTTCTGGTAGTCAACTGTGCCCATCTTTTCGCAGCTCCACATGCAGTAACATCATGCTGGTAGCTTGTATTTACCAAGAAGTTAGCAAATACTCTAAAACAGGCCTTTCTCTCCCTCCCCTACCCCACCCCCCCCTCTCTCCAGAGATCTGTTTGTTTGACAGCACACCACTGAGTGAGAGAAGAGGAGTAAAAGATGGCTAAAGTTTAGAATCTAGGACTAGAAGAATAACATTGTTATTTGTTCATCTATTCCTTGCATAAATACTGAAGTGCCATTAAAAGACATGGGCAAATTATTTTAAGGATATGAGTTCAATGTCAGATTTGGGTTTTTATCTTTTCATTGCCTTTATTTATAGAATCCCACACTGTGCCACACACAAGGCCGGGTACAGGGGACCCAGTAATGTGTTAAGACACAGCCCTGGCCTCATGGAACTTGCAGTCCAGTGGAGAAAGACAGATGTGTAAAGCAATTACAGTAGAACTGTGTGCGTGCTAAAAAAGATGTCAGCATATCCCAAAGAGAATATGTGGGCAAAGTGGGGGTGGGAGTGTGGGGACTTTCCAGAGGAGGTGACCTTTGCACAGTCTGAAGGAAGAATATACATTTGCCAGATATGGAAAGTCATGGGAGAAGAAGGAAGTGTCATAAATAGCAGAGCATGCAGATACCCCATGGGAAGAGGAGGAGGAAGTGAGCAGTGGAGTCTAGATGGGAGGTTGAGCGGGGTGGTGGTCAAAGGAGCTGCTTCCCTCTGCAGAAGAGCTAGAAGTTCAATTCACAAGATCATTGAGTACAGCCAATTCAAGTCCAGTGTGGACTGGCATCTGATCCAAGGGTGGAGTCAGGCGCAGCTCCAAGTGCTTCTAGGGGAAACTGTTCTTGGGGATGGGTAAATGATAGAGTTGTAGACCTGGGAGATCAAGCCACACGAGACAAGGGTATGACAATTAGGATGCAGGCCCCTGTGAGTGAGAAGCAGAGAGGGATGATGGGAGCTGGTTGGGGAGGAGGGTGGGTGGCAGGGATGAGTGGGGAGCAAACAAGAACTGGAGTGAAATTCAGAAGGCATGCAGCAAGCAGGCTCACCCCAAAAGTAAGAGTTCCGTTGACAGTGTGCTCCTGAAGGTAGGCAATGACTGTCTGTCCAGTGCTCAATCCAAGCACCTAGCTCAGTATTTAGCATTGAATGGTCATTCAATAAACATTTGTTGAATAAGTAAATAAATGAATTAGAGGGGAAGGGAAGGGAGGGTTCTGTTTATTCCAGGGACTTTGGACACAGAACTCAAGTAACCAGGCACTTCCAATCTCTAAACATGAGGGTCTTCCAATGAACCACTAGGTTTGGCTCTCAGTCAGGACCAGAGGTGCTTGATGAGTTGATATTGCTGGCAGGTGGTGATGCTGGAGCAGGCAGGGATCTCCAAGATCATAGAGAGCAAAGGCCTAGAGGTGTAAACAATGTGGCATGTGCAGAAGACACAGAGATTAGGTATTGCAGGAGCATGGAGTACGTGGGGTGAGATGGAACCAGAGTGTCATGCTAAGGGGTTCAAGTTTTATCCTGAAAGCAATGGGGAGCTACTGAAAGGTTTTAAAGAAGGGAATGACAAGTCAAATTTACATTTGAGAAAGGCCACAAATCAGTTTGAAGGGGTTAGGGCAAGAGGCAGGGAAACCCAGTAAGTGGTTGTTATAATAGTGCAGGTAAGAGATAATGAGATCCAGAACTAATGTAGTGGTGCTGGAGTACAGAAGAAGAGAAAAATCAAGAGATATTTAGGAGGTTCAGTCAATGACATGAAGTAAAGACAACACCAAGACCTGCAAATGTCGTGATGTGATGCTGTTACTCAAGAGTGGGAACATAAGAAGAATCTTTGTGGAAAGTAGAGGATGGCCCTCACACTAACCACAGCAACACTGGGTATAGACTCCACTGTATGTACCCCTGAGCACTGGGCACTACTTCTAGAACTTGGACATAGCAGCATCTCTCCTCCCTTGGGGGAAAGCCAGTGTTTAAGGGGAAAACAGAGGGGAAAGAGTCAGTGAAGGAAACTGAGAAGAACCAGAAGAATAGAGGAGATTCAGAAGAGTAGGACTGTGCAATGTTGCAGAAGCCTCAGAAGAGAGTTTTGAGCAGAACTGAACAATCTTTGGATTTGGTGATTAAGATATGGCCGGTAACCCATGGGAAAGCATTTTCAGGGGCAAGTGGAATAAAAGCCAGAGTACAGGGGGCTCGGCTTTATAGTTGTGTTAGTGAAGACAGAGAGTGTAGGCTTCTCTTTCAAGAGGTTTGACTGGGAAGGGAAAAATTAAAAAAAAAGTCGAAACTAAGGAGTGGCGCAGATGAGAGGGTGTGGATTTGGGTGTTTGAGCCTGGAGCGCCTTGAGTATGTTTACAGGTGTACGTGCTGGGCCAACCCTGTGTTCCCCGAGGATGCCCATGGGCTGTGGGGAGAACGAGAACGATTTTGGAAATGGTCTCTCCCTTTCTGCTGCTCTGAGAAAATTGCTCTGTTCAGCATAAGGTATTAGTGTTCCTTTTAAGATTCTAAACTACCCATGAAGCTCTTCTTTAGAGATTAAGAATATAGAAAGTTTCCATTTTACATCAAGTATTTGCAGATGCTCACTCCAAAGACATCCTGAAAGGGGAGAAGGGGTGTGGGTAGGGAGTGGGAGACTTGAATTGAGCACGATCATGTGGCATCTCTGCCTGGTGCTTCCCTCTCCAGCTCCTGCTCAGCAATGGCACCCCTTTCAGTTTCCTTTGGCATATGGGCTGGTGGCTTTCTGGGGGTGGGGTAGGGAGCTTTCAACAATGAAAATTTATTAGTTTTCAAGCTTACAGTTCTGAGGCCATGAAAATATCCTGGCATCATCAAGATGATACCTTCTTCCTGAAGAGAGGCTGCCGGCAATCCTGGACTCCTCTTCAGATGGCAAGGCACATGGCAGTGTCTGCTGGTCTCTCCCTTCTCTTCCGGGTTTCACTGTGGGCTGGTGGCTTTTGCCCACTTTCTCCTGTACCTGTTGCTTGCTTTCCTCAGGTGGAGCCCAAGGAAAGCATCAGACCTGTCTTGGATTATTTGTCAAAGTTGCAGTTTTCTAGCACCCAGAAGATCTCTAACAAACCTTGAGACTCACACGAATACTATGTGTTAGTGAATAAAAGCTTCTTTCTTCTGAAGAGTTCTAATCACTTTCACTTATACAATAACACGCCCTCAGAAATATGCCCAGGAATAAAATTTGTAAAGAGCCTCACTTTTTCAATGAGGACACTAACAAGTTGGGGGACAGGAAGGCACTCCTGTCCCCCAGCCCCAAACACCTGGAAGAGAAAAGATGAGAATCCAGGACTCCTTTCTTCCACCTAACAAGTAACAAGAAACTATGGAATGTTTATTTGATTGTGTTGGGAGCGGAGGAGCGTAATGGTTTGGAGGCTTTATGGACCCCAGAAAAGTATGTTCTTAAAGTTAACCCATTCATGTGGGTGTGGACCTATTGTAAGTAGGATCTTTTGGTGAGTAGGATCTTAAGATGTGACCCATCTCATTCAGGATAGATCTTAATCTTATTACTGGAGTCCTTCATAAGAGAATGAAATTCAGACCAAAAACAAACAAACAAACAAACAAACAAATGCCAGGGAAGCAGTAAGCTGAAGCAGTGAAACCCAGAAGAGAAAGGAGAGACCAGCAGACACCTCCATATGCCTTGCCACGTGACAGAGGAGTCCAGGGTTGCTGGAAGCCAGTCTTTGGGGAAAAAGCACTGCTTGATGATACCTCGATTTGGATATTTTCACAGCCTCAGAACTGTAAGCTTCTAAGTTAATAAACCCCCATTGTAAAAGCCAACCCATTTCTGAAATATTGCTTTAGGGAGCTCAACAGACTAAAACAAGGGGATAGATTCAAGAGAAAAAAAGATGGCAGAAGGTGTGTGATGGGAGAAAGAGAAATGTATTTTCATCACCCACCTTTAATTTGTATGAAACATTTCAACCCAAGAAGCCAATGTTTGGTAATTTCTGAGTAACTGAAACTGAGTAACTGGGAGAGCCTATGACAAAGCCGTTCTGGAAGCAGGCCATCCTCCTCCCTCCACAGACGCTGTTGACAAAAGCTCTGTTCATTTGTGGAAGGGTGAAATAATCTGTCATCAAAGCGTCTAACTCCTAGGAGGCAAGCAGAGGCTGCCAACCCCCTTACGCACGGCCAAGGCAGCATCCCCCTTCTTCTCCTCCCCCACAGTCCCCCGACAGAACCAGCGGATTACTTGGGGAATCAGCTTCTGCCCCACATGGCAGGTTCCACCTGGGAGACTTTCATCACTGCCTTTCTCGAAGGGTCTGCTTGTTCATGGAAAAGAGAGTTGCTGTCACCCATAAGACCTCTGACCCCCGAGACTCCAGCCATCCAACTGGGTGTATCTGCTGTGGCAGGCAAACGTGTGTGTGCCTGATTTCCAGCCATGGTTCCCTGGAGATAATTAAGTTAAAAAGAAATTCCTTTGGGTCTTGGTCCTGCTCAAACTAAAGTTAGAGAAGGCCTGGAAGGGGAAAGAGAAACTGTACACTTTGGGCAAATCTCTTTCATTCGTTTTCTCTTTCTTCTTTCAGGCACCATGTCGACTTACTTCCTAAGGGGATTTCCTTTTAGGGAAGACATGAAATCCATTGAATTTGACTGAGCATCCTGTTTAATGAAGGCAATAAATCATGTCAGTGAGGGAGGTCTGGGAGAACTGAGCCAGGGAAGGCGGGACAGGGGTTTCTCAGGAACAGGAGGGCTGGCATCTGGCCTCAGGGATGGTCCCATTTACCATCATCTAGACAGCGTGGTGGGGAAATGCATGGGAGGCACCGAGAGAACCTGGGGGGATGCCCCAGTGTGCCTTCCACTTTCTCATGTCTAAGAGCGGGGCTCTGCTTCCCATGTGTGCAGAAGGACTATCCTCTTTAGCATGGAATGCATGTGGGTGGCCCATGTGCTGTGATTTAAGAGATCCCAGGAGGGGTCCCAGATTCTCTCGTATGCTCATGTGTTGCTAATGCTAAAGTGCTACTATTGGAGAAGAACCTTGGAATTCTAAATACAACTCTTGCTGAGGTGGGCTAGTTTGGTGGGTATTTAACTCTGTTGGAGTATGTCCCAAGGAGGGAAAGACTGTTACTGATCAGGACAAACTTCACCAACTTTATACTTTAGCTAGGGCTGGCCCTGGAATCCAAGCTCCGTTGACAATAAATGATTTTGCCACCAAGTTCTACTGTGACTAAGACCCTCATCATACTC